>NC_091782.1:28815089-29158927 GCF_029378745.1 Bos indicus | reverse complement strand
GGACAAAGGCTCTGGGAAGATGTCAGTGGGGTGGATATGGGTTCCTGTGGGTGATGAGAAGAAAGGCAGCTTTTTAACGAAAATAGCATTCAGATCTGGGTTTTAGTGCACGTTTGAGCCGAAGAGAAAGTCATGAACACACATGACAAAGTTAGGGCTGGAATAGAGTAGCCCCGGGTGTGGCTGGTGATCAAGAATTTCTGACCTAGAGCCCGAGTATGTTCTTTGTTCAGAGTTCAGTCCTGCCCAAGGAGTGGGGGGCAGGATAGAGCTGTGGTTCTCAATGTGTGGTCCATGGAGCATCAGTATCAGCCTCCCAGGGACGGTTTATAAAGGTATATCCTTGGGTCCACCCCAGACTTACTATATCAGAAGGTGTACTGGGGGTGGAGGGGGTCCTGCCAGTTGTGATTCCCCTGATCTCATGACGATTCTGTTGCATATTCACGCTGAGGGCCTTCACAGAAGGGCCTGGGGACAGGAGAACAGGAGAGTGAGGGATTCTCCTTGAAACTGTTTCTGGGTCACAAAAATGTGATCAGATATGTTGCCCAGATTCAGAGTCATCAAGCTCCATCCATCAGTCCCGTGGTCATCTCATCCGAGACTGGGGCCTTCCCACCTGATGCTGTGTGTCTCCTGCCCTCGGTCTGCATCTTTCCTGCTCTCTCACTGCCGTCTCTGTGTTCACAGGGAAGTTCCAGGTGACTGGCCCTTTGGACCCCATCGTGGCAGTGCTGGGTGGGGAAGCTGTGCTGCCGTGCTCCCTATTTCCAGCTGTGAGTGCAGAGGACATGGAGCTGAGGTGGTTCCGCTCCAAGTCTTTGGAAACCGTGTTCGCCTATCAGAACCGACAGGAGCAGAAGGAGGAGCAGATGACTCCTTACGCAGGGCGGACCTCGCTGGTGGGGAACCGCCTCAACCAGGGATATGCTGCCGTGCGCATCCAGAGGGTCCAGGCTTCTGACAATGGGCTGTACACCTGCTTCTTCAGAAAAGGACACTTCTATGAAGAGGCTGGTTTGGAGCTGAAGGTGGCAGGTTGGTGACTTGGGTAACTAGATTAGCGTTTTGGGGTGTTGGAACTGGGAGGGATCTGAAAGATAAAATTCAGCTTCACATTTATCACAGGAGGAAGGGAAGCTCTTTGATCCATTCATTCATTCAGTGCAAATATATAGACTGCCTCCTATGTTTCTGGGCTTCCCAGGTGGCTCTGTGGTAAAGAATCCACCTGCAATGCAGGAAACATGGATTCTATCCCTGAGTTGGGAAGATCCCCTGGGGGAGGAAATGGCAACCGACTTCAGTATTCTTGCCTGGAGAATCCCATGGACAGGGGAGCCTGGAGGGCTAGAGTCCATACGGTCACAAAGAATCGGATCCGACTGAAGCGACTGAGCATGCACATACTATGTGTCTGGTCCTTTCTAAACACCTTGGATGCATCAGAGAACGTAATAAAGATTCCTGTTGTTATGAGTGTATATTCTCAAGCAGATGATCAAGCAGTCACAATGAAGAAACAGATTATAGGTGATGTTAGAATGTGGTAAGTGCTGAGGATGAGAAGCCGAGTGGAACAGGGGAAGGGGATCAGGACCGAGGGTTGGGAGTGAGGCCAGGCTGCAGTGTTACACAGTGGCGCAGGCCGGTCCTGATGGAGAATGTGTATCTGAACGTAGACTGGAAGGAGGGATTCAGCGTCTTGGACATCTGAGGGTTGCAAGTTCAAAGGGGAGGGAATAGCCAACCTTAATGCCCTGGGGAGGGTGTGTGGCTGGTGTGTTCTAGGGACACCTGGGGTCCTCATAGCTGGTGGGAGTGAGTGAAGGGACAGGGTGTTCAGAGGGGACAAGAGTGTGGCAGACAGGGACAGGGACTGGATATAAAGATGAGTGGAGATGTGGGAATATTTTCACAATCAAGCCATCAGAGATGGGGCCAAAGCACATATTAGTTCTGGAATTATGAGTTTGAAGTCTATGTGAAGAGTCCATGTGGAGGTAAACCTGAGGATAGAAGGAAGCGGAGTTCAGGGCATAGGGGTGATACCTGACCTAATTTTCCTGGCGATTTACAAAGAGGCAGTGGGTGTGGAAGCAGATGCCCTGGGAGAGTGTGAGGTGAGGAGAGCAAGGATAAGGGTGGACCTCGGACCACATTGTGGTTTACACGGCATCAGCCCTTCCACTTGCACGACTGGGGAGAAGGGGCCCAGCTCTCTGAAACCCTGGGGATCCCCATGCTCCTTCCTTCTGTTCCCCGAGGCAAGGATGCCTCCTTGTTCCCTGTGGGAGCAGGCTGCCCCCAGAGCCCCCAGAATGCCAAGTGCAGGGCGCCCCCTGGAATTGTGCACACGTAGGCACCGCTGGGTTCCTGGGCTCTACATCTTGCCTCCCGCAGGTGTGGGCTCTGCCCCTCAGGTGCGCATCACAGGGCCTGAGGAAGATGGGGTCCGCGTGGTGTGCACGGCCTCGGGGTGGTTCCCGAAGCCCCAGGTGCAGTGGAGAGACCTCAGTGGAGAGAAGTTCCTGGCGTTCTCTGAAGCCCACACCCAGGATGCTGAAGGGCTGTTCAGCGTGGAGGCGGCGCTGCTGGTGAGAGACAGCTCTGTGGGCAACGTGACCTGCTCCATCCTCAACCCTGTCCTGGGCCGGGAGAAGGCCATGGCCATTTTCATCCCAGGTCAGAGGTGCTCCCAGCTTCCAGCAGGGCTGGAGGAGGGGGCCGGGTGTTCCTGGGTGTTCTGGGCTGCGCTGTCCTGGGCAGGAGTCCTGACGGGGTGTCTGGCTGGGCCACAGAGCCCTTCTTCCCCCAGGCCTCTCCCTGGAAGGTGGCTTTCTCGGTGAGCCTGACTGTGCTGGTGATCTTGCTCCTTGGGGCTGGATGTTACACCAAGAGAGAACATTCCATGAAGATGCAGGTGAGGGGAGAAAAGGAGACTCTGTGCCAGACTAGCGAGCAGGACCGTCAGACAAAGGAGGAAGTGCTGAAGGACGCAGGTAAGGCAGGACGGGGGTCAAGGCTGGTGAATGTGGCAGCTGGTGCTGAGAGGGATGCGCTGACCACAGGGCCTGAGTCCAGGGCTCTGGGGAAATCCCAGTCCAGAGCAGGTGGCTGGGGAGACCTGGGTGGACATCTGGAGCTGGGGAGGCTCCAATGGGTCTGCAGTTGGAATGTCTTCGCCAGGGGTTACACACAGAGAGGTGGTATTTGTGAATCTTTTTCTTAGGGAGTGGAGTTCATGCTTTTTTGTTTTCACTCTCTTTCAGCTAAATTTCAGGAAGAACTAGGTAAGCTCTACTTTTCCTCTTGAGCTCTCTGCATCCCCTCCACAGGATACATTCTGGTTCTTAGCGTGTCTCACTGGTTCAGAAAATTTCTGGTTCTTAGAAAACACCTGTTTTCTTGTGTTTTGCTTTTCAGAGAGGAGGAAATCTGCTTACCTGGCTGGTGAGTGACTCTCCAGATGTCCTTGGGTCTGTCTTACCTGTGCCAAGGTGTCCCTTTCCTTGTTTGTGTCTAGACATGTGGACCCCCTTTTGCGGAGTGCAAGTGGAGGCTGGGGGAGGCAGAACCCAGCTCCTAGGCCCCTCGCAGACCTGGGCTGGCAGGAAGCTTGGGTCTGATGATGACCTTAGAATTTCTCACGCACCCTGGGTCTTATTCTAACCCTGATCAACCCAAACATTACTGATAGCTTTGTAGCCTGAATGCATCTGGTTTTTGATCAGTACCTGAGGGCCACATGCCCTGAGATTTCACAGAAGGAGCTACACAAACAAATGGTGATTAACTTTGTGTGTGGCCTCCTTCCTCTATCCCAGCACACCATCCAGGGCGAGTCTCTTCTCTCCAGTTCCTCAAGATGATGATCAGAAAGTGATTGAGGGCTGATTGATACCTGGGCTGACGATGCATGGAAAAGTCATGGGCTGCCCAGAAAAATGACATGTATATCTAGAATGATTTCCTCTGGGAATGCTTGGCCAGTTTTACCTTGGAGTTGGCCTTGTATCTATGTTCTTTTAAAATTCCTGCTTCATGTCAATTTTTCATATATATATTTTCCCAGAAAATACTGATGCAATAATTACTTGTTAGAATTGTGGAGTAATTTATACTTTTTTCCTCTAAAATCTATTCAAACAAATAGCTTCTGAGCCTGAGTAGCAACATGGAGTAACAGGTGAAACAGGAGTTTTGAAGGATTTTGAAGGAGGAGCAACTAGGTGAACTAGCCAAACGTCACGCAGCAGGGGACAGCGGTGGAAGTCATCCCAGAGTGCCGCAGGCTTCTGACCTGTGCTCCAGGGGATTCCCCACCACACCTGCTGTCTGCACGTGGCTGGAGGTCACCTATTCTCCAGCCTCTTCCCACTGTAGTTAGTCTCACCTGCAGAGCAGAGGGGAGGCAACGGCCAGTGGATTCACACCGAGCAGGTTTCTTCTGGCTGAGGTCTCACCAGAGTGTGTTCCCTTTCAGCCTGGAGGAAGGCGCAGCTGTATGCAGGTAAGTGGGTGTGAGTTCCTGTGGCCTCCCCTCCCAACCTAGACTCTGCCCCCTTCTCCCTGAGGAGACCCCACAGCAGGGTGGGGTAGTGTCCTTGGTCTTCTTGGCACCTTTGTAGCCTCCACCTGGAGACTGCAGGGACTCCTCGGCACACAGATGTGCCTCCATCCTGCCCGTGCTCTACTGCAGGGCACGGTCAGGGTTAGCAGCACCCTCCCCAAACACCTGGTGCAACGGGGATTTCTCGTGACAGTGACAGCGGAGGGGTCAGTGGTGAGGAGGGACGGCAGCAGGGAACGACCGTGTGGATCAGGGATCGCTCATCTCTGGAAGACGTCAGAAGTCATGCTCGCTTGCTTATGGGAGCCTTGGTTTGAATCCTTCTTGCTCGACAAATCCTAGTCTCATTGGCTCTAGTTTTGGTTTCCCTGTTTCTCCCTGGGCCTCTCTGATATTGGTCTTCTCTCTGCTTCCTCATGCTCTGACCCCATGTCCAGGCTGGCTTTCATCCTCCACGCCTCCTTGGTTGATGAGGAGCAGGTGTTCTGACTCCGGGGTCCACCACCTCTGGGATATGTATGGACTCCTTGAATGAGGGTGTGAAATATTTGAAATTATATGGAAAATCCCAAGTGTGTTTTTTTGCCATAAAACCAAAAATGTAACATATGATGGATTATTCACGACCATCAGCTTCCATTTTAGAAGAATATTTGTCTGAAGGGCTCAGGTTCCTCCTCCCCTTTTCAGGGTTAATATAGAAGATTGGAAAAGGAGACAGTGAGAGAGGTTAAACTGCTTCTTGGAGAAGGGGTAGGGGAACAAATCACAGAAGAAAAGGTCAGGAGGAAGAGAGGAGGAGATATGAAGGAAATATAGGAATGTGTGGGGGGAAATGCTCTGTAGAGGTTTTGAGTGGACAGAGTGACTGAAGAGAGGCCAAAGGTCAGAAGGTCAAAAGTCACAGCCACATGGTGTGAATCTGAGACGTGCCCTGAGAGTTTGCAAGGTTCATGACATGAAATGTAATGGACTCCTTGAGTCTTCTTTAAAATATTTAAGAGAAACTTACATTCCTAAGCCCTTTTTAGGTAACCATATAATGAGTTTGCCTCTGATAATGAGACCATCTGCACCTCCCAGAGGAGCTGGGGCAGGTGTGTGGTTGCAGGGATGCTCGTGCGGTGAGGGTGGTCTCGAGGACCCTTAGCAGTGGGGTGAGTGAAGCCTCTGCGCCCTCTGAGCCTCTGTCATAGGCCCTGTTCCTGCTTGGAATGCTCCTGTTTAGGGTCAGGAATACAGAACCGTGAGAGAAACTGGGGAACCCAGAGGGTGACGGAGGCCTGGGCACCAGATGGGTGAGAAGCCACCTCAGACGTCTTACTGATTCTTGCAGGGATTTGTTTCTACACAGTGATGATCGTGTAGTCTTCTTTTACCATCCTCACGTTCTCTGCCAAATTTAAGTCATGTGTATTTTAATGTATACCTTTTATTCTATACCTTTCATTAAAAGAAAAGAAACTGTACCATGATACTAGAATCAGCATTTTTTAATATTTTCACTATATGCCATGTCTATAGGGATGGTTTTGTTCCTACAAAAATGGAAGGAGAAGTTATTCGTGTTTCATCTTTTCAGCGCTTGTCATGCTTCCTTATTTGAACGTCTCTCTCCCTCTCTGGAAACCTCTGCATGGTCTTCTACCTGGGTCAGATTTCTCCAGTGCTGTGCGCTGAGCTCTCTTCTCTCCTGGCACATAGTCATGCTCCAAGTTCAGCTTAGCCAGCTGTATTCTCTCTACCCATGGCTCAGGGACAACCTGCAAGCTCAGCCCGATGAGTTCTTCACTTGTGATCGAAAGCTTTTATCTCTCCAATTCTTTCTCTAGAAAACCTATCTTTCATTATAGATATGTGGCAAGGGCCCTGAGAAAGAATAATTTGGTAGGCAAATATGGCAAAGATCTTTCTGTTCAGGTCAGTCTCCAGCTTCTCAATCCCTGAGTATTAAAGTTTATGGCTCGGTCTTCAACAAAAGGTTGCAAAATGATCATTCTGTGTGTGTGTGAGTGCGTGTGCATAAAAGAGCAATAAATGTATGAAGTGAATATTTCCAAATTGTTTTCCAACAAATTCTTCATTAGCAGCTTCAGTACCCACCCTAGGTACCCACCCTAATGTGTGTTTTATAGTCTTCGTGAAACCCTGATACGACATGTGTGTTTTCCTTGTAGATTGGCGGAAGGAGGAGTTCCAGGAATGTGAGTGACTTTGTATTTTTTCTGGATTTTCCTACTGCTGTCCCCATGGTCTCAGTCCTTCAGTCCTCAGTGGTGATAGAGATGCTGGCACCATCAATAGCGTGGGGTGGGATGTGGTGGTGACAGTCACACACAGGTGGGGCTGATGACTTTGGCTGATATTGAATGCTAAATAGACATCCTTCAGCCCTTGAAGAGCAGGCTGGTCCTCAATGGCTCTGTGACGTATCTCACCCTGAAATCCGTCTTGGGGGTCCGTTTCCTGCTTGGAGGCCCATCGACTTGAATCACAAGTTCCTATTGTCAGGGTGTTTAGCCTTCCTCCCATGCAGCTGGGATTCTGGGTTGAGGGGTGGTAGTGTGTTCTTGGGGAGGGGAGGACCTTGAATGATAGATAACTTTCTCTGCAGGGCCTGTCACTCTGGATCCAGGATCTGCCCATTCAGACCTTGTCGTCTCTCATGAAAAGACAAGTGTGACCTTGAAGGCCTCCTGTGTGAACACTGCAGATACATGCAGTGTACTGGGCTTTGAGGGCATCACCTCAGGGCGTTGTTACTGGGAGGTGGAGATCAGGGATGGAGACCAAAGCGGGTGGGCCCTGGGGGTCTGTGGGGAAGGTGTAAACAGGAAAGGTTGGTACACAGAGTCCCCAGATAAGGGGTTCTGGGCTGTGGGGAGAGTTGAAAGAGGATATTGTGCCTGTGCTGTACCTCAGACTCCGCTATCCCTCATGCAGGCTCCCCACCCCAGGCTTAGGGTAGGGGTGTTCCTGGACCACCAGGAAGGGGATGTCTCCTTCTACAACATGACTGATGGCTCCCACATTTTCTCCTTCCCTCAGGCTTCCTTCTCTGGGACTCTCTTTCCATACTTCATGATTAGGTATGGAGACATGTCCATGACCATCTGCTCCAAGGTGGGAGGGTCTGAGGGGCTCCCTGTTGCCCTTAGCAATCCTTCTCTGGAGGAGCCTGTGAGCCTCCCAGGGGCGGGGTTAAGCTCAGGCTCTGGTGCTGATGGTCTCCCCGGGGCCGAGTCTCCATTGCTCCCCTGAAAGCCAGAGCCTGTGTCCCCTTAGGACCTGTCACTGTCCTGGACCCTCACTGTGGCTCTTCCTGGAGCTTCAGACTCCTTGTGACAGAGGCCTCTGAGGTGCAGCCTGGATAGCTGGGGGGTTTTGTCCCCCTGCTCTGGAGACAGACTCCTGGGCCTGTGGTTATAACAAATGTCAGTTCATGCCATGGACTCAGGTTTGGGAAGCTAGATGTGGACTGTTTCTGAATTAGTTTTGATTAGGCTGTAGTTTGCCATGGGAAGTCAATTTTCTGCTGGTAATAAATTTTTTTTTAATGCTTTTAGAAGAAAATTATCTTTATTTATTTATTTGGCTGCACCAGGTCTTGGTTGTAGCATGTGACCTCTTAGTTGCGGCATGTAGGATCTAGTTCCCTGACCAAGGATCGAACCCAGACCCCCTGCATTGGGAACACAGAGTCAGCTACTGGACCACCAGGGAAGTCCCTTTTATGGTGTTTATACACCATTTGGTTATTAAAGGGCACAAGGGCTGAATCACTCTGCAGAATAAAAGGGTGTTATTTAATTGAATCAGTGCAGAGGAACCCAGAACCGAAGGTGGGTCTCCAGTTGTATTTATAAGGATCCAGAGTCTGACCAGAAGCTTTAGCTATCCAGAATCTTGCAGGGAAATGGATGGCTGATGAATTTTAGAGAAGTTAGCATTCTACTTTATATACTTCCTATTCTGGAGTGTATGAAACTCACCTATTTTTATCAACCTCAGTAGATTTCTGTGAAAGAAGGAGAAGGATCTGGGTTTTGCTGTAGTGTCTACATCAGGAGGAAAGAAAAGAACTGCTACCAGGATTAAGGTGTGAGTGAAGACAAGAGTTTTCAGAGGTAGGTGCATTGCAGAGAGCTCTGACCGTGAGCTCGATTCTAGTAATCAGTGTATTGCCTCTTAGTACCTCCAAGTCCTATGGTAAAGAGCAGAAAAGGAAGCAGGACTCTGAGGGACCCAGACCTTTGGAGATTTGCTCAAGCTCCTTAAATTTCACAGGTGCCTGGGGACTAAGCCCACGGGCTGTGGTTCTGTTTCACTGAAGATGTAGAATGGCTGCTGTAGGTCCTAGTTGGATAGGCACTACGCAATTTCTGATTGTTTGTGTGTGTTTGTGTGTGTGTGCACAAACTACTTTATTCAACTCATTTAAAGGGGGAACAGTAGCTGTTACAACCTGTTCACAGAAGAATTCAAAGTACTACCTATTGATAGATTAAAGTGTGCTTAAATTTATTTACAAATAGATGCAAAACTGGTCAATATTTAAGAAGGTATAACTGGCTTGGTCAGAGGAGCCTGGAGGGCTACAGTCCACAGGGTCTCAGAGATTAGACACGACTGAGTGGCTGAGCACAGCACAGCACGGTGTAGGACATGAACCACTTTCCTCCTCAACTCAGCATATTTATTTCTCACTGCTTTTCCTGATGAGACAATAATTAAGCTATCCTTCAAATTGCTCTTTGAACCAGCTTTATAATTGTAGCAGTTCCATAATGGATTAATTCTCTGAATAAATTCTTTGACTTCTCTACTTGTCTGAGAGGCATGTATATGACTTTATGAAAATTATGTATTTTTATAATTTAAAAATTAATGAACAATTTTATGTTAAATATAAGCAAAACCCTTTTATACAGATAATTTTAAGGATAAGTACATTGCAAAAATCCCATGTTAGTACATAAAAATAGGAAACAGTGAAATAGCAGGTATAATATACCTAAATATTCTTCCCCCACAGATTGGAAGAGAAGCCTGAAAAGACACACAGACTTTTCTAGATGCCCCAGAGAAGGCTGGGGTTTGGATCTTTATTCTAAGTTGAAAGCTTCTTGTATTCATGGATCCCTTTCTCATTATTTATTTACTGGTGGTGCTGGGACTTCCTTTTTGTGTGAGGGCTTTCTCTAGTTGCAACAAGTAGGGGCTACTCTTTAGTTGCGGTGCCCGGGCTTCTCGTTGTGGTGGCGTCTCTTATTGTGGAGCACGGCCTCTGGGGCGCACGGGCTTTAGAAGGGGCAGCATGTGGTCTCAGTAGTTGCGGCTCCCGGGCTCTAGAGCGCAGGCTCAGTAGTTGTAGAGCACGGGCTTAGTTGCTCTGGGGCATGTGGGATCTTCCTGGATCGGGGATCAAAGCCATGTCGCCTTTGTCAATTCAGTTCAGTTCAGTCACTCAGTCGTGTCTGACTCTTTGCGACCTCATGGACTGCAACACGCCAGGCTTTCCTGTCCATCACCAACTCCCAGAGTTTACTCAAACTCATGTCCATTGAGTTGGTGATGCCAGCTCATCCTCTGTCGTCCCCTTCTCCTCACACCTTCAGTCTTTCCCAGCATCAGGGTCTTTTCCAACGAGTCAGTTCTTCGCATCAAGTGGCCAAAGTATTGGAGTTTCAGCTTTAGCTTCAGTCCTTCCAATGAATATTCAGGACTGATTTCCTTAGGATGGACTGGTTGGATCTCCTTTCACCTTTGTAGCCTTGGTAGGAAGGTGGATTCTTTACCACTGAACCACCAGGGAAGCCCTTGATTCTTTTCAAGTGCTGAGGTGATTTTTAAAGTTTAAAGATGCGTTTTTTGGTTTATCATAAATCTGAGTATAATAGTATATGTTTTACTGTACATTTTACATGTTTAAGTTTACCTTATGCACAAGTATGGGGCAGTACTTTATGAGCAACGTAACCAACTTTCAAGGGTTATTTTTTCCATATACAAGACTTGCCTGCCCAAGAATCAACTTTCTTGTATAAGATGGGACTCCACTCCCTTGACAATTCCATGGAGAAACAGATTTATTTTTCTGGTTTATCTTCCCTGAACTCTATTTCTGCTTCATTGCTACACATCCAGTTGAAACTCAGGCTCTCTCTGCAGTCTCAATGGAGTATCTTCACTGTTTGGCCCCATAGAATCCTGTTCCTTACCTTTGACACAGTTATACCAATTTGCAGTCGGTCCTGATAATTTTGAGTGATGTTCATTTCCAGAATGTAAGTTTCATGGAGGAGGGCAGGTTCTCCCAAAGACTGGGGATTCTCTGCTGTCACGTTGTTGTTCAGTCATCCAGTTGTGTCTGACTCTTTGCGATCCCATGGACGGCAGCATGCCAGGCCTTCCTGTCCCTCACCAGCTCCTGAAGTTTGCTCAAGTTCATGTCCATTGCATCGGTGATGCCATCTAGCCTTCTCATCCTCTGACACCCTCTTCTCCTTCTGACCTCAATCTTTCCTAGCATCAGGAACTTTCCCAATGAGTCCGCTGTATACATCAGATAACCAAAATACTGGAGCTTTGGCTTCAGCATTAGTCCTTCCAGTGAGTATTCAGGGTTGATTTCCCTTAAGATTGAGTGGTTTGATCTCCTTGCTGTCCAAAGGACTCTCAGGAGTCTTCTCCAGCAGCACAGTTTGAAGGCATCAGTTCTTTGGCACTCTGTCTTCTTTATGGTCCAGCTCTCATAGTCGTATGTGACCACTGAGAAGACCATAGCCTTGACTATATGGACCTTTGCCGGCAGAGTAGTATCTCTGGTTTTCAACACACCGTCTAGGTTTGTCATTGCTTTCCTGCTGAGAAGCAATCGTCTTCCAGTTTCATGGCTGCAGTCACCATTCGCAATGATTTTAGAGCCCAAGAAGAGGAAATGTATCACTACTTCCACCTTATCTTCTTCTGTTTGCCATGAAGTAATGGGACCAGATCTTAGTTTTTAAAAATACTGTTTAAAGCTAGCTCTTTCACTCTCCTCCTTCTGCTGTCATACAGAGGCTCAAAATAAATGTTTATTAAATGAATATATTTGTCATACAAAGACAAACATCATATGGCATTGCTTATATATGGAATGTGAAAAAATGGTAGAAATGAACTGATTTACAAAGGAGAAATACAGTGACAGACGTAGAAAACAAACTTATGATTACCTGTGGAGAAAGTGATGGGGGAGGGATAAATTGGGAAACTGAGATTGACGTATGTACACACACTTATGTATAAAATAGATAACTAATAAGGACCTACTGTGTAGCATAGAGAAATCTACTCAGTATTCTGTAATGACCTATATGTGAAAAAAATCTAACAAAGAGAGGATATATATATACGTATAAACAGGTACTCTAGCCACTATGGAGAACAGTGTGGAGATTCCTGAAAAAACTGGAAATAGAACTGCCTTATGATCCAGCAATCCCACTGCTGGGCATATACACTGAGGAAACCAGAAGGGAAAGAGACACGTGTACTCCAATGTTCATCGCAGCACTGTTTATAATAGCCAGGACATGGAAGCAACCTAGATGTCCATCAGCAGATGAATGGGTAAGAAAGCAGTGGTACATATACACAATGGAGTATTACTCAGCCGTTAAAAAGAATACATTTGAATCAGTTCTAATGAGGTGGATGAAACTGGAGCCTATTATACAGAGTGAAGTAAGCCAGAAAGAAAAACACCAATACAGTATACTAATGCATATATATGGAATTTAGAAAGATGGTAACAATAACCCTGTATATGAGACACCAAAAGAGACACTAATGTATAGAACAGTCTTTTGGACTCGTGGGAGAGGGAGAGGGTGGGATGATTTGGGAGAATGGCATTGAAACATGTATAATATCATATATGAAACGAGTCACCAGTCCAGGTTTGATGCACGATACTGGATGCTTGGGGCTGGTGCAATGGGATGACTCAGAGGGATGGTACCCAGAGGGAGGGAGGAGGGAGGAGGGCTCAGGATGGAGAACACGTGTATAACTGTGATGGATTCATTTTGATATATGGCAAAACCAATACAATATTGTAAAGTTAAAAAAAAAATAGGTACTCTTTGTTGCACTGTGGAAACTAATGCAACATTGTAAATCAACCTTACTCCAATAAAAATTAAAACATGAATTATTAAAAAAATTTAAAAAGTGTTGAAACAATGAACAAACAGAACAAATGCAATGTTCTCAAATTGTAGTAAAATGACAAGTGAATATAACTAACCCCATAAAAATCAAGGCAACAAAGATTTGAGCTAAAATACTGAACTTTAAAAAATAAAGAATTTGTTTGTATATTGAATGTATATGTTTTCTTTTTTGTATTGATGCTGAGTTCAGGTTAAATCTGTGGCCCATTTCTAAGAAGTGTAATTATAATATACTCTCACAGGACTTTATCTTACATTTCCATCCTTGTTTTTTTTAATCGACTCCTTCTACTTATTTGAGTTTGTATCATTGTTCTGAAATCATTTGTATGAATTGCTCTAAATCTTTACTTAGAATAAGGCAGTTTATAAATAAATACATAACAACTACACTTGAGTGAAATATTTAACTGAGTCATTGGACTTCCCTGATCACTACTTCCTCCGTGTCACTTTCTCCTTTTTGGCTCCTGCAATGCAAGCCCTTCCACTCATCTGTCCCAGCGTCTCTTCTTGGCCCTGGAGGGTCTCTTTGCACCAGCGTTAACACCGTTCCAGTTTCCCAGGATTCTCTCCTCATCTCCCTCTTGATGCTCTATCTGGGAGGTCCTGTTCACACCCTTGAAGTTGGCCCTCCCTCACCTGCTCACGACTTCCTCATCTGCATCTCCTGCTCAGTCCCTTTCTTGAGCCACAGAACTGCATTTTCCTCTACCTTCTACCATGTGACTCAAGAGATGGTTTTTGTTTTTTATTAAGAGGAGAGGATAAGCTAAGCCATTTAATTAGTAAACATTTCCAGATTTTGTGTAGATTTGAGAATCACCTCTTTGTATAACAATGCAATTCAATGCAAAGTTGTTGAAAATGTCACAGATTCCTCTCATTTTTGTTTGCAGAAGGTTGTTTTCCTCTCTGAATTCTCTCGATGAATGTGCCCAAGATAGAAATCTGAGACTCTTCCTCATGCTTCCTCTTAATTATCACTTTGAGTGTCATCTCTGTCATCTCTCTCTTTCCAAATGTCACATACCTCCTCCCCAGAAGTTTCTGTTTTTGTTTTAGTTGAGAAGCAGAAAGAAGGAGACACAGGGGAGCAAAAGATAATACACAAATGGAATAAAGGCCACTGATGTCCAGTGTGCAGTGTGATGAATTTTTTCGTATGCACATAGCTGAGTAACCACGCCCAGATCATATCGGATAGCTCCCTGGTGTCCCTCTCTAAGTGTCCCCTCAAGCTTCCAGGACCTCCTCATCTGACTTCTGCCACCACGGACGCATTTTGCCTGTGCTTTAACTTCATATATGAGGAATCCTGTAGCTTGCAGTCTTTTGTGTGTGGTTTCCTGTGTCCACGTCCATTTTTCTAACATTCCTTGTCTGCCTCTCCCTCCCTCCGTGTCCTCCTGCGGGGAAGCCGTGTTTTCAGTCCACAGCGCTGGCCACAAGGGGGCAGCAGAACCCGGTGGAACCTGGGCTGAGCCAGCAGGGCAGCCCTTCTCTTGGCCCTCAGGTTTCTCCTTATCCCCGTAGCACCTCGTTTCTGGGCTGCCTCTCAAGCGGCTGCTGCAGGTTGATTCTGCTGCCTCCCTCTTTGAGACCTCGTGCTTTAGAGAGGATTTCTGGAGTGGAAGATTGGAGCTTGGTCTCTAATTCTGGAGCATGCACTCCTTTTAGTAATGTATTTTCAACAAGCAGCTATCAAGTGTGTGGAAATGTTGTACCTATTCTAAAAACAAACCCAAATAGCACATTAAAAAAGAGTTAAGATGAAAGGTATTCTAACATTTCTTCTGCCTCCCCTCCTGCCCCAGATCCCTGGAGCACCTCTGGAGCTGGTTCGCCCCTACCTGGTGGCCCCTGTTTAGGGCTCAGCTGAGCTTTAGTGAGGCCTGGAGCCTGTGGGTTTGACACACATAACTCTGGGCAGGTCCCTTCATGTTGTTGAACCTCTGTCTCTCAGCTGTAAAATGAAGAAAGTAAGACTTTCCTCTGAGGATTATAATAAAGTATGTGATATTCAGAGTAAAATGACTCTGGGCAAACAGTGTGCCCGAGTGTTTGGTGACATCATGCGAGAGCAGGGCCTGGCCTCAGGGCTTTAGCCCACAATTCAGCCTGTGGAGACAAGTGTCCTGACCTGAAGGAACAGGGTGGGCATCCTAGGGACTATTAGAACTGTTGCAGAAGGGGGATCCCTTCCAGGGCCCGAAAATGGGCTCTTGTCTAACACTTGGAAATGAATTTTCTGAGGAAACACACGTGCTGACAAAGCAAGAGATTTTATTGGAAAAGGGCGCCCTGGCGGAGAGCAGTAGGGTAAGAGAACCCAGGAGAACTGCTCTGCCGCGGGCTCGCAGTCTCGGGTTTTATGGTGATGGGATTAGTTTCCTGGTTGTCTTTGGCCAATCATCCTGATTCAGAGTCCTTCCTGGTGGCGCACACATTGCTCAGCCAGCGAGAAGGATTCTGGGAGGTAGTTGAACACGTGTGTCAACTTTTGACCTTTCCTGAACTCTTCCGGTTGGTGGTGGGTTATTAATTCCATGTTCCTTACCAGGACCTCCTGTCATAAAACAATTCACGCAAATGGTTACTAGTGTGCCTGGGCAGAGTGGGCGGTTTTCAGTTATTGTTCCTCCCCAAATAGAGCCAGCCTCTCCTGCCTTTCCTGCCCCAGACCTCTCTTCTCTGATTCTCTCAGGGACGGAGGCCAAAGTGTCAGACCTTCAAGTGGTTCTCGGACGTTGGTACTCAAATCCCTCTGAGCAGGACTTGCCTGACTAACCCTTGGCCATGGGTGGGCCTGATCTATGGGATTGGGAGAGTGAGGAAATACTTCCCAGGTCACTGAGTGAGCGTATACTCAGGTCCTGTACTCAGGGCACGTACACAGGTCACTGCCTTGTGGGCAGTACAAAGGCTCACACTGTAAATCGTACACTGACATCTCAGTGACTGGGGACATGCATGAGACACTCTGGGCAGACGTGTCTGTTCTGGAGTCTGGTCCTGCATGTGCCAGGGTAAATGCAGGGGGATCCCACCCCTTCCTCTTTGTCCTTTTCTTCTCTCCCTTTCTCCTTCCCTCCCTCCCTTTTTCCTTCCTTTCCCCCTGCTCTTTCCTTTCCTACACCCTCTTTCTGTCTGCCTTCTTTCCCTTTAGAACCTTACTGTTGAACCTGAATCTGGCCCGCGTACCCCGACACCATATTAAATTTTGGAAACAGAGTGTTGGGTGAAGTAGAAAATAGTCGCTTTATTGTTTTGTCAGGCAAAGGCGGCCACAGTGGACTAAAGCCCTCAAAACTGTGTGATCCTCCCTGAAGAGGGCAGTGAGGAGTTCTATAGTAATATTTTCAAAAAAAGCATGATCAGCTCGTGGACATTCTTCTGATGCGTTGGTGGTGAGGTGAGTGGGAGTTAGCATCACCAACCTTCCGGTTCCAAGTGATCTGGGGTCTCTGTGCTTGTGATCGGCATTCCATCCTTGTTAAACATTAACATCTCCCCCTGCTGAGGGTTTCAGTATCTCTGAAATAACTCAAAGATATTTTTGTGTGTTTCCTTTGATGGGGAATCAGACCTTGCCTCAAGCCTGCACTACTGTATCTCTTGACTGTTCCTCTCTTATCTCACATCCCCTCTCTTCCTTAATTAACAACCACTTGAACCTGCCTGTTGGACTCAGGGAAGGTCTTGGTGGTTGAATGAATCCTATTTTCTTTAATCAGAGAAATTTGGGGCACAGAAAGGCTTTTGTGCCCAGGAGTCCCACGGAGTCCCGCTTGGTATCATAATCTTTTATTGGTGAAATAAAACATATTATATTCTCTGTAAACCTGTGTGACTCCCCAGTCTCCCTCCTTTACCTTTTGTTATCGCAAAGAGTCGGGCACAACTTGGGGACTGAACAACAACAACAACAATCTCAGGGCTTGGGTGGGAGCAATGCCTTTTCATGTTCCTGGAAGGAATCTCAGACTTCAGAATCAGAGTGGATTGTCTACTCAGAGGATCGTGGAGTCAGTGGCATGGGCCAGGTGGACTCTGCAGCTGAGCTCTGGGTGGGCTGGGCAGCACACACTCTCGGGAAGGACTGAGTAACCTAAGGGTGTCCTGAGCTGCCTTTGCTGGGAATTCCAGTTTTGGAGATGACAGCCTGTGGTGGGAGGGCCTCTCCTTCCTCAGCAGAAGGACAGAAGTGCAGGTTCAGAGGAAGGTCATGGCTCCCAGTGTTTCCTTGGGCTCCGCCAAGCAGGCTTCCACGGTAGACCTTGCCCACCAGCCAGGATATCATGGTCAGAGAACAAAAGAAACCTTTTAAGATTGAAATAAAATCATTGCCTCTGGAGTGTGTGTGTATGTGTCTTTCTAAAAATAGCTATTAAAGGAATTGTTTAAACTTTGCCTACAGTATAAATTAATCTAGTGAACTATTCAACTTAACAACGTGAAGGACAATAAGGTTTCCAGATTGTATATTATTTAAAATAGGAGTTTAATTCTTTTCATCTACTGTAACATTTTAAAAATCACAATTCATTTTATATCACTATGGCTTTATGGATTAAAAGTTTTTCTGAAACTATTTTGAAAGCTCCTGAAGCAAATTAAAGATAAGGGATACTATGACTGTTAAATATTAACCCTGTTAGCATTAGGATAATTTATATTTGGAGAAGGAAAAATCTTTTGTGGCGAGTGAGCAAGAAGCAGCTGGCACATGACCCTGATGCCTGGGGTGGCGGGAAATCGGTGAAGTTGGCTGTTTTTGTCCACCTTGCCAGTGTGTTCAAGTGTTCTTCCAGAAAAATCTTTCGTGTACTTTGTCATTCCCGCCCCTTTCCTTTCAGTATGGACTCAAAGGGCTGGCATTCAGGGTGAGATAAGCTTTCTGGTCAGAACATCTTGGGGCATGTCTGAGTCCAAGGTCCCCGCTTGTTCCTGCTTCCTGTGGAGTTGTATGGAGCTGGGGGTGGGCTGGGCTGGGTTTGAGGGCTAGGGTCGGATTGATTGCCATGCTCTCCTTCAGGGGATCTAAACATCCCGACCCCCACCTTGCAGGCAGACTCTTTACTGTCTGAGTTACCAGGGAAGCCCTGAGGGAACATTAGTGGTGGTTGAACCTGGTGTTGCCAGTCCATGGCTGTAACTAGTGAAGTCTTTATGTCTGGGGTAGACAGGAAGGCTGGAGAAGGCAATGGCAACTCAGTCCAGTACTCTTGCCTGGAAAATCCCATGCATGGAGGAGCCTGGTAGGCTGCAGTCCATGGGGTTGTGAAGAGTCAGACACGACTGAGTGACTTCACTTTCACTTTTCACTTTTACACATTGGAGAAGGAAATGGCAATCCACTCTAGCGTTCTTGCCTGGAGAATCCCAGGGATGGCGGAGCCTGGTGGGCTCCCTTCTATGGGGTCGCACAGAGTCGGACACTGAAGTGACTTAGCAGCAGCGGCAGCAGACAGGAAAGCAGAGATGGGCAGATAGATGGTGGAGCTGTCCACCATCTGGAAGGGGCCTCCTTCCAGAGGCTGACTCTATTAGTTCAGAGTTAGCAGTCTTCCTGTTTCTCTGTGGACTAGAGTGTTCTGTGAAATTGGACAAGGTTGAGTAGCCCATGTGCTGCTGAAGAGACTTCTACCAGTCAGCTCAACCAATGTTTATGGAGTGTTTTCTACATGCTGGGAAAGAGTGCCTCCTCTCCTGGATTCCCTTGACATTCCTCAGGTGAACACAGGTCAGGGCTGTGGAGGAGACAGGGTGCCACCCAAACCCCAAAAGGCTTGTGTATGGATCTCATAATGGGGGTCAGGAGGTCAGCAAAGCGTGCCTTGAGCAAGGTCATTTGAGATGAGAGCTGTACAGTGGACCGTGAGGAATGTGGGGGAGGAGCAGGATCCCCCACCAGTGCTGGTGAGACCAGTAAGGGGGCAGCTGGGAGAAGCACGGGATGAGGTCAGAAAGGAAGTTGGAGGCCTCGGAGCCACAGAGGTGAGATTGAAGCAGAGGGGTCCCTTGAAGGGTGAGGCATAAAGTTGACATAAACTGACCTGCGAGCATCATGACATTGGAAAGAAAATGACCTGGAGGGAGTGAGGCTGGTGA
This sequence comes from Bos indicus, assembly GCF_029378745.1. Classification (NCBI taxonomy): domain Eukaryota; kingdom Metazoa; phylum Chordata; class Mammalia; order Artiodactyla; family Bovidae; genus Bos; species Bos indicus. The sequence goes on along the minus strand of NC_091782.1, from coordinate 29,140,015 downwards.
TGGGGTGGGAGACCAATGAAGAAAACTCTGTCAGCAGAGAAATGAGAGTATGTGATGGCTGTTAGCATGAATTTGTGAAAATCTTGAATGTATTGGAAGCACGTTTCATGGGAGAGTGGGATGTGAAAGATGCCCTTCAAGTTTCTGGCAGAGAAAACTGAGTGAACACAGGTGTCCTGTACTAGATAAGGAAAATTCAGGAAGGGGTGAGCTGGAGAGGAAGAGCCAGTCATGTTGGTTTTTTTTTTTTTTGGAGACCAGAGAATTAGGCCTTTCCTGGTGTTCACTGGGTCTGGCAGAAAGGGGGTCTGAATGGCTGTGCCCAGGCCATGTGTGATACACAGTCTTCACAAGCCTTAGGGCACTGTCCATTCAGCCAAGGTTCTGGAGTTTTCCTGGAAACACCTGAAGCCTGGGGGTTAGCCCCTGGGGGCCAGGTTGTGGGAGTTCCTGGGTCATCTGCTGGGGAAGAAAAGGAAGCAGCCACGTTGGGGTCTGTGCCCTGTGCACTTTACTAGCCGACATGAAATCAGGCGGGGGCTAGGTGCTGGTCTGTGCAGACTGTGTGCTGCACACAGTCCCCACTTCCGAGGTTAGAAGGCTGCCAGCCTGGAGTATGTCTTCCCAGGTGATGAAGTAGTAAAGAATCTGCCTGCCAATGCAGGAGACCCAAGTGATGTGCGTTTGATTGCACAGTTGGGAAGATCTCCTGGTGTAGGAAATGGCAACCCATTCCAGTATTCTTGCCTGGAAAATTCCATGGACAGAGGAGCCTGACAGGCTACAGTCTGTATGATCACAAAGAGTGAGACACAGCCGAGTGACTGAGCACACACGCACAGCCTGGAGTGGAGCACTTGTCGAGAACAGTCATCTAGTGTGTGTCTGTGTCCCCCTCAGGGTGGTTTCAGCTTTACTTGAATCCACTCTCTTGTTGCTGCTCCGATCAGGCTGTTTCCTTCTTGATAACCGGGTGACTGTCCAGAGGGCAGGGCAGAGTCTGCCGGGACTGGTTTTTCCAGGTTTCACTTTCCAATGGTGAAGGAACCAGAGAAGGGCGGACTGAGCTGTCCGGGATCGTTCCCGAGGGTCCCACGGTCCAGTCTCTGCAGACACCCCTGGGCCGGGCTCTGCTGCTTCTTCACTGTCCTGAGACCACCTGCCCCCAGACATGAGGAACTCAGACTTGGATCTGGATCAGGATTGGGCTCTGAGTGACTGACTTCAGGTGTGAATTCTGAGGGCAGATTTGGGGTCTGCCAGGGTCCCTGAACCTTCTCATGCTGCTGAGTTTAGAGACGCTCCTGAAGTCTCAGCCTTTCAGAGCAGGTAAGTCAGATTTGAAGACACTTGTGGGTGAGAAGAGCAAGCAGGGAGCAGCAGGGTTGAGGAGGAGGCTGAGCAGGTGGCGGGGTGGGGGCAGGGTTGGTGGTGCTGGATGGTGGAGTGGCTCTAGGGAGACCCAGGACCACCACAGTGAGGAGGGTACCTTCACTCATTTGTTTCAGTGTTATTGCTGTAGCACTTACTAGTAATAGGCTGTATTTTAATTCCATGTAGTGACTACAAATATAAATTCATGTGATTCTCATGAAAACCTTGAGACAGAAATGCCGTTAATATCCTCATTTTGCAGATGAAGAATAACCCGAAGATGGTTGAGAAACTTGGCAGACAGGGGCCCAGTCTTGGGGGGAGGACTCAGCGCTTAGCCCCTAGGATCTGTCCTTCCCAGGACCCTAAGCTGCCTCCTCCCCCACCTCAAACATTTAATGTTTTGGGGTCTTTTCTCTGACAAGGACTCATTTTTTCACTTTGGCTGCTCTGTTTCCACTGGGATCTCCAACCCCAATGCAGAAATCTTTAAATTCAGTGCGGATGAGGATTAAGCTGTCTGTGGGGACTGACTGGGCACCTGGGTGCGGGCCTTGTCTTTGGTCCCTGCAGGAAAGGGCTGGGTGGGGTTGAAGTGCAGGTGAACTAACCCAGCAGCAAAGGCAGCACACAGTGCCTCTGAAGGACCCACAGTCCCCTTGAGGAGGACGGTTTTGGGGCCCCAAGTGGGAGCTGGCTTGTACTTCACAGCGTGGAGCTGAACCTGGGTCTCTGTCCCTAACTGGTGGACAGGCATCGCTGGTGGTTGTGAATAAGAGGAGATGCAGGATGGTCCTAGCTTGGGGCGCCTGGTGCTGGGAAAGGAAGCACCTGGTGTTCTGGGCAGAGTGGGCTGGGCTGCAGGTGCCATTGGGGTGGGAAGGAAAGGGGGGCATTTTCCCCAAGCAAACATTGTGGTTGTTTAGCCCCACAGAGGCTCCCACAGGGCTGGGATGAGCCCAGGCTCAGTGCTTTCTGGGTGTCAGAGTTGTGGGGAGCCTAACACCTCATCAGCATGGGGATCCAGGGTGGGGCTCTGCTCCTGCAGGACTGTTTCTGGCCCTGAGCCCTCCTCCCCACCGGGGTCCCTGAGCTCTGGGCCAGCCCTGAGTCTGCCTTCTGCCCTGTGTCTTCCCAGCTCTGAGGAGATGGAGGACTTCTTCCATGGCTCTGTGCTCTGCCACATCATCTCTCTGCTCCTCTTTACCCAGCTGCCTACTGGGGGTTTCGCACGTGAGTATACCCCACCACTCTTCCTGTGTGGATTCCTGGGAGTTGGGCTGGTTCTCTCCATTAGGAGTGGGCTGCTGTTAGAAAAGCCTCTTCTCTAGAAAAATTCTGATGGTCCCTAAACCAGTAATTGTCATTCAATTTTGGAGAGTCTTTAAGCCTGGTAGCTCAGATGGTAAAGTGTCTGCTTATAATACGGGAGACCTGGGCTCGATCCCTGGGTTGGGAAGATCCTCTGGAGAAGGAAATGGCAACTCACTCCATTACTCTTGCCTGGGAAAATCCCATGGTTGGTGGAGTATGATAGGCTACAGTCTATGGGGTCACAAAGAGTTGGACACGACTGAGTGACTTCACTAAGCCTAAATATAAAGACTATAAGCCTTATAAGTCTTTAGGCCTCAAGGTATATCAAAATGCCTTGATAGTTATCCAATGAGGTGTTTATGATGTTTTAAAAATTCAACTATGGTATATGTGACAGTATCTTTCACCTCATTTTTTTTGTGTAGTATCTTTATTTTACTTAACACATTCATTCATTATTTCTTTCCATTTCTCATATATTTACAGAGTATTGAACATGTGGTAGGTGCTTTTTATGAACAAACCAGACAGATTCGTGTCTTTGTAAAATCTTACAACGTAGCAGGGAGCCATGAACAATAAATGCTTGAAAGCAGTATAATGAATAGTTTTTTATACGCAATGAGAGGAGAAGCAGTGAAGCAGCATGGGGTAGAGGGCAGTCAGGCATGTGGAGGTGGAAAGTGGGCAGCAGTGTTCAGTGAGGTGTTTGTTCAGTGAGACAGTGAGATAAGAATAAAACCTGGAGAGGGTGAGCCTGTGAGGGTTCCAGTGGAAGCATGGCTTCTGCAAGACAGAACAGCCAGTGCAAAGCTGCCTGTGGGCCTGGATTGTTCAAGGGACTGTGGAGGCAAGTCTTGGCTAGAGCAAAGTGAAGGAGAGGGTGAGAAATAGGAGCTTGGGTCCAGAAGCCCTGGGTGTCATCCCCATTGGGCCTTTGGTCCACTGAACGGACTGAAGAGAGTCGGCAAAGCTTTGTGTAGAGTAGGGACATGGTTTACAGATGGAAAGAGCTGCAGACTTGGGAGTGAGGAGAGGAGACCCAGGGAGGCCAGTGTACTGTTGTCCTCCAGGAGAGAAGCCATGGTGACTCAGATAAACTCTCAGCAGCTCAGGAGCTGAGGAGTCATTCTCTGTAGATCCAGCAGGGCCATCCTTCACAAGGGCCAGGTCATGGCTCATCCTCCAGGCCTCAGAAGGCCAAGGGCTCTGAGAAGATGTCAGTGGGGTAAATATGGGCACTTGTGGGTGAAAAAAGTGAAGGTAGGCTTTTAATGGAAACAGTATTTGTGTCTAGTTTTTAGTGCACATTTGAGCTGGGGAGAAAGTCATGAACACGGATAAATTTAGCTCTGGAATAGAATAGTGTGGCTATACTAGGATGTGACTGAATAATCAAGGAGTTTTGACTTTGACCACAGGTATTCTCTTTGATCAGGGTTCAGTTCTGCCCAAGATGGGCAGGATAGAGCTGTGTTTCTCAAAGTGAGGCCCCTGGAACATCAGTATCAGCATCTTGGGGAATTGTTTAGAAATGCACTTCCTTAGGTGCAACTCAGACCTTATTGAATCTCTGGGGGTGTTGGCCCAACACTGGTTTTATAAGCTCTCTTGCTGATTTTGCTGCATGCTGAAGGTGGAAACCATTGAGCTAGAATTTTCCATGGAAGGGTGTGAAGACAGCGATACAGATAGATGAGGGACTCTCTTTGACATCTTTTCTGGGTCACAAAATTATCATCAGTCTAACTCAAATTCAGAATCATCACAGCTCAACCTATCAGGTCAGGGTTCATCCCACCCAACCCCTGTCCCCAGCCTGCCGGGGGCTTTCCATCATACTGAGCGTGTGTTCTGCGCTGCTTCTATGTCTGTTCCTCTCTCACTCTTGTGTCTGTGTCCACAGAGGAGTTCACCGTGATTGCTCCCCCGGACCCCATTGTGGCAGTGCTTGGTGGGGAAGTCCTGCTACCCTGCCGTGTATCTCCAGCCATGAGTGCCGAAGACATGGAGCTGAGGTGGTTCCGCTCCAAGTTTTCAGAAGCCGTGTTCATCTATCAAGACCGACTCGAGCAGAAAGAGGAGCAGATGGCTCCTTATGCAGGGCGGACCTCACTGGTGAGGGACCTCCTCATTCAGGGAGAAGCTGCTGTGCGTATCCAGAATGTCAGTGTTTCAGACAATGGGCTGTACACCTGCTTCTTCAGAAAGGGAGGCTTCTATGAAGAGGCCAGTTTGGAGCTGAAGGTGGCAGGTTGGTGACTTGATATTTTTGATCCTGGAGTATTGGAGTTGGGAGGAACTTCAGGGATAATGGCAATCAATCCCTCATTTTATAGATATGGAACAGGAGACTCATCCACGCATTCCATTATTTGGTACAAACATATTGAAACCCTACTCTATGTCACATCCTGTTCTGGGCACCTGGGATGCATCAATGAACCAAATAATGTTCCTGTTCTGTGGGGCTTATATTCTAGAGGCAGTTCATAAATACTTTGATAAATAGGTTATAGAGGAAATTAGGAGGTGGTAAGTATTAATATTTATGATAAAAGGGCAAATATAACAGTGGAAGGGGACCAGGATGAGGTGGGGCAGGTGGGCTTGTGTTATGTAGAGCCTCAGGTTGGGATTTTTTGACAATTTGAGCAGAAGCTCAAAGGAAGTAGGGATTTAGCCACGTAGATATCTGTGGGACCAGAGTTCCCAGCAGAGGAAACACCTGGCGTGAAACCCTGAGGCAGGAGTGTGGCTGGAGCAGGAAGCCCCCGTGGTTGATAAGATGAGTGGAGGGTTGTAAGAGATGACAGCAATTGAATAAAGATATGTTCTTGGCATGGGGTGCACAGAGAAAGGATTGATTAATGCTCTCTCTGGTGGTCAGGAGAATTTTGCAGGTAATATACACTGAAAGGGGCACCTGAGTTCACTAGATCAGGCTGCAAAGAGCCCTTGAGGTTGATGGGCTGGAATATGAGAAGTCAGGGGAGAGGAGAAGAAAGGAGAGGAAGAGAGAAGAGAGGAGATAGAGTGTGGTGATTTCAGTTGCTAGCAGTTAACCAGAGTCCTTGGTGCTGCAGTGTGGTCCCTGAGGGGCACAGACAGTGGAAGCTGGGGGGAAGAGGAGAGGAGGCATTTGAGGGGCAAGGTAGATGCTAGATTGTAGAAGACTTTGCATGCTGTGCTATGGATGTTGATGTACCACTGAGGAAATTTTAAACAGAACAGTGCCTGGGACATTTCTTTGGTCAGCTGTGAAGAGGGTGAATGAAACGTGAGCCAGGCTAAAGGCATGGATATAGTTACGAGGGTCACAGGGTCAGAGGATGACCCCCAGAAGAGGCAATGGGATCACATAGAGGGACGAGGGGATCAGACATCTGTGATGTTTAGAAAGTAGAGCAAGCTGAGTGAGTGGGTTTGGGGACACAGAGTTTGGGGGGAAGAGGAGACTGCAGAAACTCTGAGAGTTTTGCATTGGCTGTTTGTTGTTTAGTGGTAAGAATACTGAAAATTATGTGTGTTGATTGAAGAAAAACACACAACTTAAGAACTGTGAGCTGTGTTTTATTCAGGGTCTTACTGAGGGGCATATAATCTAGGAAATAGCTTCTCAGTAGCTCGGAGAAACTGCTCCAATGAGGTAGGGGGAGAAGCCAGTTTATACAGGATTTTGGCTAGGGAACAAGTGCAGTCAAGCACGCTTAGTATGCTAAGTGGCTTCAGTCGTGTCCGACTCTGCGGCCCCATGAACTTGTAGCCCACCAGACTCCTCTGGCCATGGGATTCTTCAGGTAAGAATACTGGAGTGGGTTGCCGTTTCTTCCTCCAGGGGATCTTCCCAACCCAGGGATCTAACCCGTGTCTCCTGTTGCTCCTGCATTGCAAGTAGATTCTTTACTGCTGAGCCACTGGGGAAGCCCAGAAGTCAAGCGTACACTTCAGTAAATGGTTACTGTTTGCCACAAGGATCAGATATCTCAGTTAACAATATTAGCACTTTTCTAGGAAGATGGGGTCGCACAGAGTTGGACACTACTGAAGTGACTTAGCAGCAGCAACAGCAGGAGGATGCAAGAATCTAGGTTCACTAAATATTTTTTCCTGAGACATCTCTAAGTATCTAAGGGGCCTGTTTTTCCAAAGCACAGAGTGCCTTGCCCTATTTTCACCCTGAATTCCGTTCAGAGTGTACTGTCACTGAGTGACTAAAAGGTTAATGACTTGGTTCTTGTAGAATTGGATGGTGGGCAAGATTCTTTGCTTTATGTATGTTAGTTATCTGTTGTCAATGCTGTGTCACATTATCACAAAGATAATGTCACGAAGATCACAGTGGTGTATAACAATAACCATTTATTTAATTCAGGCATGAAGGGAGTACAGCTAGTTTGGGCTGTATTTGACTAATCTTATCTGGGTTTATTCATACCTCTTTGGTCATGTTGGGCATAAAACAAAAACAAAATCTCCCAAACCAGAAATCATCTTCACAGTTAGTGGAGAAAGAACACGGTTTTGTTACTGAATGGGCATTCAACAAGAATGTGATAGACATCACAGGCAATCGAATAAGAGATTGTAAAGACAGAAAGATATCTCCCCCCTTTTATAAAGCCAAGCAGATGCAACCCATTATATACTTGTTTTTAAGATGGACAATAACTATTCCTCATGTCGGAGGACTTGATAGCACCATCTGTCACACAGTTCACTCTAAATTTTCCTGGTAATTGAGCTGACCATATATGTTAGCTAATTGGTTTAAGCCAGAGGAAAAACAAATTCTTATGTTTTTATGACAGGAGGTATTTTTACACCTTGTAGCTTGGTGATGGCTGAAGCTGGGCTCCTACCCTCCGACAGGGAAGGGGAAAGTTGGGTGCTGTTTCTCTTGAACTTTATATTTACAGATGGCTCCTACATCCAGTGAAAGACATTCCTGGGTCAAAATTCTTATCTAGTTCTCAAAAAGGATTTATATACATTTAAAACTGGGGAGAAAATACATACAATTACAGATTTTCTCAAGTAAATATTCTAAGAAAAACAAGGGAAGGGGAATCTCTGCTCTTATTTTCAACAGGGAGAATGAAGCCTATTATTTTTAATTCATATTTGTCATTACAGTCAGCTGGGGAGGTCACATAAGAACCTTTGCTGGGTCTGTTCATGTGGGTTTGTTCAACTGGCTATTGATTGATCTAGGAAAGTTTCAGCAGGAAAGGCTGTACTAGAGTAAACATGTCCTCCCCCTGGTGGAGAGCAGCCCAACAACACAAGGACTTTACGAGCTAGTCACGTGACCTAATCTCTTATTGGCAAGTTGAGTCACAGGACTGGCGCGGAGGCAGAGCGTGGAGGCACCAAAAACTGTGGCAGACAGGGAGCTGGATATAAAGAGGAGTGAAGAGTCGGTAATATTTTTATGCAGAATCCATCACGGATGGAGCCAAATCACATATTCAGTTCTAGAATTATGAGTTGGAAGTATATGTGAGGAATTTGGGTAGAGGGAAACCTGTGGATAAAAGGAAGGGAGGTTCAGGACACAGGGTTGTTCGATGACTTAATTTTGGTGGTGATTTACAAAGAGAGGCAGTGGGTGTGGAAGCAGATACCCTGGGAGAGAGTGTGATGTGAGGAGAGTCAAGGATAAGGGTGGACCTGGGACCACATTCCTCCCCCTGTTTACAAGGCATCAGCCCTTCCAACTGCATAGCTGGGGAGAAGGGACTTAGCTCTCTGAGCCCATGGTCCCCGTGCTTTTTCCTTCTGTTCCCTGAGACAGGGCCACCTCCTTGTTCCCTGTGGGAGCAGGATGTCCCCAGAGCCCCCAGAATGCCAAGTTCAGGGCACCCCCTGGAGTTGTGCACACATAGGCACTGCTGGGTCCCTGGGCTCTACATCTTGCCTCCCGCAGGTGTGGGCTCTGCCCCTCAGGTGCGCATCACAGGGCCTGAGGAAAATGGGGTCCGCGTGGTATGCACGGCCTCGGGGTGGTTCCCGAAGCCCCAGGTGCAGTGGAGAGACCTCAGTGGAGAGAAGTTCCTGGCGTTCTCTGAGGCCCACACCCAGGATTCTGAAGGGCTGTTCAGTGTGGAGGCAGCGCTGGTGGTGAGAGACAGCTCTGTGGGGAATGTGACCTGCTCCATCCTCAACCCTGTCCTGGGCCGGGAGAAGGCCATGGCCATTTTCATCCCAGGTCAGAGGTGCTCCTGGCTTCCAGCGGGGCTAGAGGAGGGGGCCGGGTGTTCCTGGGTGTTCCAGGCTGGGCTGTCCTGGGCGGGGGCCCTGATGGGGTGTCTGGCTGGGCCACAGAGCCCTTCTTCCCCCAGGCCTCTCCCTGGAAGGTGGCTTTCTCGGTGAGCCTGACTGTGCTGGTGATCTTGCTCCTTGGGGCTGGATGTTACACCAAGAGAGAACATTCCATGAAGATGCAGGAGATGGGAGAAAAGGAGACTCTGTGCCAGAATAGCGAGCAGGACCGTCAGACAAAGGAGGAAGTGCTGAAGGACGCAGGTAAGGCAGGACAGGGGTCAAGGCTGGTGAATGTGGCAGCTGGTGCTGAGAGGGATGTGCTGACCACAGGGCCTGAGTGCAGGGCTCTGGGGAAATCCCAGTCCAGAGCAGGTGACTGGGGAAACCTGGGTGGACAGCTGGAGCTGGGGAGGCTCCAATGGGTCTGCAGTTGGAACGTCTTCTTCAGAGGTTACAAACAGAGAGGTGGTATTTTGTGGATTTTTTTTCTTAGGGAGTGGAGTTCATGCTTTTTTGTTTTCACTCTCTTTCAGCTAAACTTCAGGAAGAACTTGGTAAGTTCTGCTTTTCCTCTTGAGCTCTCTGCATCCCCTTCATAGGAGACAGTCTGGTTCTTAGCTCACCTATTTCCTGTGTGTTGCCTTTCAGGGAGGAGGAAATCCGCTTACCTGGCTGGTGAGTGACTCTCCGGTGTCCTTGGGTTTCCTGTCCTACCTGTGCCAAGGCGTCCCTCTCCTCCATTCTGTCTAGGCACAGAAATGTGGACCTGCTTCCCTGGGAGAGAAGTGGAAGCTTCTAGGAGGCAGAACCCATGCATGGGCTCTCCCAGGTCTGGAATGCTGGTTCCCACCCATTTCTTGGGGTCCTGGGTGTAATGATGACCCCAGAGTCTATCATGCATCCTGGGTCTTATTCCAACCCTGACTGACCCACCGTATTAATAGTTTACTATCCTTCTGTGCATCTAGTTTTCAGTCAGTACCCAGAAGCAAAAGTCATGTGCTGTGAGATTTCATTAAAGGAGCTATACAAATGACCAGCTTGATTAAGTTTAGGAGTGTGACCACCTGTCTCCATCCCAAAACACTGTCCAAGGAGTCCATTCCCTCTAGTTTCTTTGGGTGATGATCAAAAAGTTATGGGGCAGAACTGGGGTGACCATGCACAGAAATGCCATGGAATGAGCTGTCAATACCCCTGAATAGTGTTTATCTCTAGCAATATTTCATCTGAGAAAGATTAGCCACTTTTACCCAGAGCTCATCTCACTTCTTAAAATAGTTCCCATGTCAAGTTATTTCGCAAATGTATTTTTTTCCAGGAAAAAAACTGAATATAATAATGCTTTCTTAAAATTATATAATAATTTATATTTTACTCCCTAAAATGTTTCCACACATAGTAGAATTTTTGACCCTTAGTAGCAGAAGTGAATGTAGATAGAATAAGAATTTTTGAGGGTTTTGAGGCAAGAACAGCTGAGTGACTTGCTAAACATCACACGCATCAGTGGGACAGCGGTGGAAGTCAGTATGGAGTGTGCACAGGCCACCTGACCTGTGCTCCAGGGGATACACCACCATACCTGCTGTCTGCACGTGGCTGCACCTCCTCTCCAGCGTCTCCCCCACTGTAGTTAATCTCACCTGCAGAGCAGAGGGGAGGCAATGGCCAATAGAGTCACACTGAGCAGGTTTCTTCTGGCTGAGGTCTCACCAGAGTGTGTTCCCTTTCAGCCTGGAGGAAGGCGCAGCTGTATGCAGGTAAGTGGATGTAAGTTCCTCTGGCCTCCCCTCCCAACCTAGACTCTGCCCCCTTCTCCCTGAGGGGACCCCACAGCAGGGTGGGGTAGTGTCCTTGGTCTTCTTGGCACCTTTGTAGCCTCCACCTGGAGACTGCAGGGACTCCTCGGCACACAGATGTGCCTCCATCCTGCCCGTGCTCTACTGCAGGGCACGGTCAGGGTTAGCAGCACCCTCTGCAAACACCTGGTGCAACGGGGACTTCTTGTGATGGTGACAGTGGAGGGGTCAGTGGTGAGAAGGGACGGCAGCAGGGAACGACCGTGTGGCTCAGGGATCGCTCATCTCTGGAAGATTTCAGAAGTCATGCTTGCCTACTTAAGACTCAGTTCTTCCCAAGGGGGCCCTTGATTCCTGATCCGTCTTGTTTCAAAATTCCTTGCCTTTTTGGCTCTAGTTTTGTTTTTCCTATTTTCTCCTGGTCCTCTGAGATGTTGACTCCCTCTCTACCTCCTCATGCTCTGCCTCTGTGTCCAGGCTGGGTTTCATCCTCCAAGCCTCTTGGTTGCTGAGGAATTAGTTGCTGTAGAGCAGGTGTTCTGAATCTGGGGTTCAAAAACTATGGGGTGTGTCTGGGCTCCTTGGGTGACGGTCTATGAAAGTTCTTAAATTCTACTCAAAATCTTGTGTATATGTTTATCTGACAGGGACAAAAACCTAACAACCATGATCTTCCTTTTCAAAGAGTTCTGTATTTGCTGACGGGTTCATTTTGGTTGGGTTTATTAGGGGCCATGGGCCAAGACTGGGAAAGAAGAAATGTAGAGGAGACAAAATTATTTCACAAAGAAACGGTGGGAATCAAATCAGGGATGACAAGACCAGAAGGAGGAAGAGAGGAGGAGATGAGGAGGAAGTGGTGGTTTGTTGGGGAGCACACAGAGGGTATGCAAGTTATTTGGGTGCATAAAGTGTGGTCAAATCCTTGATATCTCTTTAAGAAATTTCAATAAAGGCATATTTGTTTTTAAGCCATTTTAAAGTAACCATGTAATTCAGTCTGCCTCTGATAATGAGACCATCTCAACCTTCCTGTAGTGGTTAAAGCAGGAGCGTGTATGGGGCATCCTAATGTAATGTAAGGTTGTTCTGAGAATGCTTTAGCTTTGATCTGTACCCTGTAAACCCGTGCAACATACCCTTTCCCTGATTGGGATGTTTCTGTTTACAGACAGGAATATAGATCATGAGAGACAGAGAAGGGTAAACCAAGGGTGAAAATGCCTGGGAGCCAGATGCATGAGGATTTAGGATCCCACCTCAGGGATTCTTACTGATTCACCCTGGGATTTATGTTAAATATGAGGATCAGATAGTCCTCTTTCACTATCTCTCCCTTACCTACTAGATTAAAAAGCGTGTGTTTTAATGTATACCTTGTGTAACTTTTTGTTTTGTAAGGATAAACCCCATTAAGCTAGAATCAGTTTTTATATTGACAAGTGTCAAGTGGGAGGTGGTCAAATGTCAGATCTCTTTTTATTTATAAAATTGCAAAAAATTGTATTGATGATTTGCTGTAGCAATTAAGTGAAGAATAGCATCACACTCGATAGATGTGGAATCTCACAATTAAATGCCAACTCTCTTTTTTTCTCCTCCCTCTTTTTCTTGTTGTTAATCTCCATCAATTGTGGTATAAAAATTTATAGCTAGGGATCAGCTAGTGTCTTGGTGAAGAACAAATAAATTAAAGTTCATTTTTTCTCAAAGGGTCATATGGGTTAGGCTGCTTTATGTGATCTTATTTCCATCAGGCAAATAAAAGGAATGTCAATTTCATCATGAACCTGTATTAAGTAGGAATGGTGTAATAAATTTACACCCCAAAATTGCAAAAAAAAAGAGCCATTTACTAATTTCCATGTTCTAATCTTGTTCCTGATTCTCCACCCTGTTGGAGGCAACAGCTCTCTCAGTGCAGACATTTCAGCATTGACATATAGGCTTTGCTTTGCTTTGGTTGTTGAGCTTCCTTTCTTTTTCCCAAAAGCGAGTATGGAGGTTGGAAGAAATTATTTGGCCTTGGGTTAGTTGGGAAAGGGATCCTTATGTTCTTCTTTAGTCATAACAGGCCATTGCCCCGGGGACACTAGTCTGATCTGGTCCTTAAGATTCTTGGTTTGGGGCTGGCTGAGGATCAGCAGGTCCTGGCTAGGTATTTGGGTTATCTCCCCCTGACCCTTAGTCACATCCTAAGGTCTTAATCACATCTGTAAAGTTCCCTTTACCACAGTGTAGTCACACAGTCTGAGGTTTAGAACATGGACATCTTTGGGGTCCTCTTGTTGTGGTTCTCCTGGAAGCTTACAACTTCTCTGGGCAACTATAGGGGGAAGCAGATGACTAGATCCAATATTTTGGGTTTTCCTTCACAGGTAGAATGGTTTTTGTTCCACTGACCCTACAAAAAGCAGAAGAGAATTCATGAGTGTCTTTCCTCTCACTGTGTGTCTGTCTTTCTCACTTAAAACATCTCTCTCCTTTCCTTGAAATCTCTCCATTGTCTCTTAACTGAGCAAGATTTCTCTGATGCTATATCCCAAATTCTCTTCACTAATGACTTATAGTCATTCTCTGAGTTCGGTTCATCTAAGTTATATCCTCTCTACCACTGACTTAGAGGTAATCTGTATGCTCAGTTCAATTAGCTCTTCATAATTGCTTAAGAACCTTGGAAATTTTGATCTCCCCAATTCTTTATCCAGAAAACCTAGTTTTAAGGATGTGCGGCTAAGGACTTGAGAAAATGTTATTTTATAGTGAAGTTTGGGCAATGACCTTTATGTTCAGATTGATATCAAGCCTCTTAACCCCTCAGTTTTAAGATTTATGGCTTTGCTTTCATGGTAAGGTTGCAACATGATGGTTCTCTGTGTGTTTGTGAAAAGAAATACATGCATCAGTTGAATATTTCCAAAATATTTCCCCCTATAACTCTCTCAAAAGTATGCTTCATGATACTAAGCACTGACCTTGATATGTACAGTCTCTACAAACCTCTGATATGAAACGTGTGTTTTCCTTGTAGATTGGCGGAAGGAGAAGTTCCAGACCTGTGAGTGACTTTGTGTTTTTTCTGGATTTTCCTACTGCTGTCCCTGTGGTCTCGCCTTCAGTTCTCAGTGGTGATATAGATGCTGGCACCATCAATAGTGTGGGGTGGGATGTGGTGGTGATAGTCACACACAGGTGGGGCTGATGACTTTGGCTAATATTGAATGCTAAATAGACATCCTTCAGTCATTGGAGGACAGGCTGGTCCTCAAGGGCTCTGTGACATATCGCACCCTGAAATCAGTCTCGTGGGTCCATTTCCTGCTTGGAGGCCCGTCAACTTGAATCACAAGTTCCTATTGTCAGGGTGCTTAGCCTTTCTCCCATGCAGCTGGGATTCTGGGTTGAGGGGTGGTTGTGTGTTCTTGGGGAGGGAAGGACCTTGAATGATAGAAAACTTTCTCTGCAGGGTCTGTCACTCTGGATCCAGGATCTGCCCATTCAGACCTTGTCGTCTCTGATGAAAAGACAAGTGTGACCTGGAAGGCCTCCTGTGTGAACGCTGCAGATAAATGCAGTGTACTGGGCTTTGAGGGCATCACCTCAGGGTGCTGTTACTGGGAGGTGGAGATCAGAGATGGAGACCAAAGCGAGTGGGCCCTGGGGGTCTATAGGGAAGGTATGAACAGGAAGGGCTGGTACATAGAGTCTCCAGATAGGGGGTTCTGGGTTGTGGGGAGATTTGAAAGAGGATATTATGCCTGTACAGAACCTCTGACTCCGCTATCCCTCATGCAGGCTCCCCACCCCAGGCTTAGGGTGGGGGTGTTCCTGGACCACCAGGAAGGGGTTGTCTCCTTCTACAACATGACTGATGGCTCCCACATTTTCTCCTTCCCTCAGGCTTCCTTCTCGGGGACCCTCTTTCCATACTTCATGATTAGGTCAGGAGATGTGTCCCTGACCGTCTGCTCCAAGGTGGGAGGGTCTGAGGGGCTCCCTGTTGCTCTTAGCAGTCCTTCTCTGGAGGAGCCTGTGAGCCTCCCAGGGGCGGGGTTCAGCTCAGACTCTGGTGCTGATGGTCCTCCAGGGGCCGATTATCCACTTCTCCCCTGCAACCCCTAGGCTGTGTCCCCATAGGGCTGGTCACTCTCCTGGACTCTCACTGTGGCTCTTCCTGGAGCTGCAGACTCCCTGTGAAACAGAGGCCCCTGAGGTGCAGCCTGGATGGCTGAGGGTCTCGCCCTCCTGCTCTGGAGACAGGCTCTTGGGCTTGTGGTTACGAGAATTTTCAGTTCATGCCATGTGCTCAGGTGACAGATTACAAAAGTTGACTCTCTGAGCTGGTGGAGGTAGCCTGAAGTTTACTATGGGACACTGTTTTTCTTTTAGTAATGAAAAATATCTCATGAAGATTTTATACTGTTTGGATATGCTAAACGATGAGAGGTTCAATTACTCTGCAGACTAATATCGTGTTTTTGTTGTTGCTTAGTCACTAAGTTGTGTCTGACTCTTTTGTGACCCCATGGACTGAAGCCCACCAGGCTCCTCTGTTCACGGGATTTCCCAGGCAAAAATACTGGAGTGAGTTGCCGTTTGCCTCTCCAGGAAATCTCCCTGACCCAAGGATTGAACTCAGGTTTCCTCCATTGGCAGGTAGATTCTTTAAGTCTGAGCCACCAGGGGAGCCCGGTGGTGTTACTTTATCCAATTTGAGTTTGTTAAATAGAACCCAGAGAGTGATGGTTGGTTCCCAGTTCTATTTTGGAGGATGGACATTATCAAATCAAAAAAGCTGGCCAGCAAAAAATTTCCAGGGAAATGGGTGGCTGATGGAGTTTTAAGGAGTCTAATATTTTGCTTTTTGTATTTCCTATTCTGGGATGGAAAAAAC
Source organism: Bos indicus (assembly GCF_029378745.1). Lineage (NCBI taxonomy): Eukaryota > Metazoa > Chordata > Mammalia > Artiodactyla > Bovidae > Bos > Bos indicus. The sequence continues at coordinate 29,124,361 of NC_091782.1, read as the reverse complement.
ACACCCATTTCCCCCAAATCTCAGTAAATTTTTGTTACCTGTAAAAAACCTGTGTTGTGTTCATTTAAAGAGTTAAGGAGAAGGATCTAGGTTTCTCATTTCTGTTAACAGCAGCTGAAAATAAGAGAACTGCTATCTGAATTAAGGTGTAAATGAAGAAGAGAATTTTCAGAGGCAGGGTGAATTGCAAAAAGCTTTGACCAAGAGCTGGAGCCATGGTCATTGTATGCCCCTTATCACTGTAATGCCCCTCTGCACTTCCAAGTCCAGTGGTAATGGTTAATGGAAAAACACAGGCTGCTTCAGGCAGCTCAGAGCCTGTGGGACTGTGGGCCTGTGCGGGGTTAGTGGGGCGGGTTCTTCAAGCACAGAACCGGTTGTGAGCTGTGAGGCTCAAAGGACCAACAAGGACTGGTCAAGCTTAGAAATGACTTATGTGGATCATCAGAATCACATTTGTGGTTTTCCAGACATTAAAGAAAATGAATAGAGTGCAAAATTTCTTTGGAGGTACTTCATAGTGGATACTAGAGGAGATAGTTTTGTATGATACATGGATAATCCACAGAACCTACCTTCTGGATTTGTAATTGTGGAGCCATTAAAAAAAAGTGAAAGTGTTAGTTGTGTCTGGCTGTTTGTGATCAGATGGATTGTAGCCTTCCAGGCTTCTCAGTCCATGGACTTCTCCAAGCAAGAATACTGGAGTGGATGGGTAGCCATTCCCTTCTACAGGGGAGCTTCCTGCCCCAGGAATCAAACCTGGTTCTCCCCCATTACAGGAGGATTCTTTACTGTCTGAGCAACAGGGAAGTTCTCTAATTTACCTACATTTCAAAATTATGAATGCAGGGATGAGGAACTATTTCCTACAAGCCAATGATCAGCAGGACCTAGTAGAATGGATAAATGTGTTGAACAAAACTATAAAAATTACAGTATCAAGGCAATCAGTCTCACAGCCTCATTCTGATAACAGGTCACCAAGGTGAATGTGGGAAGAAGCAAATGTCTTACAGAACGGACACTGTTGGTAGTGTGGCCATCATTACTGCAACTCAAAAAGAAGCAAATGAAGGTGGTGAAACTATTGACAGAAATAATTTGAAGCAGTCACAAATCTATCTTCCTTATTTTACTCCTAAACCACCTTCAGATAGTGCAGTTATCAAAGCTGGATATTGTGTAAAACAGAGAACAGTGATGAAAAACTGGAAGAGAAGATATTTTCAACTGGATAAAAACACAACAGGTTACTTTAGATCTGAAGTGGAAAAGGAACCTCTCCATGTAATACTACTTAAAGAGGTTCATAAAGTCCAGGAACATAAACCAAGTGACATAATGATGAGAGACAACCTCTTTGAAATTGTAACATCCTCTGGAACTTTCTATGTGCAGGCTGATAGCCCTGAAGAAATGCACAGTGGGATTAAAGCAGCCTCAGGTGCCATTGTAGCACAGCGGGACCTGGCAGATCAGCGTCCCCTAGAATAATGTCTCACAGTTCAGTTCAGTCTCTGTCGTGTCCAACTCTTTGTGACCTCATGAATCGCAGCATGCCAGGCCTCCCTGTCCATCATCAACTCCCAGAGTTCACTCAGACTCGCGTCCATCAAGTCAGTGATGCCATCCAGCCATCTCATCCTCTGTCATCCCCTTTTCCTCCTGCCCTCAGTCCCTCCCAGCGTCAGAGTCTTTTCCAATGAGTCAGCTCTTGGCATGAGGTGGCCAAAGTACTGGAGTTTCAGCTTCAGCATCAGTCCTTCCAAAGAAATCCCAGGGCTGATCTCCTTCAGAATGGACTGGTTGGATCTCCTTGCAGTCCAAGGGACTCTCAAGAGTCTTCTCCAACACCACAGTTCAAAAGCATCAATTCTTCGGTGCACAGCTTTCTTCACAGTCCAACTCTCACATCCATATATGACCACTGGAAAAACCATAGCCTTGACTAGACGAACCTTTGTTGGCAAAGTAATGTCTCTGCTTTTCAACATGCTGTCTAGGTTGGTCATAACTTTCCTTCCAAGGAGTAAGCGTCTTTTAATTTCATGGCTGCAGTCACCATCTACAGTGATTTTGGAGCCCCCCCAAATAAAGTCTGACACTGTTTCCACTGTTTCCCCATCTATTTCCCATGAAGTGATGGGACCAGATGCCATGATCTTCGTTTTCTGAATGTTGAGCTTTAAGCCAACTTTTTCACTCTCCTCTTTCACTTTCATCAAGAGGCTTTTTAGTTCCTTCTCACTTTCTGCCATAAGGGTGGTATCATCTGCATATCTGAGGTTATTGATATTTCTCCTGGCAATCTTGATTCCAGCTTGTGCTTCTTGCAGCCCAGCGTTTCTCATGTTGTACTCTGCATATAAGTTAAATAATTAAATATAAGTTAAATAATGTCTCACAATGAGTTACTAATCTTATTGCTAATGATTGCCTGTGTCTGACCACCAACCACTCCTCTTTGCAGGAGCATTCCCACAGTCTTTCCAAATCTAAACACACTCTCTACTCTGTCAGTGTGCAGCAGCCACCGCACATTCCACAGCCTCTCGCAGCAACTCTGCTCTTTGATCTCAAGTTTTACCATGGAGAAGCTAGGATTTTATGAATCTCTTGCCAAGTTCAAGCCATGGAACTTCAAGGTCTAGACTGTCTCTCCAAGAGAACCAGCTTCCAAAGTAACTGAACAAGCTCTGCTGAAACCTCAAAGAAAAATGGCCCTCAGAAACAAAATTATGACCCTATGGACTTGGATAATGCAAGCCTTCCAGACAGTGATGTGTGAGGTAGAAACACGTATAGCCTGATATGCCTTATCAGCTCTCAGTGTCCTTTCTGAGTCTTCTCACCAAAGATGATAAAGGGGAAATGGGTTTTAATGCATATAGGATCCAGCCTTGTTGCTATACTGTTTATAAGCTGGTAAGCCAAGAAGCTAGGGAATGGCCTAACTAAATGTAATTTCTTTAAAAAAAGAAAGAAAAAAGCCCAAAGTGCCTTGGTATCAACTGTCTGAAGCTTTGTTCTCACTGGGGTGATAAAAGTGTGTGACATTTTTCCCTAATGAATTGGACAATTAAAATGTTTCACAATTTAAAAGATGAATAATGCTTATTATTTTGGTTGTATTAAAAATGCTACTGTGACTTCCTATTAGATGTTCAATTTCTACATATTCTTATTGGTTAATATTATTGAATGAAATATTGCCAAAGATATCTAAACTCATGATGTCTGTGTGCTGTAAAATTTATACTACAGTGTGGACAATTTTGAAATTATAGCCATTTTTGATGCTCTGGATCTCAAGGTGAGTGATGTGTCTTGCGTAGAGGATGTATGCTAATCCCAAGCTTCTGATTTATTCCTGTCCCCCCTCACCCCCAAGTTTCCCTTTGGTAACCATAAATTAAACAAATTTATTTTTTATCTTACCCTCTCCCTTGAGTTCTTTCTGTAGTTCTTTGCTTTTCATTAAGTTGGTGCTCAGGCTGTCTCTCCAGTCTAAATGGAATGCATTCATTATTTGGTCTCACAGAATCCCTTTTCTTGATTTTGGAGCAGTTATTTCAATTTACAGTTAGTCCTGACTACTTGATTGATGCCTGAGTTTCCTCCAGAGTATAAGTCTCATAAGGGACATGTATCCCCAAAGTCTGGGGTTATAGTTCCTGTTATATATGTTTAATTAATAAATATTTGTTGGATGAATATAAATTATCATTTTCCCTCCTTGTATACTCTAATAGAAGCTCAATAAAGTTGTAAGAGGAACTATGAGGAATGTTGGCAATGAAGAAAATTGTGAGTAAAGCAGGACATGAGGAGATAATATGAGAAAAGAAGATGGTGAAAAGAAACCGAGGGAAAAAAGACAGTGGGGGCAAATTTTGAGGTTAAAAAAGGCTGAGGGGAAAGTGTAAGCTCATAAGACAGTGACAAGGAACTTGTGAGAAGAGACATTGAAGGGGAAATGTGAGAAGAAAATGAAGTGAAAAAGAAAACATGAAGGGAAAATGTGGTGAGGTGAAATTATGAGGAAAAGCCTCTTGAGGGAAACTTGCAAGAAAAAATTATGAGGAGAAACTGGGAGTAGAGAAATCAGTGAGAACAATCTTTGAAGAATGAAAGGGTCTGAGGAGAAAGTTTGAGGAGAGGAGGCAGAGTAAAAACTTTGAGTGAGAACAGTCAGAGAGTACCATGATGACTGAATGCTGTGATAGAGAAAATTGATGGGAATGACATCAGAAACAACACCCAGTTGTGGATGTGACTGGTGATGGAAGTAAGGTCCGATGCTGTAAAGAGCAATATTGTGTATGAACCTGGAATGTTAGGTCCATGAATCAAGGCAAATTGGAAGTGGTCAAACAGGAGATGGCAAGAGTGAACATCGACATTCTAGGAATCAGCAAACTAAAATGGACTGGTATGAGTGAATTTAACTCAGATGACCATTATATCTACTACTGTGGGCAAGAATCCCTTAGAAGAAATGGAGTAGCCATCATAGATAACAAGAGTCTGAAATGCAGTACTTGGATGCAATCTCAAAAACGACAGAATGATCTTTGTTCGTTTCCAAGTCAAACCATTCAATATCACAGTAATCCAAGTCTATACTCTGACCAGTAATGCTGAAGAAGCTGAAGTTGAATGGTTCTATGAAGACCTACAAGACCTTCTAGAACTAACACCCAAAAAAGATGTCCTTTTCATTATAGGGGACTGGAATGCAAAAGTAGGAAGTCAAGAAATACCTAGAGTAACAGGCAAATTTGGTGTTGGAGTACAAAATGAAGCAAGGCAAAGGTTAATAGAGTTTTGCCAAGAAAATGCACTGGTCATAGCAAACACACTCTTCCAACAACACAAGAGAAGACTCTACACATGGACATCACCAGATGGTCAATAGAGAAGTCAGATTGATTATATTCTTTGCAGCCAAAGATGGAGAAGTTCTATACAGTCAGCAAAAACAAGACCGGGAGTTGACTGTGGCTCAAATCATGAACTCCTTATTGCAAATTCAGACTTAAATTGAAGAAAGTAGGGAAAACCACTAGACGATTCAGGTATGACCTAAATCAAATCCCTTATGATTATACAGTGGAAGTGACAAATAGATTCAAGGGATTAAATCTGATAGAGTGCCTGAAGAACTATGGATGGAGGTTTGTGACATTGTGCAGGAGGCAGGGATCAAGACCATCCCCAAGGAAAAGAAATGCAAAAAGGCAAAATGGTTGTCTGAGGAGGCCTTACAAATAGCTGTGAATAGAAGTGAAAGGCAAAGGAGAAAAGGAAAGATATACCCATTTGAATGCAGAGTTTCAAAGAATAGCAAGGAGAGATAAGAAAGCCTTCCTCAGTGATTAATGCAAAGAAATAGAGGAAAACAACAGAATGGGAAAGACTAGAGATCTCTTCAAGAAAATTAGAGATACCAAGGGACCATTTCATGCAAAGATGGGCACAATAAAGGACAGAAACAGTATGGACCTAACAGAAGCAGAAGATATTAAGAAGTGGTGGCAAGAATGCACAGAAGAACTATACAAAAAAGATCTTCATGACCTAGATAATCACGATGGTGTGATCACCAACCTAGAGCCAGACATCCTGGAATTCGAAGTCAAGTGGGTCTTAGGAAGCATCACTATGAAGAAAGCTAGTGGAGGTGATGGAATTCCAGTTGAGCTATTTCCAATCCTGAAAGATGATGCTGTGAAAGTGCTGCACTCAATATGCCAACAAATTTGGAAAACTCAGCAGTGGCCACAGGACTGGAAAAAGTCAGTTTTCATTCTGATTCCAAAGAATGCTCAAACTACTGCACAATTGCACTCATCTCACATGCTAGCAAAGTAATGCTCAAAATTCTCCAAGCCAGGCTTCAACAGTACGTGAACTGTGAACTTCCAGATGTTCAAGCTGAATTTAGAAAAGGAAGAGGAACCAGAGATCAAATTGCCAACATTTGTTGGTTCATCAAAAAAGCAAGAGAGTTCCAGAAAAACATCTACTTCTGCTTTATTGACTATGCCAAAGCCTTTGACTGTGTGGATCACAACAAACTGTGGAAAATTCTTCAAGAGATGGGAATACCAGACCACCTGACCTGCCTCTTGAGAAATCTGTATGCAGGTCAGGAAGGAACAGTTAGAACTGGACATGGAACAACAGACTGGTTCCAAATAGGGAAAGGAGACATCAAGGCTTATATTGTCACCCTGCTTATTTAACTTATATGCGAGTACATTACCGGGGTCCAGCCTCGGTTGGATCCAGGGATTGCCTCAGGATGATGGCGTCGGCGATTAGAGTAGCAAAGCAAAGAGATTTTAGAGGCTCATTATAACTGGTTTACGTGGAAAATCAATATAACTTGTGACACCAGGTTTGCTCTGACCATGGAGGCTGCAGGCGCTCTCTCGAATCGCTGAAGGTGCCCCGTCTTGGGCACCTTCTCGAGTGGGTCTTAGAAGCCCAGGCAAGTGGTCTCAGAGGACCTCTGCGCTGCAATTATTTTGGCCTGAAGGAAGATCAGAAGAGAAAAGGAGGAAAAGAAAACAAGAAAGAACAACATGGGGAGACCAAGCTTTGAGCAAGGCCCATAGCTTTATTTTCAAAGGGAGCTTATATACCTTAAGTTGTGCATAGAGGATAATAGGGAGTGTAAAGTCATGCAAAGTCAGCAGTCTTTGATCCTTATCGAGACCAGGCTTTCTTTTCTGCAAACTTATCGTATACAAATAGTTTAGGTGATTTACATCATCTTCTGGCCAGAAGGCCTGTTAACATTTTATGACTCTGATAAAGGTTTGTCAACCATAAGACTTGTTTTCTCTAAAAGTAATTATTTTAAAGTTTGGCGCCATCCTCCGAAGGTGTTAAAGTTGCATTCCTATAGGGCAGAGGTGCAGTGGGTTTACAACAAGGAAAGAATTTATTACCTTAAGGGTCTAAAGTTGTTAGCACCAAGGCCACTACTTATTTTTTCTATATACCAACTATATTAATTAATACACTTCCAAGGATACAATACAGGGGATGTGGAAACTTGGCAGCAAGCATTGGCTCAACAATGAAATCTACTAGTTCTAACAATTTCTAACTCTGCTAGAGGCTCTATAATATTTGAATATCTTAAGCTTCCCGTGCCTCTCGCGGTTGGGAGACTGTAAACAATATTATGTGTAGCTGTAGGAGTCCGGGTAAACCTGTCAGGCAAGTTAGAGAGCCATCTGAAGGGTTTGGATTGAAACACTCCTATTATGCCCAAGAGGCTAATTAGCTAGAGCTCTAAGTTGATTTCCTTCAGAGAAAGGTGGTCGGGGATAGCCCCCTGTTAATGTTAGAGGAGTTGGTGAAAGTCATAAAATAGTAAAAAAGACAGATTCTGGTTTTGGGGTAGATGCTCAGGCAGGTCCAGGGGGGGCCCCTTGAGTCCTGACTTGCCTTTACATATCAGGCCTCTCCACATGACCTTTGTCATGGGTGGGAACTCCCGTGCTGGCTCCCGGCAGTACATCATGAGAAACGCCTGGCTGGATGAAGTGCAAGGTAGAATTAAGATTGCTAGGAGAAATATCAATAACCTCAGATACACAAATGATGTCACCCTTATGGCAGAAAGCAAAGAAGAACTAAAGAGCTTTTTGATGAAAGTGAAAGAGGAGAGTGAAAAAGTTGGCTTAAAGCTCAACATTCAGAAAACTAAGATCATGGCATCCAGTCCCATCTCTTCATGGCAAATAGATGGGGAAACAATGGAAACAGTGACAGACTTCATTTTTTGGGGGCTCCAAAATCACTGCAGATGGTGACTACAGCCATGAAATTAAGAAACACTTCTCCTTGGAAGAAAAGCTATGACCAACCTAGACAGCACGTTAAAAAGCAGAGATATTACTCTGCCAACAAAGGTCCATATAGTCAAAACTATGGTTTTTCCTATAGTCATGTATGGATGTGAGAGTTGGACTATAAAGAAAGCTGAGTGCCAAAAAACTGATGCTTTTGAACTGTGGTGTTGGAGAAGACTCTTGAGAGTCCCTTGGACTGCAAGGAGATCTAACCAGTCCATCCTAAAGGAGATCAGTCCTGAATGTTCATTGGAAGCTCTGATGCTGAAGCTGGAACTCCAATACTTTGACTACCCGATGTGAAGAACTGAAAAGACCATCATTGGAAAAGACCCTGATGCTGGGAAAGATTGATGGCAGGAGGAGAAGGGGACAACAGAGGATGAGATGGTTGGATGGCATCACTGACTCAATGGACATGAGTTTGAGCAAGCTCTGGGAGTTGGTCATGAACAGGGAGACCTGGCGTGCTGCAGTCCATGGGGTCACAAAGACTCGGACATGACTGAGCAACTGAACTGAACTAAGGGGAAACTGGATAGGGATAAGGACTAAGGGAGGATGTATGAGGGAGTGGTCTGAGAGGAAAGTATGAGAAGAGAAGGCAGAGGGAATCCTTGAGGAAGAAGGCAGTGAGAGGGACAATCATAGAAAAGATATCTAGAGGGAAATTGGGAGGGGAGAAGGCAGTGATGGAGAATCCTTGACAAAGGAAGGCAGTTATGGGGAAACAGAGGAAAGAAGTCAGTGAGTGGGCAATTGTGAAGAGAAAAGGTGATGAGGAAGAGGTTTTGAGAGGAAAAGTAGTGAGGGGGAAAAGGAAGAGAGAAAGTGAGGGAAAATAGTGAGGGGAGAAGGTAGAGAGGGGGAAAACTAAGGAGACAACAGTGAGCAAGTAACTGAGGAGAGAATTTGGTGAGGGGAAACTGTTAGGGGAAAAAGATGGTTGGGGGAAACACATAGAAGCAGGTGGTGAGGGGGAACTATGAGGTGAAATGGTGGTAATGGAAATTGTCAGGAAATCAGATCATGAGGGGAAAATGTGTGTAAATAAGTTGGTCTGAGGTAACTGGGAGAGTTAAGTGAGGGAAAACTTTGAGAAGGAGCCTGAGGGGAAAGTGTGAACTGATAAGTTAGTGACTGAGAACATGTAAGAGGTGTAGGCATTCAGGTAAAACTTTGTTTTTGTTATGCTTTTATTTTATTGGAATGTAGTTGATTTTCAATGTTGTGTTAGCTCCAGGTATACAACGTAGTGATTCAGTTACATATGTACATATATTCATTCTTTTTAGATTCTTTTTCATACAGATTTTCACAGAATATTGAGATTTTCCTGTGCTACATGGTAGGTCTTTGTTGGTTGTTTATCTTTCTTTTTTCTTTTTTAAATCTTTATTTAATGAATGACTGAATATATTTTTTGGCTGTGCCAAGTGTCTTGTGGGATCTTAGTTCCCTAACCAGGGATAGAAACTGCATTCCTTGCATTGGAAAGGAGTCTTAACCATTGGACCCCTCAGGAAAGTCCCTATCTTTTCAAAAATTTTGTTTATTTATTTATTTTTAGGAAAATTAATTTTATATTGGAGTATAGTTGATTAACAATGATGTTTTATTTTCAAATGTTCAGCAAAGTGATTCAGTTATACATATACATGTACCCCTTCTTTTTCATATTCTTTTTCCTTTAGCTTATTGCAGAGTATTGCACAGAGTTTCCTGTGCTATACATTAGCTCCTTATTGTTTATTTATCTTATATATAGTAGTGTGTATATGTTCATTTCTAGATCCTGACTTATACTCCTCCCTCCCCACTTTGCTAACCTTATTTTTAATATCTGTAAGTCTGTTTCTGTTTTGTAAACAAGTTCATTTGTATCTTTAAAAAAATTAGATTCCACATATGAGTGAAGTCATATGATATTTGTGTTTTTCTGTCTGACTTACTTCACTTAGTGTAATAGTCTTTAGGTCCATCCTTATTGCTACAAATGGCATTATTTCATTCTTTTTTATGGCTGAGTAATATTTCATTGGACTTCATTGAGTGGAATTACTAGGTCATATGGTAGTTCTATTTTTAGAGATACTATGACAAAGGAAGGCAGTTATGGGGAAACTGAGGAGAGAAGGCAGTGAGGGGCAAAGGTGAGGAGAGAGGGTTGTGAGGAAGTGGTTGTGGAAGGAAAAATCAATGACGGGGAAAGGAAGAGAGAAGGTGAGGGCAAACTGTGAGGGGAGAAATAGTGAAGGGGAAATTGTGAGAGAAAAGCCCAGTGAAGGGAAAAACTGAGAAGAGATGCTGGTGAGGGGAAGGGTTAGAAGGGTAAGCAGTGAGGGGGACATTTGTGAGGGGACAAGGCTATGAAGGTGGAACTGTGACAGGAGAAGGCAGAGAGGGGAAACTGAAAAGAGAAGGTTGAGGAAAAACTATGATAATAGAAGATGGTTAGAGGGAAACAGTGAGGGGAGAGGTGATGAGGAGGAATACACGGGGAGGACACAGAGGGTATCAGTCAGTAAGGGCAAACAGTGAGGAATAAAGGGCCTGAGAGGAAAGTGTGAGGAGAGAAGGTAGTGAAGGGAAACCGAGAGGGGAGAAGGTAGTTAGGGGGAAACTGTGAGAGGAGAAAGTCCAGGGGAAAATGTGAAGAGAAAAAGTGGTGATAGGGAAATACGTGTTGAAGGGGACAGAGGGGAGAGACTTTGAGGGAGAAACTGAAAAAAAGGTACTGAGAGGGAAAATGCATTGGAGAAGCTCGTGAGGAGGACAGTGAGGGGAGAAATGAATGTGGGGAAACTGAAAATAGAAGATGGTGAGGGTGAAACTGAAAGGAGAATTGGGTGAGGGGGAGACTATTATGGGTGAAGGCAGTGAGGGAGAAACTGAGGGGAGAGGAGGTGAGAAAGAAATTGTGAAGGGAAAAGGAAGTGAGGGAGAAACTGTGAGAGGAAAAGGGAGTGAGGGGAAAATTTTGAGAGGAGAAGGCAGGGAGGGGGAACGTAGAGGGTGAGATTATGAAGGGGAAATTGAGAATGTGATGAGTATACAGTACAAGCAAAAAAGGCAGTGAGGGGAAATTATTACCGAACCAAACTTGGGTTCACTTGCCAATGCAGTAAAGTCAATCTACTGACACCAGGTTGTAGTGAAGGAAAGTGCAATGTTTATTTTAGGGTGAGGTACAGGGATTTCCAGACTGCTTGTACTCTAAAAGCTGTATTTTCAGATGGTTCAGCAACACATTTTTATTTTTTTTGATTTATTTTAAAATTTAATTATTTTTGTCTGTGCTGGGTCTTCATTGCCGTGCAGGCTTTTCTCTAGTTGCTGCGAGCCGGGGTTACTCTTCGTTGTGGTAAGAGGGCTTTTCACTGCAGTGGTGCCTCTTGTTGTGGAGCACAGGCTATAGGGTGTGAGGTGTGAGGGCTTCAGTAGTTGTGGCACATGGGATCAGTAGTTGCAGCTCCCGGGCTCTAGAGCATAGGCTGAATAGTTGTGGAGCATGGGCCTAGTCACTCTGTGGCATGTGGGATCCTCCCAGTCTAGGGATGGAATTTGTGTCTCCTGCATTGGCAGGGGGATTCTTTACCACTGACTTACCAGGAAAACCCAGCAAATCATTTTTAAAGGCAAGCTGAAGGATGGGCTTCCCAGAGTGTGGGATCAGCTGCTGCCCGATTCTCTGACTGGTAGATGCTGTGGTAAGCGGGCAGTGTCATATTATCAATCTTTAGGTTTTGGGGCTACTGGGCTCAAGGTTGTCAAGCAATTACTTTCTTCCATTTTGGTAGGGTTTCTTCATCTGTAAAATAACTCAAGAATGTCCATCAGATATTATTTTTTTTCTTTTTTTTTTAATTTAATTTTTAAACTTAACATAATTGTATTAGTTTTGCCAAATATCAAAATGAATCCATCACAGGTATACATGTGCTCCCCATCCTGAACCCTCCTCCCTCCTCCCTCCCTATACCATCCCTCTGGGTCGTCCCAGTGCACCAGCCCCAAGCATCCAGTATCGTGCATTGAACCTGGACTGGCATCTCGTTTCATACATGATATTTTACATGTTTCAATGCCATTCTCCCAAATCATCCCACCCTCTCCCTCTCCCACAGAGTCCATAAGACTGTTCCATACATCAGTCTCTCTTTCGCTGTCTCATACACAGGGTCATTGTTATCATCTTTCTAAATTCCATATATATGCATTAGCACACTGTATTGGTGTTTTTCCTTCTGGCTTACTTCACTCTGTATAATAGTTTCATCCACCTCATTAGAACTGATTCAAATGAATTCTTTTTAATGGCTGAGTAATACTCCATTGTGTATATGTACCACAGCTTTCTTATCCATTCATCTGCTGATGGAGGAATGTCCATCAGATATTATTACCAAGATACTTCAGAGAGGAACTAAAGCACAGGACAGGGTCAGAGGTGTCTATTTGGAAGTCCCCGTAGTGTCCTGCTGCTGCTGCTAAGTCGCGTCAGTCGTGTCCGACTCTGTGCGACCCCATAGACGGCAGCCCACCAGGCTCCTCGGTCCATGGGATTCCCAGGCAAGAGTATTGGAGTGGGTTGCCATTGCCTTCTCTGTAGTGTCCTGCAGGGTTACGAAACTGAGATGGAGAAGGCTGTGACGGAGAAACTGAGGACAGAAAGTGGTGAAAGGAAATTTTGAGTGCAAAAGATGGTGAGAAGAAAACTGAGGGGAGAAGGCAGTGACGGAAAAACTGAAATGAAGGGGCTTGAGGAGAAATTATGAGGAGAGAAGGCTGTGAGGCAAAACTGTGACGGGAGAAAGCAGGAAGGGGGAAACTGAGGGGAGAAGGTGTTGAGGATGAAACTGAGAGGAGAGGGTGGTGTCAGGAAAATGAGAGGAGAAGGCGGTGAAGGGGAAACCGAGGAGACAAGGCGATGAGGGAAATAGGGTGAAGACGAGAAAGTGTGACGAGAAAGAAATCAAAGCTGGAAACTGAGAGGAGAGGTTAACGTCAGGGATAGTAAAGGGTGACGCAAGCCCCGCACAGGACGACGCAAGGTCGGCAAGGTGAGGAGGAGCCTGACGCAGAGGAGCCCGGCGAGGGGCCAGGTAGCAGCTGTAGTTGGGAACCCCAGAAAGAGCTCTACCCGGAGCTGCCGCAACCTGAGACTGTGGTTCCCCGCCGGTTTGTCCGAGCTCTGCTCCGTGCGATTAGGAGGATGCCTTCGGGATCTCGCTCCTTAGACCCACCACCGAAAAGAGCCTTGGCTTTGTAAAGGAATTCTCTGAAGGATCAGCCTCAGGAAGAGAGATTGCGCTCGCCTCTTCCAAAGAGCTAAGTTCCGTTCCCACCACTTTCCATCTCTCATGTACACTGGTATCTCACAGTTTGAAACCTGAACAAATGCAATGCGTTTTGACTTGTACTTTCTCCGAGAGCAGCAGGTATATGATCCGTTTGGCGGCTTTTTCTTTCTCCCGTCCTTCTTAAAATTTTATTGTTTTGAATTAAGATTTACAAGTAGTGGCAAAAATCGTGTGTCCAAAACAAAGAAGCAAACAAACCACCCCCCGCCCCTCAATTGCCGCTTCGACCCTACCACCCCTCACCCCTCGGCAAAGTAGCCTTCACCCATCTTTCCCCAGTGATAGCATCTTACATAATCATAGATTTTTCAAAATCAGGAAACCGACATTGGAATAGTATTATTAAGTAAAACTACAGAACTTGTTCAAATTTCACCAGTTTTTATATACTCTTTTTGAATCTATAGTATATGAAATTTTATCACATATACAAGTTTATGAAATTATCGCTGCTATCAGAATACAAAGTAGTTTTATCATTACAAAGACATTCCCTCAGTCTTTGTTGTTTTTTAGTTAGACCTTCCCCCAACTTTAACCCTAGACAACCACTGACTTGTTCTCAATTTGTCACTTCAAGAGTGTTATAAATAGAATCATACATGTATAACTATTTGAGATTCAAACAGCATAACACCATGGAGGGCCAACCAGATTAGTGTTTGGGTAGTAATTTGTTCCTTTTTTGATGGTTTATGGCATTTCCTTGTATGAGTATGCCACATTTTGCCATATACCATATACATTTGCTCATTGAAGGACCTTTGGATTGTTTCCTGCTTTAGCCTGTTAGAAATGAAGCTGCTATGAATATTCCTGTACAGTTTTTTTTTTGTGTGTGTGGACATTTAGCCTAGACATTTCTCTAGGCTAAATATCCAGAAGTATGATGGTGACTAGATTATATAGTCAGTGTAAGTTTTGCTTTATAAGAAACTGACAAGCTGTTTTCCAGAGTTGCTGTGTTATTTTACAGTCCCATAGCAACGTATAAAAGATGCAGTTGCTCTAATTGTTGTAACAGTTGGAATTAAAAGTACTTTTAAAATTTTAGCCAGTTTGTAGATCTCTAGTGCTACTTCATTATGTTTAAATTTGCATGTCTTAATGTCTGACGATGCTGAATATCTTTTCCTCTGTTTCCTCTTTGATGAAATGTCTATTCAAATCTTTTATTCAGTTTTTTTATGGGATTGTTTGTTTCCTTACTGTTGAATTTAGAGAGTTCTTGATACTTTCTGGAGATAAGTCATTTGTTCAGTCTGTGTTTTGCAAATATTTACTCCGAGTCTGTTTCTTGTATTTTTTCATCTTCTCATCAGGAAGTTTTTTTTTAACTTTTTATTTTGTATTGGAGTATAGCTTATTAACAATATTGTGATAGTTTCAGATGCATAGCAAAGCTACTCAGTCATACCCATACATGTATCTGTTCTCTCCCAAACTCCTCTCCCATCCAGGCTGCCACATAACATTAAGCAGAGTTCTCTCCTCAAGAAGTTTTGAAAATCAAAGTTTTGAATTTTGAAAGAGTCCAGTTTATCTAATTTTTCTTTTATGGATTGTTAACATGGCTTTTATGGCTCTTTTATGGATTGTTAGCATGGCTTTTATGTTGTATCTAAGTTGCAATATTTTTCCTCTTATATTTCCTTTTAACACTTTTAGTTTACATTTTAGATTTAGATTTATGATCAATTTTGATTTAATTAAAAAATAAAGTGTGAGATTTAAGTTGCAGCTAATTTTTTTTGTTTGGTAGAAGTCCAATTGTTTCAGTCATACCATTTATTGAAAATGCCATTTTGAAAGGATCCAAAATCGCCACTGAATTGCTCTTGATTCTTCTTCTGTGATCTCAGTTCTGTTGGTAACCCTATCCAGTGATTTTTCATTTTGGTTATTTTATTTTTTAGTTATAAAATTTTTATTTGCTTTTTCAATTACCAATCCCATGGATGACAAGTTTATATCTACAGTTCAGACATCTTTGAGATTCTTACCCCTTTATCAATTGCCTATTTGATATTTCCTTCTGAAAGGCACATCAAGCTCAATGTATACAAAATGGAAATATCTCCTAAATCTATCCATTTCTATCTCCACTAACACCACAAGGT
This sequence comes from Bos indicus, assembly GCF_029378745.1. Lineage (NCBI taxonomy): Eukaryota > Metazoa > Chordata > Mammalia > Artiodactyla > Bovidae > Bos > Bos indicus. The sequence goes on along the minus strand of NC_091782.1, from coordinate 29,109,004 downwards.
TACCTTCATCTTTCATAGGATTGTAGTCACATCCGATTTGGTCTTCTCATACCACTTTGGCCCTTCTTCAAACTCTCATTCACTTGCAGTTAGAGTTATTTTTGGTTCAAAATGCAAATCTAATTATGTCTCACTAAAAACCTTTTTGTTGGTTTTCAATTGGTCAAAGATTAAAGACAAAATTTAACATGTCCTAAAAGGCTCTAAATAGTGTACCTTCTGGCCTGCTTCTCCAGCTTTGTTTTGAATTATCTTCGCTATTGGTTTTTGTGCTCTGGACACACAGGGCTTCTGTCAGTCCCTGTTACTGTGTGTGTGCTCATCAAGATGCCTTTGCAGTCCTATCCTACTCTTCTTTTTCCTCTGTTTCTAATGCTTCCTATTCCTCTTTTAGTTCTCAGTTTAAGCAGTACTTTGTTCTTTTTTAATAAGTCTCTTAAAATTAAAAAAAATTGAAGTATAATTGATTTACAATGTTGTGTTAGTTTCATGTACAGCAAAGTGATTCAGTTCTACATATATGTATATATATATATATATTCTTTTTCATATTCCATTATAGTTTATTACAAGATACTGAATATAGTTCCATGTGCTATACAGTAGAACCTTGTTTATTTTATGTATAGTAGCTTGTATTTGCTAATCCCAAACCCCAAATTTATCCCTCCCTGCCCCTTTCCGCTTTGATAACCACAAGTTTGTTTTCTCTGTCCCTGAGTCTATTTCTGTTTTGTATACAAGTTCATTTGTATCATATTTTAGATTCCACAAATGATATTTGTCTTTCTCTGTCAAGCAGTGCTTTATTAAGATTATGCCTTCCTTGACCTAGTTGACTTGGTAGAAATCTTCTATTACAGGTAATTTTAAGAATGATACTTATTAGAATTGCAATTTTACATGTTTTATTATTGGATTAATGTCTTTCTACTTGGAGTAAGTTTCCAAGAGGGCATGAATTACAGCTTGGCATGTAATAGGCATTTGATATGTTTGCTCAATGAGTCAATCAAAATGGAGTACTAAAGTATATAGTTGGAAATATAAGCTTGGATCTCACAGAATTAAAAAATGAACTCTACATTGGCCTTATAATGGTTATTGTAGAAAGTCTCTCAAATGCAGTATAATTATTATAGGGATAGTGCAAAGCCATTATTGATTACGTTTCAATGGTTCACAAACAATTTAGTATCTTTCTTTCTCTGGATTCCCCTTCTTCGATCATGGTGCCATCATCTTATCAGTTATCCAGTGTCAAAAAACCTGGGGTCCTCTTTGAGTTTATCCATGTCATATACATTCCGTTAGTTGTCAAAGTAAGTTCATTTCTTTTTCAAGATGATTCTCACATCTATTTCTTTCATTTTATCTCATCACTTCCAAATTAATTTAGGGTCTTATCTTTTTATGGCTATGTCACTACAATATGTGCTTCCCTGGTGGCTCAGTAGTAAAAAATCTTGCTACTCAGGTGGCAATAGTGGTAAAGAATCTGCCTGCCAATGCAGGAGACATGAGATGTGGGTTTGATCTCTGGGTTGGGAAGATCCCCTGGAAGAGGGCATGGCAACACACTCCCGTATTCTTGCCTGCAGAATCCCATGGACAGAGGAGCATGGGAGCTATAGTCCATGGGGCTGCAAAGAGTCAGTTATGACTAAAGCAACAGCATGCATGCATGCACCAATGCAGGAGATGTGGGTTTGATCCCTGGGTTGGGAATATTCCCTGGAGAAAGAATGGCAACCCATTCTTGCCTGGGAAATCCTATAGACAGAGGAGCCTGGCAGGCTACAGTCCATGACACCATGAAGAGTTGGGCACAACTTAGCAGCTAAACAGCAACAGCAACAACAGTCACTGCAGTAGTCTTCTACTGATCTCTCAGCCTCCTTTCTCTTGTCCAAACTACCAAATTACTCTTTCTGAAAGTCATCCCAGTTTATGTTGGTATTTCTGTTGCCTATCAAATAAATAAAAGCTCAAATCCCTCCAGAACCCTGGTTTTAAATTCCAACCTTATTTTCTTCTAATACCCTCAGTGTTTGCCAAATTTCAATCATTCAGATCTCACCATTTGTCATATTTTTTGCCATATCTAAGAAGATGTGTACTATTTTCTATTCAATATGTTTCCTTAAATTAATTTACCTTTTTACTGAGTCTCATCCTAATCTACAATTTCTTCAAACTCAAGGGCTTGATGTGTTTGATATACTTTTTTCCTAATTCTTATGATAAATATTAAATGTTATTATTACAATGTTTACTTGGGTACAACCTGAAGTCGTCTTATATGTTAGTGGTGGTCTGGGGACTACACTTTGGGGAGCTTTGCTATATAGAAATTCTCTACTCTACTCCCTGCCTATAGAATATATTTTTCATGTCTAATCTTATTTTTTTGTTGTTGTTGTTATTGTTATTGTTCCCTCACTTCCTTTCCCAAGTCAATTCAATGCCAAAATGTTGTGGCAGGCACTGAGGATGAAGATAATGGTAAGATACTGATTTTCCTTTTTCTTTCAAGGAGTTTATACTTTGTTAGAGGAATTAACTAATCCACGGGCCTCAAACAATATACAAATCCTACTTGTCTTTTTTGTGATGACCAGCTCAAATTTTACTGCCTATTAGAGTCCTTCATATATTACCTCTGTTCAAAGAGATTTTTCTCTCCTGAATTTTTCCTATTGTATTTGACTTTTTGAATCATGTTTTGATATTTGTCTTTTAATATTGTTTTAGTATTCTGATATCTATCTTATGATGAAGATATTCTTGTATTCCTCTATGGATATTGCATTTAGTAGAGACTAAACAGTTTTAAGCAATACCTAAATAAGGAAGTAATACCTAAGTACCTAAATAAGAAAATACCATACTTAGTTGAGAAAAAGAGCTTGACATTTCTTTATCAGGGTTTTATTTCAGAAAAACTGTGTTTTGTTGACAATTATACATAATGGATTTACATTTTGAAAAATTTACATTTGGAAGCTGAAGTTTGAAAGAGATCTAAAAAGATGAAATTTATGAAGGATCTTTTGCCAGGTTGCAAGCAAAGAAGCAGAAATTTTGTGGCTAAAGAAATGTGAGGAATCTATCATTTTAATTGATACTATAAAAGACTGGAAGCTAGTTTTGAAGTTGATAGTGTTGGAGTGAAATTACTCAATTCTGTTTGTTAGTTTATAAAATCTGGTGCTGTTTTTCTTCAATGTGACTTTTTATTGTCCTTTTTCTGTCTGGAACTTTTTCTTTGGTTTATATCCTTGTCCTCTTTGCTCATTTTTATTTTATCTCTTTTCTTCATAGACTCTCCTTTGATATTCTCGCTCTTTTTGTCCTCATCTCTCTTTATGTTCTTGTCTTTTATCTTGTCCTCATCTCCCTTCATGCCCTTGTCCTCTGTCTTTTCCTCATCCCCCTGCATGCCCTTGTCCTCTGTCTTTTCCTCGTCTCCCTTCATGCCCTTGTCCTCTGTCTTTTCCTCGTCTCCCTTCATGCCCTTGTCCTCTGTCTTTTCCTCATCCCCCTGCATGCCCTTGTCCTCTGTCTTTTCCTCGTCTCCCTTCATGCCCTTGTCCTCTGTCTTTTCCTCGTCTCCCTTCATGCCCTTGTCCTCTGTCTTTTTCTCGTCTCCCTTCATGCCCTTGTCCTCTGTCTTTTCCTCATCCCCCTTCATGCCCTTGTCCTCTGTCTTTTCCTCGTCTCCCTTCATGCCCTTGTCCTCTGTCTTTTCCTCATCCCCCTTCATGCCCTTGTCCTCTGTCTTTTCCTCATCTCCCTGCATGTCCTTGTCCTCTATCTTCTCCTCATCTCCCTTTGTATCCTTGACTTCTGTCTTGTCTTCATCTCCCTTCATGTCCTTGTTCTCTGTCTTTTCCTTGTCTCCCTTGTCCTCTGTCTTCTCCTCATCTTCCTTTATATCCTTGACTTTTATCTTATCTTCATCTCCCTTCATGTCCTTGTTTTTTGTCTTATCCTCATCTTCCTTCTTGTCTTTGTTCTTGTTGCTATCTTCATCTTCTTTCTTGTCCTGGTCCTTCCTGTCTTCATCTCCCTTCTTGTCTTTATTATCTGTGTCCTCATCTCCCTTCTTTTTCACATTCACCCTTCGTTCCCCAGTTTCACCTTTATCTTTTATACTATCTCCTTTCTTTGATTGGCCTTTTTCTGTTTTATTTTCCTTGTCCATAACCTCCCCAATACCTTTTCTTTTGTCATCTTTTACTCTCTTCCCTTCTTTACTCAGAGTTTTCTCAGGAAGCTTTTCAACTTTCACTCCAGGCTTCTGTATTTGTCCCTTTCCATAGTTTTCCTCAGGGCCACTTAAATCTCTTTCATGCTGGTATTTAGGACCACTTTGGCTATTTTGTTGTGGGACTACTTGAATTCTTAAATAAATATCCTGTTTTGGGGTAGTTTTTCTTGTTTCTCCAGTGCCACTTTTTACCTCTGTTTTTGAACATTTTCTCAAATTACCTGAAAATATAACATAGGATATAATAAAAGTACATAATTAACATCTTAAGTAATTTTGATCTTTTCATATCAAACATTTTTGCTTTGGGTTAAGCTTGAGTCATTAAATTTGCCTTCCCAATAATATAAAATTTGTGAAGCTGTACACACCCAAAGGGTTAGATAAGAGGTCCTTGAAATACAGTATCTTTTCAAGTATTGAATTGAGAAAAAGGAAAAATACAACACAAGAAATTGGTAATTGCTCAGTAGAATATAGCTAGAGTGTATGATTAAAATTAAAAGAGATGTAAACTTAAAAGGAGAACTTTTTCTGAGAAAATTATTATATAATATTTATGATTCCTTAAGAAAGCTCCATCTCCCTTTGAGTGATAACAATTGCTAAACTAGCATTTTGAAAGACTGTGAAGCTGGAACTTTCCTTAGCTCTCTCACAGATTTTCAAGGACTCTGCATTAAAAATGATTTAGAAATGATAGCATTACTTAAGGTAGGAAAACAACTGGTTCTTATAGTATATAAGCATATGACAAATACATTGAGATTACTACAGTGATTTTTTAATTTAAAAATATTTAACAGTTATATGTCAATAATATTGATTGATAAGATCATTTAAATGTTTACATAAATTCTATTTATAAAATCTCATAATTTTATAACAACCTCATATTAAATATTATTTTAAAATTTTAATTATTATAAATGCTATGATAAACCACCTAATAAATATATCTTTGAAAAGCTGTCCTTTTTTTCTTGGAAAACATTTCTGGAAATATAAATTCTTAGTCAAAGGGTGTGTACATTTTGTATTTTGAAACATTGCCAAATGTACTCTTAAAAAGTTAAACCTTAATGTCAGTAGGGCATAGAAACAGAAATTTGGCCAAACTCTAAAAACACTGTACTCTGTAAAACTTTTCAATCTTTTGCAAACTGATAGATTAAAATAAAAGAGCTCGTCTTTATCTGTATTTTTTAAATTAACTCATGGTTTTGGATCTTTAGCATTCTTTCTTGTATACCCAGCTCATTTATTTTTAGATTTCTCCATCTTTTTTATTTGTTTGATATGTTTTAGAAAACATTTTTTAGAACTTATCAAGAGACTATAAATGTTTGGCTTAAATAAACCAAAGAACTAATTTATTTACTTATTTTTTTATACTAATGCATATATATGGAATTTAGAAAGATGGTAACAATAACCCTGTATACGAGACAGCAAAAGAGACACTGATGTATAGAACAGTCTTTTGGACTCTGTGGGAGAGGGAGAGGGTGCGATGATTTGGGAGAATAGCATTGAAACATGTATAATATCATATATGAAATGAGTCGTCAGTCCAGGTTCAATGCACAATACTGGATGCTTGGGGCTGGTGCACTGGGACGACCCAGAGGGATGGTATGGGGAGGGAGGAGGGAGGAGGGTTCAGGATGGGGAACACATGTATACCTGTGGCGAATTCATTTTGATATATGGAAAAACCAATACAATATTGTAAAGTTAAAAAAAATTAGTCAAATAAAAATTAAGTATTATAAAAAAAAATAAACCAAAGAACTAATTTAGATTAAACTTATGGATCAATTACTGAGTCATTATTTAGACCATAAATTATTTTCCTGAGAAACGACAAACACTTTGAGTTATATTGAAATGTATCATAAGTTCATTATTACTACTTTAAGAATGGCTTTGGTTTTTGGGATTTTGTGAACCCTCAATTTGGTAGGCTTCAGGGACAGTTGGGTAGGGAGAGCTTTTTCTAATTTTTTTTCAATTCTTTGCTCTATCAAGAATTGAAAGCCTTCTTTTAACTGGTATTTGCAAATTTAAGTCCTTCCTTTCCTTTCTTTGCTCAGCTATGTCTATCTCTTTTATTCTCTGCTACCTCCTCATTTTTGTTTGAATCACTGAATACTGTTTTTCAAGATGAATGCCAATTTTTGTGATAAATAATTTTATCAATATATTTTCCCTTCATATTTATTTTCCTTTAAGTTATAAAGAGTTATTATTATTATTTTTTTTTTTTTTTGTTAAGTGGCACTAATTCCACAGCAAGAGAAAGGAAGAATTATGTGTTCTCCTCTTCTGCTTAAGTGGTAATACTAAGCTATTATGTTGTTCAAGACCAAGGTGTTTCTATATAAAGAAAATGGAAAGGGAAATTATTGATATAAGTACTTACTACAAACTTTTCTAAAGTTAAAAGTTGCTTTTTAATCTTTTATTCTTGAATATGGTATACAAATGTTGATAATCTTCTTTTCTTAAGAACATCAGTGGTCTAGATCCCAGGGCCATCAAATCCTCTATGATATTTGCTGGGGTTGGTAAAGAATCTGCTTGCAATGCAGAAGACCCCAGTTTGATTCCTGGGTTGGAAAGATTACCTGGAGAAGGGATAGGCTACCCACTCCAGTATTCTTGGGCTTTCCTTGTGGCTCAGCTGGTAAAGAATCTGTCTGCAGTGCAGGAGACCTGGGTTTGATCCCCTTTTTGGGAAGATCCCCTGGAGAAGGAAAAGGCTACCCAGTCCAGTATTCTGGCCTAGAGAATTCCATGGACAGTCCATGCATGAGTGACTTTCCCTTTCAACTTTAGTTTCAGTAGAGATAGACCTTAAGAGGGCTGGGAAGGAGACTACTGCTTCTCCTCAAGTGATTTCTTCCCTTCATTATCTTGTTGGGAATTAAAACCCAAAAAGCATTGTAACTGTTGTCTTACTTTAGACCACAGTTTCCTAAATTTATCAGTTAATTTCTTTCAATTTAATTTTTAACTTTCTTTTTAAAAACATTTAATTAAAACCAGGAGATACTTTATTTCCTGTTCTTTCATTTTATGATTTAAATATTTTACCTCCCCGAAATTCCTCCATAAACTGTGGGACTTCTGGGTGAAATGGAAAGAAAGGAGCCTGAGATAGGGGAGTCTGAAATGAGATAGACAGTCTGAATTGAAAGTAGACATTTTGTGAAAAATTCCCTGGATCCTGCAGGAGATTAATATATATTAGAATTGACAAATGCCAAGACACTTACTTGAGGGTGCTGAAGCTGCTCCTAAAAAACAAAACCAAAAATTATTTAGACAAAATCCAAAATATGTTTCAAAAATATAATATATTGTTTACTTTCATATTCTTCCAGAAAGAATGCTTTAAAATGGGACATTTGCAGGGCACTAAACCAACCCTGTTTGTTTTTAAAGCAATCTGGTAACTTTATGGATCTGGAGGAAGGATAGGAAAGATTGCACCTATGCCGCATTTCTCTGTGTGTTTTCACTGTTTTTCAACATTCAAATTTTCTCTCCCCTTTTAATTCTTTCAGTTTTCCTCATGTAATCTCCTTCTGCTCTCTTCCTTATCCTAGGGAATCTGTCTGTCCTTCCCATTTAAAATTTTTTTTTGAACTTGCGTCACAGAGTCAGTATATTGGTGACAAATTGGCTTAACACTTTTTCTATGAGCAATGTTATCACAAATCATATGGAATATCTTTTTTTCCATTAGTAAAGAATATCTACTTTAAAAATCATCAGTAATCTATCGTATTTCAGAGCAATTAGAAGTGCTTTGTAAGGGCTAGAAATGATAGCCCTTAAATATTATGGAAGACAGAAAAATACCCTGGGAAGAAAACAACAAAGGAGCCAATGAGTATCACTGATTCTTCCCAAAGAAAAATACTACCATTGGAGGTCCCTTTGTCTACACGTGTTGAATATAATTTATATTGATAATCTTCTGTTCCCCCTTCCTTCCTTCATTCCCTCAATGGTTCATTCAACAAATAGTTATTAACCATTCATCATGTTCAGGCACTGTGTCTGGCACAAGGGATCCCATTTTGATTGAGAACAACAGGTTCTCTGTCTTCTAGGAGCTTCTAGATGGAGCATCAGGCATAAGCTTTAGGATGTATGCAGAGATGTTTCACTTCTATTTAGGATAAAATTAAAATTCACAATGCAATAGTACCATTGAGTCCATAAATACATATTTTTATACCTTTAATTTACTGTTAGTTGAATAAACAAACATCAATAGGAAAACTAGAAGTATTTCAAAGGCATAAAAATGACAGAATTCTGGTCTTAGTTTAGAAATGGCCATGCACAGGCAGCTAAGTTTCCATTCTAAAATCAAATCCAGGATTATTTCATAAAGCAAAGCTCAGTTTGCTTTAGCACTCCTCAATAGGGAGTTGAAATTCAGGCCCTCCTAAATGTAAGCATTCATTTAAATTTTCTTCCTTCCATTTGTTTTCTCAGTGATTTATCTTTTCCTTTACTCTTTTCATAAAACACATTTAAATGGGAAATGTGCTTTATTTATTATTTTCAGGCTACTATAGATAACCATGTATGTGCTTCATGCTGAGTCGCTCAGTCATGTCTGACTCTTTGTGACCCCATGGACTGTATGGTGAGCCCCACCAGGCTCCTCTGCCCATGGAATTTTCCAGGCAAGAATAGTGGAGTGGGTTGTCATTTCCTACTCCATGGCATCTTCCTGACCCAGGGATAGAACCCTTGTCTCCTGTGTTTCCTGCATTGGCATGTGGATTCTTTACGACTGTGCCACCTGGTAGGAGAGATAAAATTTTAAATTCTGTATTCTTTTTTTTTTTTTTTCACACAGAAAACTAGAATTTGTAACCTGAAAATAATTTTCTTTTTGGTGCTTCCATTGCTTACAAAGAAAAAAATTTATTTATTTTTTTTTGTTTTTCCATTTGGAGAATGGTTTCTTAGGATAGTATTCCAAAGGGAGATTTTGCACACCTCTGCTGAACTCTTTAAGATCTTTGGCATATGCTTGCTAGGATATCCCACTTTAATTGTTTTCCCACAAACACTGAAACCTGTTTCTCTGTCAAAACCCACCCTCTTTCTAATGAGAGAGGCTTTGAATGTGAAGTGATCATCTAATCATACAAGTGGCTGGCCTCTGAACCCTGTTACTGCATTGCTTTCAGACTTATTTTTTTCTAAAGTGCAATTCTGATTATGCATTCTTTGAAAACTTCTAATATACAAACTTCTCATATCCAAAACTTCATAAAGTCCTTCATAACTGAGCCCGACATACTTCTCCAGTCTCCTTTCCTCCTGATGTCAACACTTCCTGATTCTTCTCTGGATCCAGCATGGAATTCTGGATTCTTCTCTGGACCCAACATGGAATCAGAGGGAGATAAAGTTGAGAGAAAAGTTGAGGATGTTGGGTTTATTAAATTTCAGTGAATGTTTCTCTCCCTGAGATAGACTTAGAGCAAGACATTGCCTGACTTCTATAAAATATATATCTTATCTCAGTCACATCCCAGATGCTTTTCTCCAACTGGCCTTCACTTCATCTTTTATTAAACTGCTTTATTATTTACAGAAACCAGGGCTTCTCAGAGTTATTAACAAAGTTCTCTATATTTATGATCTGATACTTTGAAATCTGATTTCAGAGTAAACTTGTGTGGTGACTACTGCTTCACTGCTGAAGTAAATCACCCAAGGTTCCTCAACTCTTAATTATATTTGAACCTTGGCCACTTTGCTCCAAAACCCTTGCCTCTAAACTCTGTTGTGTTGTTACCACCCTTCTCCCCAACTCCACATTGACTCCTTTGACACTGTAATCCTAGACTTCCAAATCTCTTTATTGAACTTTATTTTCTTGACGTATTTCCTATATGTATAGGAAATATACATATAGGATTTTTTATTTCTGTATTCCTCCCCTTTTCTCCACTTTGTTGTTGTTCCACTGTTTGACATTCTTTCAAACCAGAAAGGATCGTTAATCTGTCTTCAGTCATAGACCAAGAAGGTGACAGCTATATTCTGGGAATCCAGAGTTGACTCCACATCATTTTACCTCTTTCTAAAATTTATAGACAAATGCAAAGACTATAATATTCCTTCTTTTATAAAATAAATATTTACAGTCTACCATGTTGGAGACAATATGTATTAGGTACCGGAGATAGAGGTGCTATTCCTGTACATTTAGACTTAATCGTTAAGAAAATAAAATCAGTCACATTAAAAGATACATAGTTTTATCAGTGTGGTAGATATTTGGACTAAAGCAGCATTCAGTCTCTCTAAGGTATCAAAAACCTTTAGGAACTACTGAGCTTTTCTTTTATGGAAGACAGCTTGGTATGCTGGGAGACCTTAAGAAGCCTGTACTCTGCAGAGGAAAATCATCATCAATAGATAGATTAAAATCCTAAATGGGAAAGACAAAGCTGTAGATTTAATAAAAGAAAATAAATAAAAGATCACTTCCAATGGTCTTGGATGTAGGGAAGGCCTTCTTAGTATCTCCAAAGCACATGATGTGAAAAGCAAATGTATTTAACTACATCAAAAGTGTTTCTGTTTAACCAAAAACAGTATAGACAAGGTTCACGGACATATGGCAGATTGAGAAAAGATGTTTTCAAGACAAAGAAGTCATGAAGAATTAGTATCCACTTTATCAAAAGACGCTTGACAAATAACAAGAAAGAGATGGGAACCCAAATGGCAAAATGGTCAAAATATATGAATAGGAAAAAAAAATATGAATAGGAAAAGGAAAACTTGAATGGCTGGTAAGTATATAAATATATATGTGAACTCAACAGTAGGCATTGAAAAGCAAAATAAAATAGCAAGAAACTTTCTTGCATCAACCAGAATGGAAAGACTAGAGAGATAAAAACAAGTGCTCTCCAGCATAGTAGGTGAAGGGAACATAGTCTTAAGAGCTGCGGAGACTGTAGATTATTACAATAGTTCTGAAAAGCAATCTAGGAGTGAAATAATCTGTATGTCTTACCTATCAGCAATACTACTCCAGGTTTACCTTCTAGATATATAATTCACAAATTATAAAGAGAACATGCTCTAGTTCTTTGATCTAGATCACTGATGGGGACTTTGCCATTAGTCACAAAGGGATGGATAAGTACACTGTGGGTCCACTGTGGTGGATGCATACTAGTTAGTGAACAGTATGCAGTAATTAGAAGTTATGATCTGGTATTTTGAAATCTGATTTCAGAGTAAGCTTATGTGGTGACTCCTGTTTCACTGCTGAAGTAGTTAGAAGCAACTAATGATTCCAAGGATCAGATCAGATCAGTCACTCAGTCGTGTCCGACTCTTTGTGACCCCATGAATCCAGCACGCCAGGACTCCCTGTCTATCACCAACTCCCGGAGTTCACTGAGACTCACGTCCATCGAGTCAGTGATGCCATCCAGCCATCTCATCCTCTGTTGTCCCCTTCTCCTCTTGCCCCCCAGTCCCTCCCAGCATCAGAGTCTTTTCCAATGAGTCACCTCTTCACATGAGGTGGCCAAAGTACTGGAGTTTCACCTTTAGCATCACTCCTTCCAAAGAAATCCCAGGGCTGATCTCCTTCAGAATGGACTGGTTGGATCTCCTTGCAGTCCAAGGGACTCTCAGGAGTCTTCTCCAACACCACAGTTCAAAAGCATCAATTCTTCAGCGCTCAGCCTTCTTCACAGTCGAACTCTCACATCCATACATGACCACAGGAAAAACCATAGCCTTGACTAGACGGACCTTTGTTGGCAAAGTAATGTCTCTGCTTTTGAATATGCTATCTAGGTTGGTCATAACTTTCCTTCCAAGGAGTAAGCGTCTTTTAATTTCATGGCTGCAGTCACCATCTGCAGTGATTTTGGAGCCCCCCAAAATCAAGTTTGACACTGTTTCCACTGTTTCCCCATCTATTTCCCATGAAGTGATGGGACTGGATGCCATGATCTTCGTTTTCTGAATGTTGAGCTTTAAGTCCACTTTTTCACTCTCCTCTTTCACTTTCATCAAGAGGCTTTTGAGTTCCTCTTCACTTTCTGCCATAAGGGTGGTGTCATCTGCATATCTGAGGTTATTGATATTTCTCCCGGCAATCTTGATTCCAGCTTGTGTTTCTTCCAGTCCAGTGTTTCTCATGATGTTCTCTACGTATAAGTCAAATACACAGGGTGACAAGAGACAGCCTTGACGAGCTCCTTTTCCTATTTGGAACCAGTCTGTCGTTCCATGTCCAGTTCGAACTGTTGCTTCCTGACCTGCATACAGACTTCTCAAGAGGCAGGTCAGGTGGTCTGGTATTCCCATGTCTTTCAGAATTTTCCACAGTTTATTGTGATCCACACAGTCAAAGGCTTTGGCATAGTCAATAAAGCAGAAATAGATGTTTTTCTGGAACTCTTGCTTTTTCCATGATCCAGCAGATGTTGGCAATTTGATCTCTGGTTCCTCTGCCTTTTCTAAAACCAGCTTGAACATCAGGAAGTTCATGGTTCACATATTGCTGAAGCCTGGCTTGGAGAATTTTGAGCATTACTTTACTAGCGTGTGAGATGAGTGCAATTGTGTGGTAGTTTGAGCATTCTTTGGCATTGCCTTTCTTTGGATTGGAATGAAAACTGACCTTTTCCAGTCCTGTGGCCACTGCTGAGTTTTCCAAATTTGCTGGCATATTGAGTGCAGCACTTTCACAGCATCATCTTTCAGGATTTGAAATAGCTCAACTGGAATTCCATCACCTCCACTAGCTTTGTTCGTAGTGATGCTTTCTAAGGCCCACTTGACTTCACATTCCAGGATGTCTGGCTCTAGGTCAGTGATCACACCATCGTGATTATCTGGGACATGAAGATCTTTTTTGTACAGTTCTTCTGTGTATTCTTGCCATCTCTTCTTAATATCTTCTGCTCCTGTTAGGTCCATACCATTTCTGTCCTTTATCAAGCTCATTTTGCATGAAATGTTCTTTGGTATCTCTGATTTTCTTGAAGAGATCTCTAGTCTTTCCCATTCTGTTGTTTTCCTCTATTTCTTTGCATTGATCGCTGAAGAAGGCTTTCTTATCTCTTCTTGCTATTCTTTGGAACTCTTCATTCAGATGTTTATGTCTTTCCTTTTCTCCTTTGCTTTTCACTTCTCTTCTTTTGACAGCTATTTGTAAGGTCTCCCCAGACAGCCATTTTGCTTTTTTGCACTTCTTTTCCATGGGGATGGTCTTGATCCCTGTCTCCTGTACAATGTCACGAACCTCATTCCATTGTTCATCAGGCACTCTATCTATCAGATCTAGGCCCTTAAATCTATTTCTCACTTCCACTGTATAATCATAAGGGATTTGATTTAGGTCATACCTGAATGGTCTAGTGGTTTTCCCTACTTTCTTCAATTTCAGTCTGAATTTGGCAATAAGGAGTTCATGGTCTGAGCCACAGTCAGCTCCTGGTCTTGTTTTTGCTGACTGTATAGAGCTTCTCCATCTTTGGCTGCAAAGAATATAATCAATCTGATTTCGGTGTTGACCATCTGGTGATGTCCATGTGTAGAGTCTTCTCTTGTGTTATTGGAAGAGGGTGTTTGCTATGACCAGTGCATTTTCTTGGGAAAACTCTATTAGTCTTTGCCCTGCTTCATTCCATATTCCAAGGCCAAATTTGCTTGTTACTCCAGGTGTTTCTTGACTTCCTACTTTTGCATTCCAGTCCCCTATAATGAAAAGGACATCTTTTTTGGGTGTTAGTTCTAAAAGGCCTTGTAGGTCTTCATAGAACTGTTCAACTTCAGCTTCTTCAGCATTACTGGTTGGGGCATAGACTTGAATTATTGTGATATTGAATGGTTTGCCTTGGAAACGAACAGAGATCATTCTGTCATTTTTGAGATTGCATCCAAGTACTGCATTTCGGACTCTTTTGTTGACCATGATGGTCACTCCATTTCTTCTGAGGAATTCCTGCCAGCAGTAATCTATTCCAAGGATAGATTTTGAACATAAAGTGAGAGCAGAGGGGGAGGAGCTAAGATGGTGGAGGAGTAGGATGGGGAGACCACTTTCTCCCCTACAAATTCATCAAAAGAACATTTAAACGCCGAGTAAATTCCACAGAACAACTTCTGAATGCTGGCAGAGGACATCAGGCACCCAGAGAAGCAACCCATTGTCTTTGAAAGGGGGTAGGAAAAAATATAAAAGACAAAAAAAGAGACAAAAGAAGGACGGATGGAGCTATGTCCTGGGAAGGGAGTCTTAAAAAGAGAGAAGTTTCCAAATACCAGGAAACACTCTCACTGCCGAGTCTGTGCCGAGCCTTGGAAGCACAGACGGTTACATAACAGGGAGGAAAAATAAACAAACAATTAAAACCCACAGATTATGAGCCCAACGGTAATTCCTTCAGCGGAGAAGCAGCGCAGACGCCTGCACCCGCCACTAGCAAGTGGGGGCTGGGCAGGGAGGTGCGGGCTGCATCGCTTAGAGTAAGGATCTGGCCTGAATGCCCCGAGCACTATCTGAGTGACTAATTTGGGCTAGCAAACCAGACTGTGGGATAACTACCAGGCGAAAAGCCAGCCCTAAGCTAAGACACTGCCAGGCCTGCTCATGAAACAAAGGACTGAACAGAGATAGCTAGCTGCAGACCATCCCCCTCCGGTGACAGGCAGCCAGAGCTGGAAGGGGGCAATCGCAGCCCCAGAGAGACATTATCTACAAAACTGTAAGCAGGCTTCTTTGCTAACTAAGACTTCTTGGGGTTCTGGACAGTCAACATCCGCTTGAGAAGGTGCACCGGTTGTATACCCAGAAAACCAAGTGGCAGGGAGGCAATAAGTCGCAGCAACAGCGCTCGCCAAACACCTCATCACCTGAGCTGCTTGGACCTGGGAAGGGCACAAAACGCAGGCCCAACCGAGTCTCCGCCTCTGGGGACTACCTGAGTGCTTGAACCTGAGCGGCTTAGACCTGGGAGGTGCAGGCAGCCCAGGGCTGGCCTCGGATGGTTCCCAGTGGAGCAACCTAGAGCCTGAGCAGTGTGGGCAGGGAGGCTACACGTACTGTGAGTGGGGGCAGGCCCAGTGTGGCTGAGGCACTGCGAGCACATGCCAGTGTTATTTGTTTGCAGCGTCCCTCCCTTCCCACAGCGCGATTGAACAAGTGAGCCTAAAAAAAAAAAAAAAGTGTCCACCACCGCCCCCTTTGTATCAGGGCGGAAATCAGACACTGAAGAGACCAGCAAACAGAAGAAGCTATAACAGAGGGAACCGCCTTGGAAGCGACAGGTGCAATAGATTAAAACCCTGTCGTTAGTACCAACTACATAGGAAGGGGCCTATAGATCTTGAGAAATATAAGCCGGACCAAGGAACTAGCCAAAAATGAACTGACCCCACAATACCCACAACAACACCAGAGAAAGTCCTAGATATATTTTTACGATCATTCTTTCTTTCTTTTTCTTTTTTAATTAAAAAAAAATTTTTAAGTCCTCTATTACTCCTTTAATTTTCACTTTTATAACCTATTATTACTTTGCAAAAAAAGACTATTTTTTTTAAAAAAGCAAACTTCATATATATATATATATTTTATAATTTTTGTGACCTTGTTTTTTTTTTTTCTTTTTCTCTTTATTTTTTTCCTTCTTTTCTTTAACATTGTATTTTTGAAATTCCAAACTCTACTCTAGATTTTTTAATTTTAGCTTTTTAGTATTTGTTATCAATTTTGTACCTATATTTTCTTTATAATTTTTGTGACTTTGTTTTTTTTTTTTTTCTCTTTCTTTTTCCTCTTCTTTTCTTTAACATTGTATTTTTGAAATTCAAAACTCTACTCTAGATTTTTAACTTTTGCTTTTTGGTATTTGTTATCACTTTTGTATCTATATTTTCTTTATAATTTTTGTAAGTTTTTTCTCTCTCTTTCTTTTCCTTCTTCTTTTCTTTAACATTGTATTTTTGAAATTCCAAATGCTACTCTAGATTTTTAATTTTTGCTTTTAGGTACTTGTTACCAATTTTGTACCTTTAAGAACCCAATCTTCAGTACCCATTTTTTACTTGGGAGTGAGATTACTGGCTTGACTGCTCTCTCCCTCTTTGGACTCTCCTTTTTCTCCACCAGGTTGCCTGTGTCTCCTCCCTAACTCCTCTCTACTCTACCCAACTCTATGAATTTCTGTGTGTTCCAGACGGTGGAGAACACCTAGGGAACTGATTACTGGCTGGATCTGTTTCTCTCCTTTTCATTCCCTCCTTTTATCCTCCTGGCCACCTCTGTCTCCTTCCTCCCTCTTCTCTTCTCTGTATAACTGTGTGAACATCTCTGAGCGGTCCAGTTGTGGAGTGCACATAAGGAAGTGATTACTGGCTAGCCCACTCTCTCCTCTATTGATTCCACCTCATCTCATTCGGGTCACCTTTAACTCCCTCCTCCCTCTTCTCTTCTCCATGTAACCCTGTGAACCTCTCTGGGTAACCCTCACAGTGGAGAAACTTTTCATCTTTAACCTAGATGTTTTATCAACGGTGCTGTATAGAAGGATAAGTTTTGAGACTACTGTAAAAATAAGACCGATAACTGGAAGCAGGAGGCTTAAGTCCAAACCCTGACTCCAGGGAACTCCTGACTCCAGGGAACATTAATTGACAGGAGCTCATCAAACGCCTCCATACCTACACTGAAACCAAGCATCACACAAGGGCCAACAAGTTCCAGGGCAAGACATACCACACATTCTCCAGCAACACAGGAACACAGCCCTGAGCTCCAAGATACAGGCTTCCCAAAGTTACTACAAAACCATAGACATCTCATAACTCATTACTGGACACTTCATTGCACTCCAGAGAGAAGAAATACAGCTCCACCCACCAGAACACCGACACAAGCTTCCCTAACCAAGAAACCTTGACGAGCCACCTGTACAAACCCACACACAGTGAGGAAACGCCACAATAAAGAGAACTCCACAAACTGCCAGAATACAGAAGGACACCACAAACTCAGCAATATAAACAAGATGAAGAGACAGAGGAATACCCAGCAGGTAAAGGAACAAGATAAATGCCCACCAAACCAAACAAAAGAGGAAGAGATAGGGAACCTACCTGATAAAGAATTCTGAATAATGATAGTGAAATTGATCCAAAATCTTGAAACCAAAATGGAATCACAGATAAATAGCCTGGAGACAAGGATTGAGAAGATGCAAGAAAGGTTTAACAAAGACCTAGAAGAAATAAAAGAGTCAATATATAATGAATAATGCAATAAATGAGATCAAAAACACTCTGGAGGCAACAAATAGTAGAATAACAGAGGCAGAAGATAGGATTAGTGAATTAGAAGATAGAATGGTAGAAATAAATGAATCAGAGAGGAAAAAAGAAAAACAAATTAAAAGAAATGAGGACAATCTCAGAGACCTCCAGGACAATATTAAATGCTACAACATTCGAATCATTGGAGTCCCAGAATAAGAAGACAAAAAGAAAGACCATGAGAAAATACTTGAGGAGATAATAGTTGAAAACTTCCCTAAAATGGGGAAGGAAATAATCACTCAAGTCCAAGAAACCCAGAGAGTCCCAAACAGGATAAACCCAAGGCGAAACACCCCAAGACACATATTAATCAAATTAACAAAGATCAAACACAAAGAACAAATATTAAAGGCAGCAAGGGAAAAACAACAAATAACACACAAGGGAATTCCCATAAGGATAACAGCTGATCTTTCAATAGAAACTCTTCAAGCCAGGCGGGAATGGCAAGACATACTTAAAGTGATGAAAGAAAATAACCTACAGCCCAGATTATTGTACCCAGCAAGGATCTCATTCAAATATGAAGGAGAAATCAAAAGCTTTACAGAGAAGCAAAAGCTGAGAGAATTCAGCACCACCAAACCAGCTCTCCAACAAATACTAAAGGATATTCTCTAGACAGGAAACACAAAAAGGGTGTATAAATTCGAACCCAAAACAATAAAATAAATGGCAACGGAATCATACTTATCAATAATTACCTTAAATGTAAATGGGTTGAATGCCCCAACCAAAAGACAAAGACTGGCTGAATGGATACAAAAACAAGACCCCTACATATGTTGTCTACAAGAGACCCACCTCAAAACAGGGGACACATACAGACTGAAAGTGAAGGGCTGGAAAAAGATTTTCCATGCAAATAGGGACCAAAAGAAAGCAGGAGTAGCAATATCCATATCAGATACAATAGATTTTAAAACAAAGGCTGTGAAAAGAGACAAAGAAGGTCACTACATAACGATCAAAGGATCAATCCAAGAAGAAGATCTAACAATTATAAATATATATGCACCCAACATAGGAGCACCACAATATGTAAGACAAATGCTAACAAGTATGAAAGGAGAAATTAACAATAACACAATAATAGTGGGAGACTTTAATACCCCACTCACACCTATGGATAGATCAACTAAACAGAAAATTAACAAGGAAACACAAACTTTAAATGATACAAGAGACCTGTTAGACCTAATTGATATCTATAGGACATTTCATCCCAAAACAATGAATTTCACCTTTTTCTCAAGCGCACATGGAACCTTCTCCAGGATAGATCACATCCTGGGCCATAAATATAGCCTTGGTAAATTCAAAAAAAATGAAATCATTCCAAGCATCTTTTCTGACCACAATGCAGTAAGATTAGATCTCAATTACAGGAGAAAAACTATTAAAAATGCCAACATATGGAGGCTGAACAACATGCTGCTGAATAACCAGCAAATCACAGAAGAAATCAAAAAAGAAATCAAAATTTGCCTAGAAACGAATGAAAATGAAAAGACAACAACCCAAAACCTGTGAGACACTGTAAAAGCAGTCCTAAGGGGAAAGTTCATAGCAATACAGGCATATCTCAAGAAACAAGAAAAAAGTCAAATAAATAACCTAACTCTTCAACTAAAGCAACTAGAAAAGGAAGAAATGAAGAACCCCAGGGTTAGTAGAAGGAAAGAAATCTTAAAAATTAGGGCAGAAATAAGTGCAAAAGAAACAAAAGAGACCATAGCAAAAATCAACAAAGCCAAAAGCTGGTTCTGTGAAAGGATAAATAAAATTGACAAACCATTAGCCAGACTCATCAAGAAACAAAGGGAGAAAAATCAAATCCATAAAATTAGAAATGAAAATGGAGAGATCACAACAGACAACACAGAAATACAAAGGATCATAAGAGACTACTATCAGCAATTGTATGCCAATAAAATGGACAACGTGGAAGAAATGGACAAATTCTTAGAAAAGTACAACTTTCCAAAACCAGACCAGGAAGAAATAGAAAATCTTAACAGACCCATCACAAGCACGGAAATTGAAACTGTAATCAGAAATCTTCCAGCAAATAAAAGCCCAGGTCCAGACGGCTTCACAGCTAAATTCTACCAAAAATTTAGGGAAGAGCTAACACCTATCTTACTCAAACTCTTCCAGAAAATTGCAGAGGAAGGTAAACTTCCAAACTCATTCTATGAGGCCACCATCACCCTAATACCAAAACCTGACAAAGATGCCACAAAAAAAGAAAACTACAGGCCAATATCACTGATGAACATAGATGCAAAAATTCTTAACAAAATTCTAGCAATCAGAATCCAACAACACATTAAAAAGATCATACACCATGACCATGTGAGCTTTATCCCAGGGATGCAAGGATTCTTCAATATCTGCAAATCAATCAATGTAATACACCACATTAACAAATTGCAAAACAAAAACCATATGATTATCTCAATAGATGCGGAGAAAGCCCTTGACAAAATTCAACATCCATTTATGATAAAAACTCTCCAGAAAGCAGGAATAGAAGGAACATACCTCAACATAATAAAAGCTATATATGTGAAACCCACAGCAAACATTATCCTCAACGGTGAAAAATTGAAAGCATTTCCTCTAAAGTCAGGAACAAGACAAGGGTGCCCACTTTCACCATTACTATTCAACATAGTTTTGGAAGTTTTGGCCACAGCAATCAGAGCAGAAAAAGAAATAAAAGGAATCCAGATTGGAAAAGAAGAAGTAAAACTCTCACTGTTTGCAGATGACATGATCCTCTACATAGAAAACCCTAAAGACTCCTTTAGAAAATTACTAGAACTAATCAGTGAATATAGTAAAGTTGCAGGATATAAAATCAACACACAGAAATCTCTTGCATTCCTATACACTAATAATGAGAAAATAGAGACATTAAGGAAACAATTCCATTCACCATTGCAACGGAAAGAATAAAATACTTAGGAATATATCTACCTAAAGAAACTAAAGACTTATATATAGAAAACTATAAAACACTGGTGAAATAAATCAAAGAGGACACTAATAGATGGAGAAATATACCATGTGCATGGATTGGAAGAATCAATATAGTGAAAATGAGTATACTACCCAAAGCAATTTATAGATTCAATGCAATCCCTGTCAAGCTACCAACGGTATTCTTCACAGAGCTAGAACAAATAATTTCACAAATTTGTATGCAAATACAAAAAACCTCGAATAGCCAAAGCGATCTTGAGAAAGAAGAATGGAACAGGAGGAATCAACCTGCCTGACTTCAGGCTCTACTACAAAGCCACAGTCATCAAGACCGTATGGTACTGGCACAAAGACAGAAATATAGATCAATGGAACAAAATAGAAAGCCCAGAGACAAATCCAGGCATGTATGGACACCTTATCTTTGACAAAAGAGGCAAGAATATACAATGGATTAAAGACAATCTCTTTAACAAGTGGTGCTGGGAAAACTGGTCAACCACTTGTAAAAGAATTAAATTAGAACACTTTCTAACACCATACACAAAAATAAACTCAAAATGGATTAAAGATCTAAATGTAAGACCAGAAACTATAAAACTCCTAGAGGAGAACATAGGCAAAACACTCTCCGACATACATCACAGCAGGATCCTCTATGACCCACCTCCCAGAATATTGGAAATAAAAGCAAAAATAAACAAATGGGACCTAACTAAACTTAAAAGCTTCTGCACAACAAAGGAAACTATAAGCAAGGTGAAAAGACAGCCTTCAGAATGGGAGAAAATAATAGCAAATGAAGCAACAGACAAACAACTAATCTCAAAAATATACAAGCAACTCCTACAGCTCAATTCCAGAAAAATAAATGACCCAATCAAAAAATGGGCCAAAGAACTAAAGAGACATTTCTCCAAGGAAGACATACAGATGGCTAACAAACACATGAAAAGATGCTCAACATCACTCATTATCAGAGAAATGCAAATCAAAACCACTGTGAGGTACCATTTCATGCCAGTCAGAATGGCTGCAATCCAAAAGTCTACAAGCAATAAATGCTGGAGAGGGTGTGGAGAAAAGGGAACCCTCTTACACTGTTGGTGGGAATGCAAACTAGTACAGCCACTATGGAGAACAGTGTGGAGATTCCTTAAAAAACTGGAAATAGAACTGCCTTATGATCCCGCAATCCCACTGCTGGGCATACACACTGAGGAAACCAGAAGGGAAAGAGACACGTGTACCCCAATGTTCATCGCAGCACTGTTTATAATAGCCAGGACATGGAAGCAACCTAGATGCCCATCAGCAGATGAATGGATAAGAAAGCTGTGGTACATATACACAATGGAGTATTACTCAGCCATTTAAAAGAATACATTTGAATCAGTTCTAATGAGGTGGATGAAACTGGAGCCTATTATACAGAATGAAGTAAGCCAGAAAGAAAAACACCAATACAGTATACTAACACATATATATGGAATTTAGAAAGATGGTAACAATAACCCTGTATACGAGACAGCAAAAGAGACACTGATGTATAGAACAGTCTTTTGGACTCTGTGGGAGAGGGAGAGGGTGGGATGATTTGGGAGAATGGCATTAAAACATGCATAATATCATATATGAAACGAGTTGCCAGTCCAGGTTTGATGCACGATACTGGATGCTTGGGGCTGGTGCACTGGGACGACCCAGAGGGATGGTATGGGGAGGGAGGAGGGGGGAGGGTTCAGGATGGGGAACACATGTATACCTGTGGTGGATTCATTTTGATATATGGAAAAACCAATACAATATTGTAAAGTTAAAAAATAAAAAAAAAGTGAGAGCAAAATAACAAGGTGATTATAAAATGACATAAATATATCTTGAAAATAAAGTGATGATACATGAAAAAAGTCAAGGAGTTGAACTAGTGCCTCAGCAACACATTGAGTTGGCCAAAAAGTTTGTTCGGGTTCTTTCCATACTATCATATGGAAAAATCCCAACTTACTTTTTGGCCAACTCATTACTTTAAAACATAAGTGTAAACACTTATGACTGCTGACAACACTATATATTTTAAAGTGATAGGTGTAAACAGACCAATTATTAATAATTAAAGGATGAAGGACATGGCAGGGTCACCAGAGGATTTACAAAAGTATAAAAATAATATGAATGCATGATATAGTGGGTAGGATGCAATAGTGAGGGTAAGGTTGAAGATTCAGTAGTGTGGGATGACTGTTGGCAAGAGCTCCCAGAACTGATGAATGGTGATGGAATCCAGATCCAAGGGGGAGGAGCTGATCTTTGACAGGTGAGACGAGGCTACTGACTCTACTGTAGTTGGAGGGAAGATAAATGGAAGGCTTCACATGCAGGTTATTTGGTGGCAGAAATCTGTAATTACATGTAATATTTATTTTTATTCATCCAACATGATGCGTGGTCCCTGTGGGGAGTGAAAGGTGTGGAGAGATTTTATGTTTATTTGTGTCACAAAGATTATTTCAAATATCAAATAGTTTCCCTGGAGAATGGGAGAGCAAGCTGATGTGGAAAGAGTTACTCTGGTCAGTTTTGAGTATCCACTTGAGGCCATTAGCCATGAGTCAATGGAGGCACATGTCTGTACGGCTGGTGTTATTTTCCTGTAGCACCCAGTGTAGGAAGGGTTGGTGTAGAGAAGGAGGATGGCAGAATTAGTTCAAGATTACATGCAAAGCTGTTCTGATAGATGAAAAGTGGGCCAGAGGATTTGGAGGTATTGTCCTGTAAGTGACAAGAGTGATGTCTATGGAGTTAGGAAGTAAAGACCCGATAGTGGTAAATGAAACAGGAGAAATTAGAAAAGTCAAGAAATTAAAGGTGTCAGTGAAGTCAGTAACTGGTGATGTGGGATGAAGGCTGCTGCGAAGCTGGAAGCTTGTTGCTGAGAGATGATGAGAACGTCAGGGTATCTACTGCTTCATCACTGGGAGATGATTTTGTCAGTTTGATTTTTAAAACTTAATTGTTCCCATTTCTTATCCAGAGTCTTTGTTTTCTATTTTTCCTCTTTTTGTTCAATTTATTAAAAAAAAAATACTATTCCTTTCCAACTGTGTTCTGTCAACTTGTAAAAACCTGTGGTTCCTCAAAATATTGTACTATCTTTTATTTACTTCTTACTCTGTTGTCTAACCTCCCAGGTATACCTCTGGGTACTGAGTATAAACTTTAATTATTTAACAAGTTCTTTCCTCCTCATTTTGCACTCTTTTATTTCTCTATATTCCTCTTTCTGCTTCAATTCATTTAACTTACAACTTTAGTATACGTTTTCCTCCCCTTTGGTTTGGAATGAGAATAATATCCTTTACAGGTTATTTTTCTACAGGTAAGTGGCATTTAATTTCCAGGAATTCAGTAAAATTCTCACTGAAAAGGACAACCAGCAAAGTTAATAATAGTTCATGTACCCTATAATAGTCCATTACATAAAGTAATTACAAATATGACAGTGTTACTTACTAGTAACTGGTGGTGTAGCTTTTCCTGAAATACAAGAGACATGTTGTTTTAATCAATTATGGGTACAGCATATATTTCCCCTGTTAATTTCTCACTGAGGAATCTTTTAATGACAACTAAGAAGCACAAGGATTTCTGTTACAATTATTTTGATGCTGGAATCCCTGTCAACATGATCACTTATGAAGTATGTCTGATGTTCAGTTCTGATGTCTTCAGAGCCTGGCAAATACCTGCTTCTTTCCGTTTCCTCCTTTTGTAGTTTTCCCATTTTTCATTCTAACTTTTCTTACCTTTGGTCCTCTTTGTCAGTTACCATCCACTCTTTCAAAAAAGAATGTGTGACCTAAACTATGATTTATTGGTTCTGCTTTTTATTCTTTTTGTTAATCAGTGGAGTTTTGGTCTACGAATTCATTGGCAAATCTTCTTAATTAGCATAAAACTAACTTAAAAAGCAGAAAGTGCCTTATGACCCAGCAATTCCACTGCTGGGCATACACACTGAGGAAACAAGAATTGAAAGAGACACATGTACCCCAGTGTTCATCGTAGCACTGTTTATAATAGCCAGGACATGGAAGCAACCTAGATGTCCATTAGCAGATGAATGGATAAGAAAGCTGTGGTACATATACACAATGGAGTATTACTCAGCCATTTAAAAGAATACATTTGAATCAGTTCTAATGAGGTGGATGAAACTGGAGCCTATTATACAGAATGAAGTAAGCCAGAAAGAAAAACACCAATACAGTATACTAACACATATATATGGAATTTAGAAAGATGGTAACAATAACCCTGTATACGAAACAGCAAAAGAGACACTGATGTATAGAACAGTTTTTTGGACTCTGTGAGAGAGGGAGAGGGTGGGATGATTTGGGAGAATGGCATTGAAACATGTATAATATCATATATGAAATGAGTCGCCAGTCCGGGTTCAATGCACGATACTGGATGCTTGGGGCTGGTGCACTGGGACGACCCAGAGGGATGGTACCCAGAGGGAGGGAGGAGGGAGGAGGGTTCAGGATGGGGAACATGTGTATACTTGTGGCAGATTCATGTGATATATGGCAAAACCAATACAATATTGTAAAGTTTAAAAATAAAATAAAATTAAAAAAAATTAAAAAAAAAGTAGTAACAAGCAAGAAATCAACAAAATACTTGTATGTAGCATATCTGCAAAAGCATATTGTGTACATAAATTTGATTTTTTTCAAGTAAAAAAAAAAAAAGAAAAAAAAAAGCAGAAAGTGAAGAGGAACTAAAAAGCCTCTTGATGAAAGTGAAAGAGGAGAGTGAAAAAGTTGGCTTAAAGATCAACATTCAGAAAATGAAGATCATGGCATCTGGTCCCATCACTTCATGGGAAATAGATGGGGAAACAGTGGAAACAGTGTCAGACTTTATTTTTTGGGGATCCAAAATCACTGCAGATTGTGACTGCAGCCATGAAATTAAAAGACACTTACTCCTTGGAAGGAAAGTTATGACCAACCTAGACAGCATATTAAAAAGCAGAAGCATTATCTTGCTGACAAAGATCCATCTAGTCAAGGCTATGGTTTTTCCAGTGGTCATATATGTATGTGAGAGTTGGACCTAAAGAAAGCTGAGTACTGAAGAATTGATGCTTTTGAACTGTGGTGTTGGAGAAGATTTTTGAGAGTCCCTTGGACTGCAAGGGGATCCAACCAGTCCATTCTGAAGGAGATCAGTCCTGGGTGTTCTTTGGAAGGAATGATACTAAAGCTGAAACTCCAATACTTTGGCCACCTCATGCGAAGAGTTGACTCATTGGAAAAGACTCTGATGCTGGGAGGGATTGGGGACAGGAGGAGAAGGGGACGACAGAGGATGAGATGGCTGGATGGCATCACCAACTGGATGGATGTGAGTCTCAGTGAACTCCAGGGGTTGGTGATGGACAGGGAGGCCTGGCGTGCTGCGTGCGATTCATGGGGTCGCAAAGAGTCGGATATGACTGAGCGACTGAAGTGAACTTACTGAACTTAGAAAGATTACAGACTTCATGAAAAATTGAAAATAAATTACCACTATAGAAATCTATTACAGAATTTTATTTAATGGATTTAATAATTTAAAGATAGAAACTCATTAGTTAATTTAGCAAATAATAATTTAGAGAAAAATGTGTTAGAAACAATCTTAATGCATTATATTGTTGTATTAATAAACTACTACATTTAGGCCTCTAGACTTTTCCTAGATATTAAATATTATATGCAACTTAGTTCTAAATATATTACTAGAAACTCTTTATGTCCTTTCATAAGATACATATTATTTTAGTTGTAGTTTAAAATTTTGTCAATTCTAAGCCTCTGCCCTCTCCCCATTTCAGCTTACAGCTCCCAAAACTCTTCCTGAGCATAAAGAGCTATCTGGGCATATTTTGTTATAATTGGTTCCTTATCCTCCATTCTTGAAAATGCTTCAGAGCCATAAAGGTAGAATGGGTGTCTTGTTATTCATAATGAACCCCTTTTCACCACATCTGTGTTAGTCATTGAGTCTTATCTGACTCTTTGTGAACCCATGAACTGTAGCCCCCCAGGCTCCTCTGTCCATGGAATTCTCCAGGCAAGAATACTGGAGTGGGTAGCTATTACCATCTCCAGGGATCTTCCCAACCCAGGGACAGAACCTAGGTCTCCTGCATTGCAGGTGGATTCTTTACTGTCTTTGTTCAGTTCAGTTCAGTCACTGAGTCGTGCCCAACTCTTTGTGACCCCATGGACTGCAGCGTGCCAGGTTTCCCTGTCCATCACCAACTCCCAGAGCTTGCTCAAACTCATGTCCATCAAGTTGGTAATGCCATCCAACCATCTTATCCTCTGTTGTCCCCTTCTCCTCCTGCCTTCAATCTTTCCTAGCATCAAGGTCTTTTCCAATGAGTTTTATGTTTCCAATGAGGTTTATGTTAATGAGGTAACTTCTGAAAATCACCTACAGACAGGGGCTGTTTGCCAGAAGAACCAACTTTGAACAGAGGGTTAGAACTTTCAGTCCCACCCCTTGATTTCTGGGAGGGATGAAGGGCTAGAGGTTGAGTTAAACACTGATAGTTAAAGATTAATTGGTCGTTTTAATGTTTTAAAGCCTCCATAAAAACCCAAATGGAGGGAGTTCAAAGCCCTTCCAGGCTGGGGAGTCAGAATGCTTCCCCAGATTCCAAAGGACAGAAGCTTCTTTGTTTGGGGCCTTGCCCTCTGTATCTCTTCATCTACTGCCGATTCTTGTCTTTTAGTATCCTTTGTAGTAAATCAGGAATCTAGCTTGTAAATGGTTTCTTAAATTCTGTGAGCCACTCTAGCAAATTAATCCAACCTAAGGAAAAGGTCATGGGAATCCTGTGTTGTAACTAAATACAGGTAACAACCTGGACTTGTGATTGGCATCCAGAGTTGGAGGTGGGTAATTGAACCTTCTGGTTTATGGAGCTGGTGAGTCAGAAGCACAGGTAACCTTGAAACAAGCAGGACCTGGTGGGGTCCTCCTGGATACAAAAGCCTTTCTGTGTTCCTTGTTTCTTGTTTGTGGGAAAAAGGCTTCAGCCTTCTAGACCTTCCTTGAGTACCAAAACACAGATTCAAACAATTGCTAACCAGGGAAGTGAGGGAATGCAGAAATAAAGAAAGAGCAATCAAGAAACAATAGTGTAGTGATGAAGCGGGTTCCTGGTTCCTCCTCATGGAATATACATAACAATGTATCTTTGATTTCTCCTACAGTGAGTTTGTTAGGGAACTACTGATGAAAACCACTTATGCTGGCCAGGCACAATGATAACCCCTTGTCTGAGTTGTCTCACAACAGGAGGTCCAATAAATTCAGGAGGGGCCAAAAGAGAGAGGAGATGACCAACCTCCCAGAATCTTTCCCACTGGAATCCATCTTGGCTGAGAGATATGCGTGCCGTCAGGAAGGACCCTGAGTCAGATGATGGGCCAAGCAAGATGACTGGCCAGAGACAACCCAGTAGCTAGCCCTACTAGCATAAAACCTGAGACTGTCAGCAATGTGGCAGAGCAATTCTCTTGGGGTACCTTACCCTGCTGCTCTCTGCCTGGGTGTTCCTTTCCAGTAAGGTCTCTTACTTTGTTAGCATGTGTATCTCCTTCATTTTTGAGTGTTAGACAAGAGCCCACTCTCAGGCCCTGGAAAGTTTCTCTCTTTCTGCAACAAGTTATCTTCCTGGAAATAATTTCATCTTTTAGTTTCTTGTTGCATATGTAGCTCTTACCAGAAACTAGGCCATTTAATTTCTCTTCACCTTGTTATACCCTTGCTGACTGGATCTACCTCTTTGCCTGTATTTATAAATATCACATTGAATTCTGATTTTGAGTTGACAAAAATTTAAACTACAACTAGAATAATATTTATTTTAATATGTACAATTATTTTCAGTGATTTAGTCTTTTCTTAACATTATGACAGTGAGGAAATATTGAGAAATATGATCATTGAGTTCTTCCACAGTTGAAACTGATGATGGCAACGATAATTAAACGTGGCTCATGCTCTATTCAGAATTTGAAAAAAGTACCTACTGATGAATGGTGCAACACTTTTAAAATGAAGCAAAAAGGAAATAAATGAATTTCATCTTGCTTGCAAAAAGATATAAAGAATTTAATAAAGGTTTATAAGTTAGAACAAAATTGTTATTCTTGCATCAGAGAACGCCCTAGAAAAGGGACATCAAGGAATTTTCAGAACAGATGAGGCTATAGTAATTAATAAAAAGTTACTTTAAGAGTTGGGTGTGTCTTGAAAATTTCATGTTCTTTCTTTTTGAAATAACTGGTAGAGTCATATTAATTTCTTTTGTGGGTGTAACCTCCTATCAGATCCAGAGACAGTGAAATGTTTTATGGTATGATGTTATTGCATTTGAACTTTGGATCTTGTTCATCATCTTCCACTTTTGTTTTTGCAAAACCTGGCCTTTATTCTTCCTTTATATAGCTTCATCTGCTATTTTATTATAAAAAGATTTTGTTTTGTATATTTGTTGTTTCAGTTTATTGATTTATTTATGCTTTCAGGAAAACTCTTAGGAATCTCCAAAATTGCTGACTGAAGAGAGGTAAACAGATTAGAAGGAAAAAATTAAGATTTATAAGGTTTTATAGGACTGACTTTGGCCTCCAGGTTGTATTAAACAATGTCAGTTATAATAATATTGTTTATATGTTTATAGTTTCTTTATTTGTTAATTGTTTCCCCCATAAGGTTGTAAGACGCTTCATGAGGACAAGAGTCATATCTGTTGCATTTAGTACTATCAGTGTGTCTGCATTTAATAGATTTATAAATAGGTGCTGAATGTATGAAAACAATGTGAACTTGAGCTCTGGAGTGAGAACTGCACTGGAGCTATAGATAACGGCAGTTAACATCCCACAATAAGACTTAACAGGTTAAGCAACTGAGGAGGAGAAAGAGGCTCGTGAGAAAGTTCTGAGGAACACAAGCATTTAAGAACCAGGAAGAGGAAGAAGTGAATAACAATGAGATTAATTCAGAGCAAGAAATGTGGGAAGAAAGCAAGGAGAGTGAAATGTGGTTTCAAGGGGGAGAGAGTGTTTCAAGAAAGAAAGTGTTTCTCAGAATGTTGTACTGTCTTTTATTTACTTCTTACTCTGTTGTCTAACCTCCCAGGTATACTTCTGGATACTGAGTATAAACTTTAATTATTTAACAAGTTCTTTCCTCTTCATTTTGCACTCTTTTATTTCTCTATTTTCCTCTTTCTGCTTCAATTCATTTAACTTACAACTTTAGTAAATGTTTTCCTCCCCTTTGGTTTGGAATGAGAATAATATCCTTTACAGGTTATTTTTCTACAGGTAAGTGGCATTTAATTTCCAGGAATTCAGTAAAATTCTTAACTTGTCCCTCACTGAAAATAACAACCAGCAAAGTTAATAATAGTCCATGTACCCTATAATAGTCCATTACATAAAGTAATTACAAATATGACAGTGTTACTTACTAGTAACTGGTGGTGTAGCTTTTGCTGAAATACAAGAGACATGTTGTTTTAGTCAATTATGGGTACAGCATATTTTTCCCCTGTTAATCTCGCACTGAGGAATCTTATAAATAACAACTAAGAAGCACAAGGATTTCTGTTACAATTATTTTGATGCTGGAATCCCTGTCAACATGATCACTTATGAAGTATGTCTGATGTCTTCAGAGCCTGGCAAATACCTGCTTCTTTCCGTTTCCTCCTTTTGTAGTTTTCCCATTTTTCATTCTAACTTTTCTTACCTTTGGTCCTCTTTGTCAGTTACCATGTACTCTTTCAAAAAAGAATGTGTGACTTAAACTGTGATTCATTGGTTATGCTTTTTATTCTTTTTGTTAATCAGTGAGTGGAGTTTTGGTCTACAAATTCATTGGCAAATCTTCTTAATTAGCATAAAACTAACTTAAAAAGATTGGAGACTTCATGAAAAATTGAAAATAAATTACCACTATAGAAATCTATTAGAGTTTTATTCACTCTAATGGATTAAACTGAAGATAATTTAAAGTCAGGTTGTAGTAGACTAAGAAGTGGATGTTGAAGTAGCATTAGAGGTAAGGAATGAGGACAACTCTGATGCAGTTTAGCCATGATGAGAGAGGGAGTGGCTGGGTTGGAGCAGGTGGTTGGGTCACGGAAGGATTTAACAAAATACAGGATGACATTAAAATGTTTAAATGCTGAAAGGGAGAAATTGAAGATAACAGGAAATGTGAGTTTTGAGGTCAGCTAACTCTCTAAGTGAAGAAAGCTGAGTGCCGAAGAATTGTTGCTTTTGAACTGTGGTGATGGAGAAGACTCTTGAGAGTCCCTTGGGCTGCAAGGAGATCTAACCAGTCCATTCTAAAGGAGATCAGCCCTGGGATTTCTTTGGAAGGAATGATGCTAAAGCTGAAACTCCAATATTTTGGCCACCTCATGTGAAGAGTTGACTCATTGGAAAAGACCCTGATGCTGGGAGGGATTGGGGGCAGGAGGAGAAGGGGACGACAGAGGATGAGATGGCTGGATGGCATCACCGACTTGATGAACATGAGTTTGGGTGAACTCTGGGAGTTGGTGATGGATGGGGAGGCCTGGCGTGCTACAGTTCATGGGGTTGCAAAGAGTTGGACACGACTGAGCGACTGAACTGAACTGAACTGAACTCTCCAAGGAGAAGGCAATGGCACCCCACTCCAGTACTCTTGCCTGGAAAATCCCAGGGATGGGGGAGCCTGGTGGGCTGCTGTCTATGGGTTCGCACAGAGTTGGACACGACTGAAGCGACTTAGCAGCAGCAGCAGAACTCTCTAAGGGAATGAAATGGAATGGGATCTAGAACTCAATGAAGGAGTTGAATTTTGATACATAAAATACTGCTGTCCTTGTTGAGAGGAACACTTAAAATCTACTCTCAGTAATTTTAAAGTATACAATATTGTATTATTAAGTATAGTCACCATACTGTACATGGGAGCCTCAGGAAATTTTTTACCTTATAATTATGTCTTCCATTTTTCTTGCTCCCCAGCCCCTGCAAGCACCATTCTATTCTTTGTTTCTAAGAAATTTGCTTTTTTTTAGATTCCACACATATTTGATACTATGCAGTATTTTCTTTCTCTGTCTAGCTTATTTCACTTAGTGTAATGCCCTTCAGGTTCATTCATGTTGTGAAAGCAAATATTTCTGAACACATGATTGTTTCCTCTCCTTCATTCTTTTATGTTGCTGTGTCACTCTAGGACTTGTGGCCTCTCAAAGCTTTAACAATGCTGTGCTTGTGTGCTTAGTTGCTCTTTGCGTGTCTGACTCTTTGTGACCCCATAGACTGTGGCCCGCCAGGCTTCTTTGTCAATGGGGATTCTCCAGGCAAGAACACTGGAGTGGGTAGCCTACCCCTTCTCCAGGGGATCTTCCTGACCCAGGGATTGAACTGGGGTCTCCTGCATTGCAGGTGGATTCTTTACCAGCCGAGCTACCAGGGAAGCCCTTAACAATGCTAATGCTGTGAAATTTTGAAATCAGCTTTCGTAAAGTTCACATAGTTGATACTTTTTAGCCATTTTCTCCTTTATAATCACACAGTCTAGGTTCATGTGATCTTTTACCAGGGATTTCTGGTTCTTTTTCTTATTAATGCAATCCATTTTGTTTGTGTAAATTAGGTTGAGAGTAGCATTATTGACTCAATGGACATGGGTTTAGCTGGACTCCGGGAGTTGGTAATGGACAGGGAGGCCTGGCATGCTGCGGTTCATGGGGTCACAAAGAGTCGGACACAACTGAGAGACTGACTGAACTGAACTGAAGTACTCCTGTTACTTTTTCTACACATAATAAGATGTTTAAAGTCAGTTTAAATTTAACTTTGTTAAATTTTCCATTTTCTTACAGTTATGCTTTTATTTTTTACTCTTCTTCCATTTATCAACTTAGAAAATAGTCACAACCTAAAAGTTGAGAGTTATATTTCATTTGGTGGGAAGTTTTAGGACATCAGGCCCAAGAGACAGCATCTCAAGTAACCCTGAGAGAAATGCTCCAAGTAGGTGAGGGGAGGAGCCAGGTTATATAGAAGTCTCACAACAAAGGACCAATTGTCTGAACGTCAAAAGATTCAGTTCAGTTCAGTTCAGTCGCTCAGTCGTGTCCGACTCTTTGCGACCCCGTGAATAGTAGCATGCCAGGCCTCCCTGTCCATCACCAACTCCCGGAGTTCACACAGACTCAACGTCCATCGAGTCGGTGATGCCATCCAGCCATCTCATCCTCTGTCGTCCCCTTCATCTCCTGCCCCCAATCCCTCCCAGCATCAGAGTCTTTTCCAATGAGTCAGCTCTTCTCATGAGGTGGCCAAAATATTGGAGTTTCAGCTTTAGCATCATTCCTTCCAAAGAAATCCCAGGGCTGATCTCCTTTAGAATGGACTGGTTGGATCTCCTTGCAGTCCAAGGGACTCTCAAGAGTCTTCTCCAACACCACAGTTCAAAAGCATCAATTCTTTGGCGCTCAGCTTTCTTCACAGTCCAACTCTCACATCCATACATGACCACTGGAAAAACCATAGCCTTGACTAGACGGACCTTTGTTGGCAAAGTAATGTCTCTGCTTTTCAACATGCTGTCTAGGTTGGTCATAACTTTCCTTCCAAGGAGTAAGTGTCTTTTAGTTTCATGGCCGCAATCACCATCTGCAGTGATTTTGGAGCCCCCAAAAATAAAGTCTGACACTGTTTCCACTGTTTCCCCATCTATTTCCCATGAAGTGATGGGACTGGATGCCATGATTTTAGTTTTCTGAATGTTGAGCTTTAAGCCAACTTTTTCACTCTCCTCTTTCACTTTCATCAACAGGCTTGTTAGTTCCTCTTCACTTTCTGCCATAAGGGGTGGTGTCATCTGCATATCTGAGGTTATTGATATTTCTCCCGGCAATCTTGATTCCAGCTTGTGCTTCTTCTAGCCCAGCATTTCTCATGATGTACTCTGCATAGAAGTTAAATAAGCAGGGTGACAATACACAGCCTTGATGTACTCTTTTTCCTCTTAGGAACCAGTCTGTTGTTCCATGTCCAGTTCTAACTGTTGCTTCCTGACCTGCATATAAGATTACTGTTAATTAAAGGAAATCAAATATCCCAAGTTAAGGGATTTAGTGCTTTTCTATGTATGGAAAGATGCAAGAGTCTGGGCTCACTAAAATCATTCCTTTCATATGCATCTCAGCTATCCTGGTGCCAGTATCCTGTATTTTTCACATCCTGAGCTTCCTTGAACTCACCATAGTGAGTGGCTACAGTTTGATGGCTGTTATATAGCAAGTATTTTTCTCCTTCCTGAGTGCCCTTAGGCCCACATTGGAGGGCTGGAATTGCTGATGATTGTGAAATCCTTTTTTACTGATATGGTAGAAAATATTCCATTTCTCACATTTCACTTAAAATGTTACCCTTTTGAATTATATCCTATCAATTTTGATATCCTGAGAGAAATATATATATGACTGATTCTTTTATTCACTTTCTGTATTGTCTAGGCATCTGAGTGACTTTGGGGAGCTAGGAATAAGATTTATAAATTTCATCTTACTATTTTCTTCCCTTACTCTCACCCATTTCTTTTGTTTCTCAGTCTTCCTTTCCTAGCTTCAACTCATTTAATTCAATTCATTTCATTTAAATTCTTTAAATGTCTCCTGATTCCTTTTTCTGAGAATGTTATTTTGTGTTTTGGCAAGTCAGCTGCCTTGATACAATGTTGAAGTTCTTAGCTATTCTTTCTACAAATCAGTGAGGTTTGGTTTCAAGAAAATTTTCAATAACTGAAAAGTCTTAACTTGTGTCCAATTGACCATGACAACCTTCAAATTTAGTTGAAGTCTTTATACTATAACAGTCATTAAGTAACAAGTTAAATAATGTACTTACCATTAGGTGGTTCAGCTTTTGTTGAAATATAAGCACAAACAAGTAGTTATTTGTTAACCTGTTACTGAGCAGCACATTTTCCTGTTTAAAATCTTCCAATTTGGAAATCTTATAAAATGACACCCAACCAGCACAAACACCTCTGCCATGGTTATGTATTGCTATAGTTCCTGGTCAAATGGTCCCTTATTGGTGTGTGCCATGCTAAGTGTCAAGACTGGAGAGAACTGTGGTAAGATTTTAGTCTCAACACCCACTTGTTGTGGTAGCTCCTCTGTGATATCTCTGCTAAGTGAGAAGCTTATTACTGGGGCTCTTTCCCTAATCATTTGTATTTATCTTTGAACAACTCATATTCATCGTTTCTTAATAGCCTCTCATATGTACTTTCTCTTTTCTCTTAATGTTGACTCCCTTTTATGTAGACTCCAGTCTACGTTGTTTTTCTTTTAAAGTGAATTTTATTTGTTCTGAGGAATATACCGTCTTAGTTATTCAGTGCATTTAAGCTTTTCAGCAAACTGTCAGTAATCTCTAAAAATCCTCACCGCTCAGGGCTGAGTATACAATGAAAAATACTAATATGAGGTTTTCAAATTTGGGTATGTTAATTGTCAGAGTAATCAAAAATTCTTTATGAACTTATTTATCCCCAAATCACTTATGCTGAGAAATAGAAAAAAGCTTAAGCATGGGTTTCTCAGCAGCTCCTATAAACAAACGTAAATGAATACAGTTTAACTTATAGATTGTATAATTAATAATAGTCTTCTTTGAGTTATTTCAACATCTAATTTCCTTAGAGCCCAAAAACTTTCATGGCATTATTAAGCCCCATTAAAGAATCACATATTGTTTTGTAGTTTTGTTACAGTTTTAAAATCACAATTAGCAAACTTTGGATATGGAAGGGAAAAAGGCAAAAGGAGACATCATAACATTAATGTTGGACACAGAAGCAGCCAAATTCAGCAAAAACATACATACAGCTAAACTGAAATGATTTGGAGTGGAGAAGTGGAAAGAACTTACCTCTGGCTCTCACATCTTTTTCTATAATAAAAAAGAAATAAATGAAGTCTAAAAATCTTGAATATAGCTTTTTCTTGAGTACAAAATAATTACAATAGCTAGTGATAATTGGTTGATTAACATGTGCCTAGGCATTGTTCCTATTTAGAACCAGTTTGTTATTCCATGTCCAGTTCTAACTGTTGCTTCCTGACCTGCATACAGATTTCTCAAGAGGCAGGTCAGGTGGTCTGGTATTCCCATCTCTTTCAGAATTTTTCACAGTTTATTGTGATCCACACAGTCAAAGGCTTTGGCATAGTTAACAAAGCAGAAATAGATGTTTTTCTGGAACTCTCTTGCTTTTTCCATGATCCAGTGGATATTGGCAATTTGATCTCTGATTCCTCTGCCTTACGTCATGAGAAACACTGGACTGGAAGAAACGCAAGCTGGAATCAAGATTGCCGGGAGAAATATCAATAACCTCAGATATGCAGATGACATCACCCTTAGGGCAGAAAGTGAAGAGGAACTAAAAAGCCTCTTCTTGATAAAAGTGAAAGTGGACAGTGAAAAAGTTGGCATAAAGCTCAACATTCAGAAAACGAAGATCATGGCATCTGGTCCCATCACTTCATGGCAAACAGATGGGGAAACAGTGGAAACAGTGTCAGACTTTATTTTTTGGGGCTCCAAAATCACTGCAGATGGTGATTGCAGCCATGAAATTAAAAGACGCTTAC
Source organism: Bos indicus (assembly GCF_029378745.1). Classification (NCBI taxonomy): domain Eukaryota; kingdom Metazoa; phylum Chordata; class Mammalia; order Artiodactyla; family Bovidae; genus Bos; species Bos indicus. The sequence goes on along the minus strand of NC_091782.1, from coordinate 29,072,588 downwards.
TCCTTGGAAGGAAAGTTATGACCAACGTAGATAGCATATTCAAAAGCAGAGACATTACTTTGCTAACAAAGGTCTGTCTAGTCAAGGCTATGGTTTTTCCAGTGGTCATGTATGGATGTGAGAGTTGGACTGTGAAGAAGGCTGAGCGCTGAAGAATTGATGCCTTTGAACTGTGGTGTTGGAGAAGACTCTTGAGAGTCCCTTGGACTGCAAGGAGATCCAACCAGTCCATTCTAAAGGAGATCAGCCCTGGGATTTCTTTGGAAGGAATGATGCTAAAGCTGAAACTCCAGTACTTTGGCCACCTCATGTGAAGAGTTGACTCACTGGAAAAGACTCTGATGCTGGGAGGGATTGGGGGCAGGAGGAGAAGGAGACGACAGAGGATGAGATGGCTGGATGGCATCACTGACTCAATGGACGTGAGTCTGAGTGAACTCCGGGAGTTGGTGATGGACAGGGAGTCCTGGCATGCTGCAATTCATGGGGTCGCAAAGAGTCGGACATGACTGAGCGACTGAACTGAACTGAACTGAGGCATTGTTCCAGTTGATTAAACTATTTTAATTCTCACTGAAATCCCATGAGGTGGCTATAATTGTTACCTTCATTTTATCAATGAAAGAATTAGCGGGAATAGGTTAAGTAAACCATTCAAGACCAGGCACTTCAGTGGTCAAGTCTGCATTTATACTTAAGCATCAAAACCCCAGAACCCATAGTTCTATGGTCTTTTATGTGTATATTATTTTGGGTCTTTAAGTTCCATGTTGGCTGCTTTGGCACTATAATCCAACACAGAAAAATCTCTTAAACATTAATTTTTTCACTTTTTTATACATGATCTTCTATGTTTATAATTGAAACTTTTGAAGTTGGCTTTCCTAAAGCTTAGTCTAGAATATCTGACAATTTTTGGTTGTTTATCATCAGTTATCACAAAATCTAAGCTTATGTGGACCATTATTTTTTAAACATATTTTTTCTTATTGGTACAACTCCTTTTGTTAATATGAATTGAGTCGATGGTAATTCTATGTGCTTCTTCTATTCATTAAGATAAATTATAGTCATTGATTCTTTTGCATTTTGCTGTTTCCTTTTCTCCACCTAATTTTTATTTTTTAGGATTTCTGTCTTCATTCTATTTGTAATATTAATCCTAATTGATTCTATTTCATTAATTTTGTAATTTCAGAAGAAACATGTGTGTGTGCTAATTCGTTTCAGTAGTGTCTGACTCTTTGCGACCCTATGAACTGTAGTCCACCAGGCTCCTCTGTCTATGGCATTCTCCAGAATACTGCAGTGGGTTGCCATGCCCTTCTCCAGGGGATCTTCCCGACCAAGCGATGGATGGAATCCAGTCTCTTCTGTCTCTTCCATTGGCGGATGGGTTCTTTACCACTGGTGTAACCTGGGAAGCCCCAGAAGAAACATAGGTATAGTCTATTCTTTTATTCTCTTTACTTGTTCAGACTCTCAACTAAATTTTTGGATCCTGTGTGTAAGATTTAGAAGATTTAGCAAGGTGTTTAAAAAAATTATCCTTCATTGTATTTCTCTATTTTTAATTCTCAGCTCTGACTCATTTTTATCTCTAGTAAGAACGTTCTTCTTTGTTGCTGGTAAGTCCGTTGACTTGATTGAATGATAATGTACTTCTATGTTTATTTTTTTGATTTGGTTTTAGTTTCAAAAAATTGGCAACAACAATAAAGTTCTTGATTTCTGCTCCACTGTAAAATAGCAATCATAGAATGTAATAGTCCTGTGCATGCAGCAACAGACTATTGTCAGTAGAATTATAAGATACTGTACTTACTAAGAGGTGGTGAGGTTTTTGCTAAAATAAAAGCACAAAAAATTAGTTATTATTTTTAAACTATTAAGTATACAATGTATATCCCTTATAAATATGCATTAAGGGAGTCTTATAAAATAATATTCAAAAAGCTCAAAGACTTCTACATCAGTTAATTTGACGCTGTGAGTCCTAGCAAGGTGGTCCTTTATGAGAATGTAAGATACACAGTCTTGGGACTGGAAAGTACCTTAATTCTTAGGTTTTGTGCTATTATATCATAATGTCTTCTTTTAAAAATTGAAGTACAGCTGACTTACAATACTATATTACCTTCAGATGTACAATATAGTGATTCAATATTTTTATATATTATTCTCCATTTAAAGTTATTGCAAAATAATGACTATATTTCCCTGAGCTGTACAGTATATCATTGTAGCTTATATATTTTATACATAATAGTTTGTGTCTCTTAATCTCATACCTCTATCTAACCTCTTCCCTGTTTCTTCTCCCTACTGATAACCACGGGTTTGTGAGTGGTTACCACTCTCTGTATCTGTGAGTCTTTTTCAGTGTTGTTATAGTCATTCATTTGCTTTATTTTTTAGATTCCACATATGAGTGATAACATAGAATATTTGTCTTCTTCTGTCTGACTTATTTCACTACACATAATACTCTCTATGTCCATCCATGTTGTTACAAATGCAGAATTTCACTCTTTTTTAAATAACTGAATAATATTCCATTGTACATATATACCACATCTGCTTTATTCACTCTTCTGCTGATGAGCACTTAGGTATAGCTTCCATATTTTGGCTACTGTAAATATCTGAACATGGGAGTACATCTGTCTTTTTGCTTAATCTCTAGCTTTTAGATGAAGTGGACCATAGTCTATTTACCCACCTGCAGTGGGTCTATAAAATTCCTTCCAACTAGGAAATTTATGCTTGAGAGTCTTCATTAAAGAGGAGCTCATTCCTTTGTGCATCCTTTATATAGTCATGTCCAGCATGGTGACTACAGTTAATAATAATATATTGTATATTTGAAAGTTGCTAGGAGAGTAGATCTTAAAAGCTTTCAACACAAGAAACAAATGTAACTATGTATGGTGATGGATGTTAACTAGACTTATTGTGTTCATTTCATGATATCTATGAATATCGAATCATTATGCTATACACTTGAAACCAACAGAATGTTGTATGTTAATTATATCAGTAAAAAACTATAGGGATAACTTTCAGGCTAGTATTTAAATTAAAAGACATAACAGTTGAGGAAAAGGAAAACTTACCAATTCGTTCAGCAAATCCTGATTCAGAGAAAAAACATTTGTCAGTTCTAATTACAAAGTCACATGTTATATTAACAACAAATTCTATGGTATTTGGATTCTCTTTTAGATTTTAGCTATGGTATTTACTTATTTATAAATATATTTCTAGAAATTGTGTTCTTTTGTTTTGTTTTATGTCCTTAGTAATGCCTAAATTGGGGACCCTCTGCCTTAAAAAACTAAAAATAGAGCTACCACATGACTCAGCAATACCACTCTCGGGACCCAGCAATCCGACTAAAACACACAATCATTTTGAAGACTTGCTATGTACCTTTAAATCTATAGATAACTAAATCTAGAAACACACTGAAAAATTTTTTACTGATAGCATCACTGGTTTTCATTTATGCTCATGTAATACATATAAGAAATACATCATAGTAATTACAATTGGAATTCTTTTAGTGACACAAAAAGTAGTAGTGTTAGTAGTAAGTCATTTCTGACTCTTGGCAATCCCATGGACTGTAGCCCTCTAGGCTCCTCTGTCCATGGATTTCTCCAGGTAAGAATACTGGAATGGGTTGCCATTCTTTTCTTCAGGGGATCTTCCCAACCCATGAATCGAACCTGGGTCTCCTGCATTGCAGGCAGATTCTTTACCACCTGAAGCCCCTTTTAGTGGCAGCTGAGGCTTAATACTCCTCCAAATGTTTAATGTTTGAATTTTTCTCTTGGGCAAATTAATGGTACATGTTCTTCAACCATTTGTCAGTAGAGAAACTATTGACCTAAACAGATGTTTTTGTAGGTCAAACTTGTGCTAGCTGTGGTATCATTTCTATTCTGTTACTTTGAAGAAATTGGATTATACAGTTGATGCTTCTGTTGTGTTCTAAGAGAAGACCTGATGTCTGGAGTTCAGTTCAGTCGCTCAGTTGTGTCTGACTCTTTGCGACCCCATGAATCGCAGCATGCCAGGCCTCCCTGTCAATCACCAAGTCCCAGAGTTCACTCAGATTCACGTCCATCGAGTCAGTGATGCCATCCAGTCATCTCATCCTCTGTCGTCCCCTTCTCCTTCTGCCCCCAATCCCTCCCAGCATCACAGTCTTTTCCAATGAGTCAACTCTTGGCATGAGGTGGCCAAAGTACTGGAGTTTCACCTTTAGCATCAGTCCTTCCAAAGAAATCCCAGGGCTGATCTCTTTCAGAATGGACTGGTTGGATCTCCTTGCAGTCCAAGGGACTCTCAAGAGTCTTTTCCAATACCACAGTTCAAAAGCATCAATTCTTCACACTCAGCCTTCTTCACAGTCCAACTCTCACATCCATACATGACCACTGGAAAAACCATAGCCTTGACTAGACGGACCTTTGTTGGCAAAGTAATGTCTCTGCTTTTCAATATGCTGTCTAGGTTGGTCATAACTTTCCTTCCAAGGAGTAAGTGTCTTTTAATTTCATGGCTGCAGTCACCATCTGCAGTGATTTTGGAGCCCCCCAAAATAAAGTCTGACACTGTTTCCACTGTTTCCCCATCTGTTTGCCATGAAGTGATGGGACCAGATGCCATGATCTTCATTTTCTGAATGTTGAGCTTTAAGCCAACTTTCTCACTCTCCACTTTCACTTTCATCAAGAAGAGGCTTTTTAGTTCCTCTTCACTTTCTGCCTTAAGGATGGTGTCATCTGCATATCTGAGGTTATTGATACTTCTCCCGGCAATCTTGATTCCAGCTTGGAGCAGCCATGAAGAGATACCCCACGCCTAAGGTAAGAGAAACCCAAGTAAGATGGTAGGTGTTGCAAGAGGGCACCAGAGGGCAGACACACTGAAACCATACTCACAGAAAACTAGTCAATCTAATCACACTAGGACCACAGCCTTGTCTAACTCAATGAAACTAAGCCATGCCTGTGGGGCAACCCAAGGCAGGTGGGTCATGGTGGAGAGATCTGACAGAATGTGGTCCACTGGAGGAAGGAATGGCAAATCACTTCAGTATTCTTGCCTTGAGAACCCCATGACAGTATGAAAAGGCAAAATGATAGTATACTGAAAGAGGAACTCCCCAGGTCACTAGGTGCCCAATATGCTACTGGAGATCAGTGGAGAAATAACTCCAGAAAGAATGAAGGGATGGAGCCAAAGCAAAAAGAACACCCAGCTGTGGATGTGACTGGTGATAGAAGCAAGGTCTGATGCTATAAAGAGCAATATTGCATAGGAACCTGGAATGTCAGGTCCATGAATCAAGGCAAATTGGAAGTGGTAAAACAAGAGATGGCAAGAGTGAATGTCGACATTCTAGGAATCAGCGAACTGAAACGGACTGGAATGGGTGAATTTAACTCAGATGACCATTATATCTACTACTGCGGGCAGGAATCCCTCAGAAGAATTGGAATGGCCATCATGGTCAACAAAAGAGTCTGTAATGCAATACTTGGATGCAATCTCAAAAATGACAGAATAACCTCTGTTCATTTCCAAGGCAAACCATTCAATATCACGGTAATCCAAGTCTATGCCCCAACTAGTAACGTTGAAAAAGCTCAAGTTGAACGGTTCTATGAAGACCTACAAGACCTTTTAGAACTAACACCCAAAAAAGATGTCCTTTTCATTATAGGGGACTGGAATGCAAAAGTAGGAAGTCAAGAAACACCTGGAGTAACAGGCAAATTTGGCCTTGGAATATGGAATGAAGCAGGGCAAAGACTAATAGAGTTTTGCCAAGAAAATGCACTGGTCATAGCAAACACCCTCTTCCAACAACACAAGAGAAGACTCTACACATGGACATCACCAGATGGTCAACACCGAAATCAGATTGATTATGTTCTTTGCCGCCAAAGATGGAGAAGCTCTATACAGTCAACAAAAACAAGACCAGGAGCTGACTGTGGCTCAGATCATGAACTCCTTATTTCCAAATTCAGACTGAAATGGAAGAAAGTAGGGAAAACCACTAGACCATTCAGGTATGACCTAAATCAAATCCCTTATGATTATACAGTGGAAGTGAGAAATAGATTTAAGGGCCTAGATCTGATAGATAGAGTTCCTGATGAACTATGGAATGAGGTTCGTGACATTGTACAGGAGACAGGGATCAAGACCATCCCCATGGAAAAGAAATGCAAAAAAGCAAAATGGCTGTCTGGGGAGGCCTTACAAACAGCTGTGAAAAGAAGAGAAGCAAAAAGCAAAGGAGAAAACGAAAGATATAAGCATCTGAATGCAGAGTTCCAAAGAATAGCAAGAAGAGATAAGAAAGCCTTCCTCAGCGATCAATGCAAAGAAATAGAGAAAACAACAGAATGGGAAAGACTAGAGATCTCTTCAAGAAAATTAGAGATACCAAGGGACCATTTCATGCAAAGATGGGCTCGATAAAGGACAGAAATGGTATGGACCTAACAGAAGCAGAAGATATTAAGAAGAGGTGGCAAGAATACACAGAAGAACTGTACAAAAAAGATCTTCACGACCCAGATAATTATGATGATGTGATCACTGACCTAGAGCCAGACATTCTGGAATGTGAAGTCAAGTGGGCCTTAGAAAGCATCACTACAAATGAAGCTAGTGGAGGTGATGGAATTCCAGTTGAGCTATTTCAAATCCTGAATGATGATGCCGTGAAAGTGTTGCACTCAATATGCCAGCAAATTTGGAAAACTCAGCAGTGGCCACAGGACTGGAAAAGGTCAGTTTTCATTCCAATCCCAAAGAAAGGCAATGCCAAAGAATGCTCAAACCACTGCACAATTGCACTCATCTCACATGCTAGTACAGTAATGCTCAAAATTCTCCAAGCCAGGCTTCAGGAATACGTGAACCATGAACTTCCTGATGTTCAAGCTGGATTTAGAAAAGGCAGAGGAACCAGAGATCAAATTGCCAACATCCACTGGATCATGGAAAAAGCAAGAGAGTTCCAGAAAAAACATCTATTTCTGCTTTTTTGACTATGCCAAAGCCTTTGATTGTGTGGATCACAATAAACTGTGGAAAATTCTGAAAGAGATGGGAATACCAGACCACCTGACCTGCCTCTTGAGAAATCTGTATGCAGGTCAGGAAGCAACATTTAGAACTGGACATGGAACAACAGACTGATTCCAAATAGGAAAAGGAGTACATCAAGGCTGTATATTGTCACCCTGCTTATTTAACTTACATGCAGAGTACGTCATGAGAAACGCTGGACTGGAAGAAGCACAAGGTGGAATGAAGATTGCCGGGAGAAATATCAATAACCTCAGATATGCAGATGTCTGGAGTTAGGGCTCTTTTATTCTGGTAGAAAGGCAAAGTGAATTATCTTCTTGGTGCCTATTTAGATATTGTTTTCTTGCCCACTGCAGTCGATTTATACCATTTTTGGACCTGTCAAGAAGTCATACCACTTAATCTCCCTTCTTCTTATACTTTTGTTAATTTTCCTTATTTCTTTGTTTATACTTATGAACATCACATTGGATGCAGTATCAAACACTGGTAATAGTATTTCTCATAAACAGTGTATATATATATATATACACACACATAATATATACATTATACATATATAGTTAATTCTTAATCTTTCACAGCATCATCAGCTATTCATCTGTATCACACAGAGAAAGGGTAGAGAAATATTAGCATTGAGGTTTTAGACCACTGACACTGTAATAGCCAATAGCCTATGGATTTTAAGATTTGAAAGGAACTTACTGATGGTTGATACAGGTGCTTTAAAACAGAAAGAAAAATAAAGACATAAGTAATGCATAATATATGAAAATATATCTAATCAAGAAATTTCTCTACGTGTGTGTGTTGAAACAAAACTGTCAATCATGTAATTTTCAGAGGGTGCTCCAAAAAGAAAAGTCAAGGGAATTTCAAAGCAGTTGAGATTCTTTGTGTTTCATGAAAGATCATGTTAATGTCTGATTAATCTCAGAAATCTTAGTGTTCTATTTGAAGGGCCTCTGTTGAGAGGTTATTTTTTGTATACTTTACTTTTCTTACCCAGAGCAAAGAACTATTAATATTAAAATCTTTTAGGAAAGCAGTATGATGTTACAGTAAAGTTTTACCTATCTATTTTTTTCATCATTGTACTCTTCTGTATAGATGTCATCTACATTTTGAAATTATTTTTATTTGCTTTGTGGTACTTAGTCTTATAATGGATACTTTTAAACTTTTCTGAAAATTTTCAGTAATTTCTAAAGAAAGTTCACTAATGTGAGAGGAACATAGAAAGTGAAATAATAGCATTAGAACTTACAAAGTTGATTTATGGCTATGAATGGACTTATCTATCAAAATGTCTTCATGCATATGTTTTCCAGATACTAGCCACATAAAAGTAACTTACTGGAAAATTTCTCAATTCCAAACAAAACAAAACCAAGACCTACTATCTTAGGCTTACCTAAAATATTTCTTTTCATTGTTTTAATACTTAGCTCCAAACCAGTTAGTTACCTTTTTTTGGAAGTCCTGGCAGAAACATAGTATATGCATTATTCTTGTATTTTCCTCTCCTCAATTTTCTATCTTTTTAATTAAACAGTATAATGTGTATAAAATTTAGATACCTCTTCAATTAGTTTCTTCTTCCTCTCCCCTCTTTTAATTCTATGACTAGTTTCCTTTCCTACTTCCATTGCATCATTAAAATATTAATATTTTTCTTTCTGTCCTAGTATGGACAAGTAAATTTCTTTAAATAAACAAATCAGCTCTCTTGATATAACAATTTATTTGTCAGTTTATTCTTTATATAATCCATTGAGATTCATTCTAACTCTAAATTAACTTTTGATCTGAAAATAAAAAATCTGTTAATAAAATCTTCTGTATCCAGTAGTGGCCCAGTATATGCTAGTATTATAAATAAGCTAATAAACTTACCAGTAGGTAGTATAGTTCTGCCTGAAATACAAAACAAGCCAGCATTAGCCCATACATGTAAACACATTTTTTATTATGAATTCAGCTTTTATTCAAAATTAAATAAGCAAAAGCAAAAATTTTAAGAAACTTTTTACAAATTACATAAAACAAAGTTAAGAGGGACAGTCACAAGTCTGCAGCAAATAATTGCAAAAGTATCTAGGGCAGCATGAATACAGACCATATCACAGCATAGTGACCTAACTGTGATATGAATAAGGCATAACTAACATTTGCACCAAGACCAGGATTAAAAAAAAAACCCAAAAAGACATACTTTAAAAGCTTAGTTCTACATTAAGCTTCTTCTCTTCCCTCAGATCCTTAATGGGTTTATACTATGTACTTTTTTTTTTTTTTTAAACAAACACATCACGTCAGACTATAAATTACACAGATGGGCAGTTAATGTGAAAAGCACCCTCCCACAAAATGTACAAATGAACTGGTACTGAACTGAGTTCTCCATTTACCTTTATGTACTGCTGCTGCTACTAAGTCACTTCAGTCGTGTGTAACTCTGTGTGATCCCATAAATGGCAGCCCACCAGGCTCCCCGTCCCTAGGATTCTCCAGGCAAGAACACTGGAGTGGGTTGTCATTTCCTTCTCCAGTGCATGAAAATGAAAATTGAAAGTGAAGCCGCTCAGTCGTGTCCAACTCTTAGCCACCCCATGGACTGCAGCCTACCAGGCTCTTCCGTCCATGGGATTTTCCAGGCAAGGGTACTGGAGTGGGTTGCCATTGCCTTTTCCACTTTTATTTGGTACTGTGCATCTATTCATAAAAACTTAAAACTGAAAATATACTTTGCAGTGTGAAAATATGGTTTACACTTAACCCTAAACCATATTTTCACAGTTTTAAGTGTTTTATGAATAGATGCCCAGTACCAAATCAGGTTTGCAGTTGTTCCTGAAAACTGGCTCTAGGTTCTGCATCCGATGCCCATTGGCTATTGGGATGAAAGTATTTACATAAATAAGAAACTGTGTCTTAGTCAATGATCAAGACAGTTTAGCAAGAGTGGTATTTACGACAAAGAGTGATACTCAATACTATAGCTTAAATACTTGTGCAAAGTAAGCACTCAGTTTAGTTCAGTCGCTCAGTCGTGTCTGACTCTTTGCGACCCCATGAACTGCAGCACACCATGCCTCCCTGCCCATCACCAACTCCCAGAGTTCACTCAGACTCACGTTCTTCGAGTCAGTGATGCCATCCAGCCATCTCATCCTCTGTTGTCCCCTTCTCCTCCTGCCCCCAATCCCTCCCAGCTTCTGAGTCTTTTCCAATGAGTCAACTCTTGGCATGAGGTGGCCAAAGTACTGGAGTTTCAGCTTTAGCATCAGTCCTTCCAAAGAAATCCCAGGGCTGATCTCTTTCAGAATGGACTGGTTGGATCTCCTTGCAGTCCAAGGGACTCTCAAGAGTCTTCTCCAACACCACAGTTCAAAAGCATCAATTCTTCAGCGCTCAGCCTTCTTCACAGTCCAACTCTCACATCCATACATGACCACTGGAAAAACCATAGCCTTGACTGGAAGGACCTTAGTTGGCAAAGTAATGTCTCTGTTTTTGAATAGGCTATCTACGTTGGTCATAACTTTCCTTCCAAGGAGTAAGCGTCTTTTAATTTCATGGCTGCAGTCACCATCTGCAGTGATTTTGGAGCCCCAAAAAATAAAGTCTGACACTGTTTCCACTGTTTCCCCATCTGTTTGCCATGAAGTGATGGGACCAGATGCCATGATCTTCGTTTTCTGAATGTTGAGCTTTAAGCCAACTTTTTCACTCTCCACTTTCACTTTCATCAAGAAGAGGCTTTTTAGTTCCTCTTCACTTTCTGCCATAAGGGTGGTGTCATCTGCATATTTGAGGTTATTAATATTTCTCCCGCAATCTAGATTCCAGCTTGTGCTTCTTCCAGCCCAGCATTTCTCATGATGTACTCTGCATATAAGTTAAATAAGCAGGGTGACAATATACAGCCCTGACGTACTCCTTTCCCAATTTGGAACCAGTCTGTTGTTCCATGTCCAGTTCTAACTCTTGCTTCCTGATCCACATACAAATTTCTCAAGAGGCAGATCAGGTGGTCTGCTATTCCCATCTTTTTCAGAATTTTCCAGTTTGTTGTGATCCACACAGTCAAAGGCTTTTGCATAGTCAATAAAGTAGAAATAGATGTTTTTCTAGAACTCTCTTGCTTTTTCGATTATCCAGCGGATGTTGGGAATTTGATCTCTGGTTCCTCTGCCTTTTCTAAATCCAGCTTGAACATCAGGAAGTTCACAGTTCACATATTGCTGAAGCCTGGCTTGGAGAATTTTGAGCAGTACTTTACTAGCATGTGAGATGGGTGCAATTGTGCAGTAGTTTGAGCATTCTTTGGCATTGCCTTTCTTTGGGATTGGAATGAAAACTGACCTTTTCCAGTCCTGTGGCCACTGCTGAATTTTCTGGCATATGAGTGCAGCATTTTCACAGCATCATCTTTCAGGATTTGGAATAGCTCAATTGGAATTCCATCACCTCCACTAGCTTTGTTCGTAGTGATGCTTTCTAAGGCCCACTTGACTTCACATTCCAGGATGTCTGGCTCTAGGTCAGTGATCACACCATCGTGATTATCTGGGTCATGAAGACCTTTTTTGTACAGTTCTTCTGTGTATTCTTGCCACCTCTTCTTAATATCTTCTGCTTCTGTTAGGTCCATACCATTTTTGTCCTTTATTGAGCCCATCCTTGCGTGAAATGTTCCCTTGGTATCTCTAATTTTCTTGAAGAGATCTCTAGTCTTTCCCATTCTGTTGTTTTCTCTATTTCTTGCATTGATCGCTGAGGAAGGCTTTCTTATCTCTTCTTGCTATTCTTTGGAACTCTGCATTCAGATGCTTATATCTTTCGTTTTCTCCTTTGCTTTTTGCTTCTCTTCTTTTCACAGCTGTTTGTAAGGCCTCCCCAGACAACCATTTTGCTTTTTTGCATTTCTTTTCCATGGGGATGGTCTTGATCCCTGTCTCCTGTACAATGCCATGAACCTCATTCCATAGTTCATCAGGCACTCCATCTATCAGATCTAGGCCCTTAAATCTATTTCGTACTTCCACTGTATAATCATAAGGGATTTGATTTAGGTCATACCTGAATGGTCTAGTGGTTTTCCCTACTTTCTTCCATTTCAGTCTGAATTTGGAAATAAGGAGTTCATGATCTGAGCCACAGTCAGCTCCTGGTCTTGTTTTTGCTGACTGTATAGAGCTTCTCCATCTTTGGCTGCAAAGAATATAATCAATTTGATTTCAGTGTTGACCATCTGGTGATGTCCATGTGTAGAGTCTTCTCTTGTGTTGTTGGAAGAGGGTGTTTGAAACCTCAGTAGAAGTGGGTAAATTCCTTTGGGTGGCTTTATGTTCCCAAATAGTATAGGCAGAAGATAGAAAAGCTTTTAAAAAAATAGTCAGTAGTTTAAGCAGTAGAGAAATTTCTCTTAACTAGTCTAGAGGAAGAAAAAATCTAGTTTGAGAAAAAAGAGGAAGGAGAAAGACAAGAACAACAAAAGTACTGTAATAGCTTACATTTGCCTAAATTCTTTTGATCTCTGTGCCCTGGATGAGAAAGTGAGCATGGAAATCAATTTACCAGCCTCTAGAAAGTTATTCTGAACAGAAGAGTGAAACCTCCAGACTTATGTCTTCATCTGTGAGAGTGCTTTAGAAAGTGTGTTGGTATGTTCCCATTCAGCATTCACAATCTGTGGGCTTCTGTCTTCCCAGGAGACATGTTACCGAAGCTTCCAATGGTTGTTTGTGGTGCTAGTGGTAAGGAATTCTCCTGCCAATGCTGGAGACTTAAGAGATATGGGTTCGATCCCTGGGTCAGGAAGATCACCTGGAGGAGGTGTGGCAACCCTCCCCCAGTATTCTTGCCTGGAGAATCCCATGGACTGGGGAGCTTGGTGGACTACAGTCCATGGGTTGCGAGGAGTTGGACACAACTAAGGTGAACTAGCGTGCTCATGCTCACAGAATATTAAACGTAGGAAAATATAATGCCAGTCATCTTGACAAGACCGGAGTCCCAAAAAGACAATGGCTATCTTCATTTTAAGACTGTGAATAAGGTATTCTTGATAGAGCAAATGATTCATTTTTGGCAGTATCTCCAGTACTATGCAGAAATATCCTGGTTTACTGTCAGTTTGAGTGTCCTTTGATTTCTTGAAGAATACAGAGATTCCTTTAAAACCTTAAAATACTTTTTTTTAATGCTGAAAAATCTGGTTTGATTTTGCAGAATTTTGATAATCTTTCTTTAGTTCTTGGATTCCCTTGCATCTGCGTTATCCATCAGTCCCTTAACTGCTGGTAAGTATGAAAAAACTAAATGTCACCAGTTATGACAAAGTTCAGGATTAAATCTCCTGGGATTAGTTATAACGACTTAAAAGAAATACAAATTTCTAGGCTACCTGATTATACTTAGGAGAGTGATGGTATAAAAATGCAGAGAGAATAACAAGAGAGGCAACATTAGTCGTTGGTTGAAGTGTTGGAACTAAGAGAACTCTAGCCCAGTTCCTGCTGCTCAGAAAGGGAAAGAAAGGGTGCTCACTTCTTTCCCAAATAATGGAAGGCTCAATTTATAATTTATTTATCAACTCCCACAAAGGAGAGGTACAATATCTCCCATTGAAAAGAATTCATCCTTTATTCCCAGGTGGAAAGTATTTTGTTTCTTTTTTATTGTATTCTAAGAATAGCTGACATACTCCAAATTTCCTTTCAAATTCTAAATTCTGGTTTCCTTTAGGCTTCCAGATTCAGTAGTGACTAGGAGACTGTTGCTCAGCTGGTAGTTTTCATTTCCAGCTATGTTTATATTAATATACCCCCTTTCTTTCTTATCTTCTTATTTATTGTTAGTAATTTTGAGGACTAACTCATATTATAAATAGAGAAAAACATTATCCTGGTAATTAATAATAAAACTCAAGCTTTACAAGAATGGTGTACAAATACTGAAAAAGGCAGCAACTGAATTAAAGAGTGGAAAGAAAGAAATAACAAGTACAGCAATTAATTTCAAATCAGTTTCTCTCACTTCTTGCATAGTGTCAGAAAGTGAAATAAAAGAGTGGAGTCCACCTACCAAAGTCTCTCATACATTAAGAGGTGGACACAAGGCTCCTATAGCTGCTGAAGCATAAAGGAACCTATTCTTCCTACACATTTCACTACCCATGAATAATTGCACTTGCTTGCCCCTTCCCTCACAAAAAAAGACCACAAATGGAAACTGTCTTCATTCACTCCTCCAATTTATCCAACAAACAGTTCTTAGAATATCCTCTCTGTACTAAGTTACAGGGTTGTGAAGATAAATATGTTGTTTGCTCTCTTCAAATGACTCATAGTCTAACAATTTAATAGACAAAAAATTTAACTAAATTAATATTATCAAATATTCACAGGTGCCGGGTAGTATTTATGTGCTAAGGACTCAATGGCAAAAATGTCAGAAAAGGGTTTTTTTTTTTTTTTTAGTTCAATTTGTTTAAACTAAAAAAAAAAAATCAGTTCATTTATTTCTCTCACCTCCTAGCCCCCACCTCTTATAAGCACATCTGTCCTCTGAATCTATGAACTTGGTTTTTTGTTTGTTTCAGATTCTACGTTTAAGACAGATAGTATGGTCTTAGTATGATTTATTTCACTAGCATAATGCCCTTAAAGTTCATTCATGTTGTCACAAATGGCAAGAGGTCATTCTTTTTTTGTGGCTGTATAATATTCTATTCTTTATATATGTAGATCTCACAAATTTATTTAGCCATTCATAATCTCAGATGGGCTTCCCAGGTGGTGCTAGTAGTAAAGCACCTGCCTGCTAATGCAGGAGATAAAGGAGATGGGAGTTCGATCCCTGGGTTGGGAAGATCCACTAGTGAAGGGCATGGCAACAAATTCCAGTATTCTTGGCTGGGGAATCCCATGGACAGAGGAGCCTGGTGGACTACAGTCCATAGGGTTGCAAAGAGTTGGACACAACTGAAGTGACTTAACATGCACAATCTCAAATAACATTCTTATTCATGTGGAATTTACATTGAATTGGAGAGAGACAACAAGAAAATAAATAAATGCAAAAAACAATTTCAAAAAGTGATCATTGTTATGCAGAAAGTTAAAGGAGATAGTATAACAGAGTTACTGGGGAGAGTTAATTTGTCTTGATTGAGAAGGCATGAAGAAGTGACATTTGATCCGAGACCTAAACAAGGAGCTAAGCATGCACATATCTGGAGAGAAAGTATTCCAGAGACAGAGAGAGAGAGAGAGAGAGAGAGAGAGAACAATTCAAGGGGCTTGGGGTGGGAATGAACTTGAGGAGTGGGGAAAAAAATAGTGAGATTAGAACCTAGGAAGCAGAGAAGAAAATAAAGAAGAGGTCAGAGAAGTAAGGACCTAGTAAGTCTTGAAAATACATTGCTATTTTACCCTAAGTGAAATGAAGATTCACTAGAAAGTATCAAACAAGGGGGTTACAAGTTCTGATTTTTTATTTGAGAAGGTCTCTCTGGCAATTGTGTGCATAACGTATGTCTGAGAGGAGCAAGAGCAGAAGCAAGACAGGCTTCCAGGTGTTGAGGTGGTTAATTAGGAGAAAACAATAACGATAAGAATACTGAGATTTCCAAAGCTGGATATTTTCATGGACTTAGGTGTTCATAAATAATTCAAATTGAGAAACAGAAATTGAACTTACTGGTATTGTCTGCTGTTGTTTAGTCACTAAATCGTTTCCGACTCTTTTGTGACCCCATGAACTGCAGCCAGCCAGGCTCCTCCATCCGTGGAATTTGGAAGGCAAGAAGACTGCAGTGGTTGCCATTTCCTTCTCCAGGGAACCTTCCTGACCTAGCAATTGAACCTGTGTCTCCCGCATCGCAGGTGGATTCTTTACCACTAAGCTACCTGGGGAGCCAACTTTATAGTTAGATTATATTAATTCATTTTTGTTCATGCATGTGATTAAATTTTTTACTAAATAGGTTTCTGAGAAAGGAAAGAGAAGATCAAAGAAAATACGAGATCTTATATTTGAAAAATGAGACTTATTTAAGCTAAAGTTTGGAAAATAACCTTTTAGTTTATTACAGAATATTGAGCAGAGTTCCCTCTTCCATACTGTAGGTCTTTGTTGGTTATCTATTTTAGATATAGCAGTGTGTATTTGCAATCCAAAACACCTGATCTGTTTTTCCCCCTAGGTCATCATAAGACCCAGGAGTGGGATTGCCGGGTCATGTGGTAGCTCTATTTTTAGTTTTTTAAAGTGGTGGTCCCCAACCTTTTTGGCACTTGGAACTGGTTTCATGGAAGACAATTTTGCCATAGACCAGCGGTGGGATGGTTTTGGGATGATTCAAGCACATTACATTTATTGTGCCCTTTATTGTTATTACACTGTGACATATAATTAAATAATTATACAGCTCCCATAATGCAGAATCAGTGGGACTTGTGAGCTTATTTTTTTGGGCTCAGAAGTAACACAGGTTCTGGGGAGTGGCTGTAAATATACTTCTTGCTGTGTGGCCCTGTTTCTAACAGGCCATGGACTGGTACTGTTTCGTGACCTGGAGGTTGGGGACCCCTGTTTTAGGGAACCTCTATACTGTTCCTCATAGTAGCTGTATCAGTTCTCACCAACAGTGCCAGAGGGTTCTCTCTTTTCCACACCCTGTCTGGCATTTATTATTTGGTGATGGCCATTCTGTCTTTTGTGAAGTGGTCCCTCACTGTAGTTCTGATTTGCATTTAGAGTCGGACACGACTGAAGTGACTTAGCAGCAGTAGCAGCAGCAGCAGTAATTAGTGATGTTAGTATCTTTTTATGTGCCTCTTGGTCATCTGTATGTCTTCTTTGGAGAAATGTCTATTTTGATTTTCTGCCAGTTTTTTGATTGGGTTGTTTGGTTTTTTTAGGTATTGAGCCACATGAGCTGTTTATAAATTTTGGAAATTAACCCCTTGTTGGTTGCATCTTTTGCAAATATTTTCTCCTATTCTGTGGGTTGTCTTTTCATTTTGTTTATAGTTTCCTTTGCTGTGTAACAGCTTTTGAATTTAATTAGGTCCCATATGTTTGTTTTTATTTGCCATTACTCTAGTAGATGAGTCAAAAAAGTTATTGCTGCAATTTATGTCAAAGAGTGTTCTGCTTATGTTTTCCTTCTCCTAATTCTAAATGGTAAAAGAATTAGTTAATGAATGAAAAACTTGCCTGGGGTTGTTGAATATATTCCTAAAATAAAATATAAGCAAGTGAGTGTGGCATGGTTTGCTAAAATGCTTGATAAAAACATTATTTAAGCTTAAATTATCTTGAAACATTAAATAATATTGGGTCATTTTTATTGACAAATGATCATGTGCCAAGAACTTGTATAAGAGTTTTATGTATTATATCATTTAATCCTCAACAACCCTATGATAAGGATTCTGAGTGCAGAGGTTACCAAGAGTCACACGGCTAATAATTAGGGGAGATAAGATCTGCCCAAAGCAACCAGGATCTACCCTTGCTTTGAAAAATGGTATTTTGGTCAATTTGGCACCATTATCTCAGGATTGGTCTGAATCTGCTGGCCTTTCATGAGTAATATCATACTCTCATCCTCTTTTTTTAATGGTAGACCTAGAACTGGAATCCAGGTTTGCTCTACTCTAGTCTTTATGTAATTCAGGCTGTTCACAAATTTTTTAGAAGAGGAAATAGTCTGCTTGTATTTGTTCTGCAGATATGTATTGAGCATCTGTATGTTCCAGACACAATACTAAGTGCTGGCAACAGAATTCAAGATGGAACACGGAGCTGACTCTTGAAGAATTGAAGTGTCTACCAGGGGAATCAGCTATCTTAATAAATTATTGCATCAGGGTAGTGAGTACTTTAATAGAAGTGCAAACATGGTACTTTAAGAACAGAGAAAGAAGTACTAATCTTATTCCCTTTTCTTTCAGCCCTTTTAAGGAGTTGATGCATATTGGGAATTTTGAGCTCTCCCCTTATATGTGTCTTAGCATGTCTGACTTTTTGTGACTGACCCCAAGGACGATAGCCTGCCAGGCTCTTCTATCCGTGGGATTTCCCAGGATAGAATACTGGAGCGGTTTTCCATCTCCTTCTCCAGGGGATATTCCTGACCCAGGGATTGAATCTGTGTTTCTTGCAATGGCAGGTGGATTCTTTACCACTGAGCCACTTGGCCTGATTCTAAAGGAAAAATGTTTCTTTAACAGCAGGCAGAGAGGGGATGGAGGGCACTGGTAGATGCTTTAAAGAAAAAAGTGAAAGATTAAAGTACTATAAAAGTTACGGAATAAATTGTAGAATATCTTCATGAGGTTTAAGTTGGGAAAGAATTCAAACCTCCATAAGCCAAATCATATTGTGAAAGCTGAGTTATTTGATTACATCAAAATCTAGTGGGAAAACCACTAGACCACTCAGGTATGACCTAAATCAAATCCCTCATGATTATACAGTGGAAGCAAGAGATAGATTTAAGGGACTAGATCTGATAGACAGAGTGCCTTATGAACTATGGATGGAGGTTCATGATATGGTACAGGAGATAGGGATCAAGACCATCCCCAAGAAAAAGAAATGCAAAAAAAGCAAAATGGCTGTCTGAGAAGGCCTTACAAATAGCTGTGAAAAGAAGAGAAGCAAAAAGCAAAGGAGAAAAGGAAAGATATACCCATTTGAATGCAGAGTACCAAAGAATAGCAAGGAGAGATAAGAAAGCCTTCCTCAGTGATCAGTGTAAAGAAATAGAGGAAAACAATAGAATGGGAAAGACTAGAGATCTCTTCAAGAAAATTAGAGATATCAAGGGAACATTTCATGCAAACATGGGCTCGATAAAGGACAGAAATGGTATGGACCTAACAGAAGCAGAAGATATTAAGAAGAGGTGGCAAGAATACATGGAAGAACTGTACAGAAAAGATCTTCACGACCCAGATAATCATGATGGTGTGATCACTCACCTAGAGCCAGACATACTGGATTGCGAAGTCAAGTGGGCCTTAGGAAGCATCACTATGAACAAAGCTACTGGAGGTGATAGAATTCCAGTTGAGCTCTTTCAAATCCTGAAAGATGATGCTGTGAAAGTGCTAGACTCAATATGCCAGCAAATTTGGAAAACTCAGCAGTGGACACAGAACTGGAAAAGGTCAGTTTTCATTCCAATCCCAAAGAAAGGCAATACCAAAGAATGCTCAAACTACCTCACAATTGCACTCTTCTCACACGCTAGTAAAGTAAAGCTCAAAATTCTCCAAGCCAGGCTTCAACAGTACGTGAATCGTGAACTTCGAGATGTTCAAGCTCTGGATTTAGAAAAGGCAGAGGAATCAAATTGCCAACATCCGCTGGATTATCGGAAAAGCAAGAGAGTTCCGATAAACATCTATTTCTGCTTTATTGACTATGCCAAAGCCTTTGACTGTGTGGATCACAACAAACTGTGGAAAATTCTGAAAGAGATGGGAATACCAGACCACCTGACCTGCCTCTTGAGAAATCTGTATGTAGGTCAGGAAGCAACAGTTAGAACTGGACATGGAACAACAGACTGGTTTCCAATAGGAAAAGGAGTATGTCAAGGCTGTATATTGTCACCCTGCTTATTTAACTTCTATGCAGAGTACATCATGCGAAATGCCAGGCTGGAAGAAGCACAAGCTGGAATCAAGATTGCTGGGAGAAATATCAATCACCTCAGATATGCAGATGACACCACCCTTATGGCAGAAAGTGAAGAGGAACTAAAGAGTCTCTTGATGAAAGTGAAAGAGGAGAGTGAAAAAGTTGGCTTAAAGCTCAACATTCAGAAAACTAAGATCATGGCATCTGGTTCCATCAATTCATGGCAAATAGATGGGGAAACAGTGGAAACAGTGACAGACTTTATTTTTTTGGGTTCCAAAATCACTGCAGATGGTGACTGCAGCCATGAAATAAAAAGACGCTTACTCCTTGGAAGAAAAGTTATGACCAACCTAGACAGCATATTAAAAAGCAGAAGCATTACCTTGCCTACAAAGATCCATCTAGTCAAGGCTATGGTTTTTCCAGTAGTCATGTATGTATGTGAGAGTTGGACCTAAAGACAGCTGAGCACTGAAGAATTGATGCTTTTGAACTGTGGTGTTGGAGAAGATTTTTGAGAGTCTCTTGGACTGCAAGGGGATCCAACCAGTCCATCCTAAGGGAAATTAGTCCTGAATATTCATTGGAAGGAGTGATGTTGAATCTGAAACTCCAATACTTTGGCCACCTGATGCTAAGAACTGACTCATTGGAAAAGACCCTGATGCTGGGAAATATTGAAGGCAGGAGGAGAAGAGGACGACAGAGGAAGAGATGGGTGGATGGCATTACTGACTCAATGGACATGAGTTTGAGTAAACTCTTGGAGTTGGTGATGGACAGGGAGGCCTGGCACGCTGCAGTCCATGGGGTCACAAAGAGTTGGACACGACTGAGCAACTGAAGTGAACTGAACTGAGTTATATGATTACATCAAAATTTAGAATTTCTGTCCAAGGAAGCACACAATAGACAGATTTCAGAGGTAAATGACAGAGCAGGAGAAGATATTTGCAATTCCTAAAACCTGGAATGTAGTAATTGAGGTGTGTGAGTGGCACCTGAAAACCAGTAAGAAGAAGTCAAAAAATCCAATAGAAAAGTGACAACCAATATGCATTCAAGTACACGAAAAGGAAATGGTTAACAAGGATGTATTGAAGTGCTCAAACCCATGGGGATAATAGTGCAAAGTAATGCAACATTGATATACCTTCCTTCCACCTGAGTGGCAAAATTTGCAAGTGGCATAATTCAAGATGTTGACAGGAGTGGGTTGACTGCCAGGGATCACAGGTAGGAATGTAAATTGTACAACAGTTATGGAAATTATCTAGCCTATTCTGTACACCGGAAATCCATTTGCTGAACACATTTCTCAAGGATTTGAACTCAAGTCCTCAAGAGATCACATCAGTTCAGTTTAGTCATTCAGTTGTGTCTGACTCTTTGCGACCCCATGAATCCCAGCACGCCGGGCCTCCCTGTCCATCACCAACTCCCAGAGTTCACTCAGACTCATGTCCATCCAGTCGGTGATGCATTCCAACCATCTCATCCTCTGTCGTTCCCTTCTCCTCCTGCCCCCAATCCCTCCCAGCATAAGGGTCTTTTCCAATGAGTCAACTCTTCGCATGAGGTGGTCAAAGTATTGGCGTTTCAGCTTTAGCATCAGTCCTTCCAATGAACACCCAGGACTGATCTCCTTTAGGATGGACTGGTTGGACCTCCTTGCAGTCCAAGGGACTCTCAAGAGTCTTCTGCAACACCACAGTTCAAAAGCATCAATTCTTTGGTGCTCAGCTTTCTTCACAGTCCAACTCTCACATCCATACTTGACCACTGGAAAAACCATAGCCTTGACTAGACGGACCTTTGTTGGCAAAGTAACGTCTCTGCTTTTTAATATGCTGTCTAGGTTAGTCATAAATTTCCTTCCAAGGAGTAAGTGTCTTTTAATTTCATGGCTGCAATCACCATCTGCAGTGATTTTGGAGCCCCCCAAAATAAGATCTGACACTGTTTCCAGTGTTTCCCCATCACATCAGGATGTCCAATTAGTGTTTTTGTGACATTAGGGCATTGAAGATAGTGGAGATATCACTTTTCTATTGGATTTTTTTGTCCTTTTGTTACTGGTTTTCAGGAGCTACTAATATATCTCAATTGCTACATTACATTAGGGATGTGTCTACCCCCAGGAAAATGGAAATGTGAGAGATATATTCTCTATAATCTTCACAAAACTAGAAACAAAGTATGGGAGGTACATATAGCAACATGGATCTTTAAGGCTATTAACAGCAAAAAATGAGATATAATTGATGAAATTAGATATCAGTTCAGTTCAGTTCAATCACTCAGTCGTGCCATTTTTGCAGCACGCCAGGCCTCCCTGTACATCACAAACTTCTGGAATTCACTCAAACTCACATCCATCGAGTTGGTGATGCCATCCAGCCATCTCATCCTCTGTCATCCCCTTTTCCTCCTGCCCCCAATCCCTCCCAGCATCAGAGTCTTTTCCAATGAGTCACCTCTTTGCATGAGGTGGCCAAAGTACTGGAGTTTCAGCTTTAGCATCATTCCTTCCAAAGAAATCCCAGGGCTGATCTCCTTCAGAATGGACTGGTTGGATCTCCTTGCAGTCCAAGGGACTCTCAGGAATCTTCTCCAACACCACAGTTCAAAAGCGTCAATTCTTCGGTGCTCAGCTTTCTTCACAGCCCAGCTCTCACATCCATACATGACCACTGGAAAAACCATAGCCTTGACTAGATGGACCTTTGTTGGCAAAGTAATGTCTCTGCTTTTCAACATGCTGTCTAGGTTGGTCATAATTTTCCTTCCAAGGAGTAAGCGTCTTTTAATTTCATGGCTGCAGTCATCATCTGCAGTGATTTTGGAGCCCCCCAAAATAAAGTCTGACGCTGTTTCCGCTCTTTCCCCATCTATTTGCCACGAAGTGATGGGACCGGATGCCATGATCTTCGTTTTCTGAATGTTGAGCTTTAAGCCAACTTTTTCACTCTCCTCTTTCACCTTCATCAAGAGGCTTTTTAGTTCCTTCTCACTTTCTGCCATAAGGGTAGTGTCATCTGCATATCTGAGGTTATTGATATTTCTCCCGGCAATCTTGATTCCAGCTTGTGCTTCTTCCAGCCCAGCATTTCTCATGATGTACTCTGCATAGAAGTTAAATAAGCAGGGTGACAATATGCAGCTTTGACATACTCCTTTTCCTATTTGGAACCAGTCTGTTGTTCCATGTCTAGTTCTAACTGTTGCTTCCTGACCTGCATATAGGTTTCTCAAGAGGCAGGTCAGGTGGTCTGGTATTCCCATCTTTTTCAGAATTTTCCATACTTGATTGTGATCCACACAGTCAAAGGCTTTGGCATAGTCAATAAAGCAGAAATAGATGTTTTTTTCTGGAACTCTCTTGCTTTTTCGATTATCCAGCGGATGTTGGCAATTTGATCTCTGGTTCCTCTGCCTTTTCTAACACCAGCTTGAACATCTGGAAGTTCATGGTTCACATGTTGCTGAAGCCTGGCTTGGAGAATTTTGAGCATTACTTTGCTAGAGTGTGAGATGAGTGCAATTAGATATACATACATGCAAATAAAAATTACAGATTATTTAGAGATAGAAGAATACTAAGAATAAACATTAATCACAGAGTAGTTATATATGGGACTGAGGGTTCTGGGTGAAGGTGAAATATTAAAAAAACAGAAGAGTTTGTATTTTAAATCCACTTTGATCTGATTTCAGCCTTGGTTTTGCTTAATATCTGTATGGATTTGAATATATATTTAATTCAATATGCATGATTTCTTGCCTCTAAATTGGATAAGTGATAGAATTATATTGAATGTTAGGAAAATACTCTATACAAAGTTCTCTTTTCTTGTTGTGTGCTTGGTTCAGGCATGCATGCATGCTAAGTCGCTTCAGTTATGTCTGACTCTGTGTGACCCTATGGACTGTAGCCCTCCAGGCTCCTCTTGTCTATGGAATTCTCCCAGCAAGATACTGGAGTGGATTTCCATCCCTTTCTCCAGGGGATCTTCCCAACCCAGGGTTGAATCTGGGTCTCCTGCACTGCAGGCAGATTTTTTACCATCTGAGCAACTAGGGAAGCCCATGCTCAATTCATATCCTTTCCTTTTCTTCTCTCTTTCCATCCTTCTCTTTATAGGGATACCATCTTTGTTTACCTGCTTTTATTACCTTTTATTTAATCTTACTTTTTTAAAATTAAATTTATTTATTTTAATTAATCTTACTTTTTTGTCTTCTTTCAAATTTGTTCTTTTCTCTTCTATTTTTGTTTCCACTCTCATTGACCCTCATGCATATTAATACATTTACTGCTTTTGATGATGAGCCACTATAATCATTCTAATGAAATTGCACATTTAATCTTTTCCTATGTCTCTGGAATTAAGAAAATACTTCATTAGGAAAAAATTTCATGCATGTATATATATATATATATATATATACACACATAATATATATACATATATATATTTTATATATATATATAAGTTTAGATATATTTGTGTATAGTTCAAAGAATAATATCCATCTACCCAGCATCCAGGTGCTCCTATACCTGTTTGTCCTACCTGATTGCACATTTTGCCCCCCTTACACCTCTTCATTCTTTGCTTAAATGAACCCTGGTCCTGAATTTTGTTTTAATCCTTCCCAATTTACTCTCCATTATTTTTTATTAGTGAGTTCTTTTCATTTGCTAAACATATATAAGCAGTCTAGTGAAATTCTGCTTATATAAAATTAAAAGAGGAGAAAATACCTGAGTCTAAATTTGAATCTACTCAGAAGAGAAAACAGAAAATTCCAAAAAATTTCCCAGAAGGCTCTGAGAAAACTGTATTTAAGAATTAGAAAACTCACCAAAAGATGAAGATACATCTAAAAGTAAGTCAAAGAGATAAGTAAGGTTAGGTTTTCTGGACCAGTTACCCATGTCTTATCTAATCTTTGCATGGGAAACATAAACACTTAGGGAGTGCCTCATCTTCACAGTTACTCAGTTGTAATAAAGTGTACTGGGTGCAGCATCTTTGACTTTAAGAATAGTTCTAGTTCTTTCCTATCTCTGAATAATTGGTTTGGTGGGCCTTCGGGGATGCTAGAGTGGGTATAATTTCTTCCAGTTTTTCACTTCATTTTTTAGCCCATCATTAAAAAACATTGCAGTGAATTAAACTTAAAGCATTTAGTATATCCCTATTTCTCAGTATTTTTAAAATAATCATTCTTTCTTTTCGTCTTCTCTCTGTTCTTATTTCTATCACCAAATACAGAAATATGTGATCCACTAGTTTTCATTGTTTAGGAACTATTTTCAGTTTCATCAGTGCATTTCCCCCTTTATGTCAGAGCTATCTTTACTTTCTAAATGTGTGAGTAACCTGTCAGGATAAAGAGAAGACTTATGGTCTAAATCTTTAGTGTGACAATGCTGGTGATCAGAGCATTGTACAGTAAGTAAGTCAATAGAAAAAAAGAAGTTACGGGGAGTAACTACAGACATTTTGAAAGTAAAACATATTTTAAAATCTCTTCCATCTAACACATGGAGAAGTAGCATGTGTTGATTACATTTTTTTCATAGGGTTACCAAATCCTTTACAACAGATTCTGTGGCATTTTTAACTCTACCAGGAGAGAGATAACTTCTTTTCTTAAGTTTTTGAAGACAGTTATTGACTGTCAAAATTGCTCTACTTAAAAAATTTCTGCCCCTGGTTTCTTATTTCATTCTTTTTCTTATTTTTAGGTCTGTTTTCCATCTTCCTTTTTTCTTTATTATGTTGGAAGTTTCAATTAATAACCCATTACAATCAATCTTTGGAGACATTTCTCTTACTTCTGTTCTTTTGGCCAGTCATTGGGATTTTGTCTTCTAAATATGCTCAATGAATGGAAAGGATTTTATGTACTATGAAACCAAAGGGAATAGAGAACCATGTTTCTCAGGTTAATCAGAGCCAGAACAGAAAATGATTAAGTGTGGAATGGGTTTTATATATTTCAAAAGACTGAAATACACCAAAATTGAGAAAGAAATAAGCAACTCACTGCAAGTTGTAGAGATTTCTAAAAGAGAAAAAAATACATATGAATTATCTCTAAAAGGTTAGTACTGCATTTTTGAGATTAATAGCTATTTTTTCTAATATTCCTCCAATAAAAACACAAAAAAGGATGTTTACATAACATCAGTTTCCTCTCAATGAATGATTATGATATTGTAAGAGATTGGTGTGTGTGCATGCTAAGTCGCTTCAGAGTAGCCCAGCAGGCTCCTGTGTCCATGGGATTCTCCAGGTGGGAATACTGGAGGGGGTTGCTGTACCCTTCTTCAGGGGATCTTGTGTCTATTGCACTGGCACGTGGGTTCTTTACCACTAGTGCCACCTGGGAAGCCCTTAGTAATTCCAAACAATCCCATTGTGGGGTTCTGTGGTCCTTAGCTTGGAAGAACTACAGGGAGACTAGACAAATGGAACTCATTATATCCTCTCACTTTTTTTCATCTGCTGAGCATCTCTTTCCTATCCCTAATTTTTTTTTCTCCTTTATGATTTTTTCCCTTTTTATACACATTTGTTTTCTGAATGGCAAGTATCAGTTTATATTGACAGTCTGTAGAAAACCTTTCCCAGACTAATGTTATTCCATACTATGTTTAATTAGAAATGATTATGTTTTAAAGAAAATATTAATAATATAAGAGCTTCCCTGGTGGCTCAGATGGTAAAGAAGCTGCCTGCAATGCAGAAGACCTGGGTTTGGTCCCTATGTCAGGAAGATACATTAGAGAAGTGAATGACTACCCACTCCAGTATTCTTGCCTGGAGAATTCTATGGACAGAAGAGCCTGGCCAGTTACAGTCCATGGAGTTGCAAAGAATCTGGCATGACTGAGAGACTGACACCTTCACTTCACTTAATAATATAGCAGAATTCTGAGAAATAAGGTGCTAGGAATGAATATTAAATTTTTGTAAGGTTAGAAGTGAAAGCCCCCCCAGACATTGTGGAAAATCAAAATATATTTGGGAAGCATCTTGTCTGTTGTTTTTACTGAAATATAATAAAGATATAGATGTTTTTGGCCTAATAAGAGACTAGACTTTTCTCTAAGACTTTAAAAAGTGCAATAGATTAAAGTTCATATAATTTCAAGTTTATAATTTAGTCTTATAGAAGTAATATATATTCTTCAAAACTTCAAAAATTTTATAAATATAAGAAAAAAACCCAACAATATCCTGACCTACACCCTTTATTCCTATTTCTCTTTCTTGGAAGGAACTACTTTTAACATTCTTTGATTTTTTTTCTTGTGTTTTATATCTGTTTTTATCTAAATAAGTTATTTACAGAGTTATTTTTTGATTTATAGTAGTCCATCTTAATTTTTGACTGCTTACCAGGCTTTATTTTTCATATTCTCTCTCCTTTCCCTTACAATGCATGTTCCCTTCTTCAATCCTTCCAATATATTTTGTCACAATTTTTGATTAAAATAATATATTCAGTGATTACATTGTTACAAACATATCCACAGTTAAGGCTTATATAGTGCTATGGTCGTTTTGTTTACTGTACAACTCTTTGTATTTGTAATTAACCTTTTTCTTTGTTTTAAAAGAAGCTTGCCTAGATTATCCTTTGAATTTTATGCCATTTTAATGCCTTAACTGTCACTTTCTTTGCTTTTAGAAAGCACTGATTTCATTAGAGTGGTTAAAACTGGTGTGTTTGAACTCTTACATCCTCCGAAGTCTCCTAATACTTTTCTCACAAATGGTTTTACAACTGGATCTGGTAAAAGCCAGAGCAAGCAAGTATGTTTCACAGCATTAGATTAAAGCCATGAGAGATGAAAGTGGAAAAGGACACTGTAACAGGGAAATACAAATCAAAAGCACAATGAGATATCACCTCACATGTTAGAATGGCTATTATCAAAAAGGCAAGAATGTGAAGAAGAGGGAATGCTTGTGGACTGTTGGTGGAAATGTAAATTGGTGCAGCCACTATAGAAAACAGTATGGGGGGGAGGAGCCAAGATGGCGGAGGAGTAGGACGGGGAGAATACTTTCTCCCCCACAAATTCATCAAAAGAGCATTTAAACGTCGAGTAAATTCCACAAAACAACTTCTGAATGCCGGCAGAGGACATCAGGCACCCAGAAAAGCAACCCAAGTCTTCGAAAGGAGGTAGGAAAAAATATTAAAGACAAAAAAAAGAGACAAAAGAGGGAGGGACGGAGTTCCGTCCCGGGAAGGGAATCTTAAAAAGAGAGAAGTTTCCAAACACCAGGAAACCTTCTCACTGCCGAATCTGTGCCGAGCTTTGGAAGCACAGAGGGCAACATAACAGGGAGAAAAAATAAATAAACAATTAAAACTCGAAGATTGCGAGCCCTACGGTAACTCCCCCAGCAGAGAAGCAGTGCAGACGCCTGCATCCGCCATTAGCAAGTGGGGGCTGGGCAGGGAGGCGCGGCGCGGGCTGCATCGCTGAGAGTAAGAATCTGGCCTGAATACCCTGAGCGCTATCTGAGTGAAATAATTTGGGCTAGCAAACCAGACTGTGGGATATCTACCACGCGAAAAGCCAGCCCTAACCTAAGACCGCCAGGCCCGCGCACGGAACAAAGGACTGAACAGAGATAGCCGGCTGCAGACCTTCCCCCTCCGGTGACAGGCAGCCAGAGCCGGAAGGGGGCAATTGCAGCCCCAGAGAGACATTATCTATAAAACTGTAAACAGGCTTCTTTGCTAACTAAAACTTCTTGGCGGTCTGGACGGTCAACATCTGCCTGAGAAGGTGCGCCGGTTTTACACCCAGATAACCGAGTGGCGGGGAGGCGATAAGTCGCAGCATTGGCGCTCGCCAAACACCTCATCACCTGAGCTGCTCGGACCTGGGAAGAGCACAAAACGCAGGCCCAACTGAGTCTGCGCCTCTGAGGACTACCCGAGTGCCTGAACCTGAGCGGCTTGGACCTGGGAGGTGCATGCAGCCCAGGGCCGGCCTCGGATTGTTCCCAGCGGAACAACCTAGAGTCCGAGCAGTGTGGACAGGGAGGCTACACGCGCCATGAGCGGGGGCAGACCCAGGGTGGCTGAGGCACTGCGAGCCCACGCCAGTGTTATTTGTTTGCAGCATCCCTCCCTCCCTCCCCACAGCGCGACTGAACAAGTAAGCCTAAAAAAAAAAAAAAAAAGTGTCCTCCACCGTGCCCTTTGTGTCAGGGCGGAAACCAGATACTGAAGAGACTAGCAAACAGAAGAAGATATAACAGAGGGAAACACCTTGGAAGCTAGAGGCAATAGATTAAAACCCTGTGGTTACTACGGACTACATAGGAAGGGGCCTATAGATCTTGAGAAATATAAGTCTGACCAAGGAACTACCCAAAAATGAACTGAACCCACAACACCCACAAAAAACCCAAGAAAGTCCTAGATATATTTTTATTATTTTTATGATCATTCTTTCTTCTTTTTTTTTAATTAAAAAAATTTTTTTAAGTCCTCTATTGTTCCTTTAATTTTCACTTTTATAACCTATTACTTTGCAAAAAAAAAAAAAGACCCTATTTTTTTCTTCTTCAGCAAACTTCATATATATATATTTTACAATTTTTTGACCTTTTTTTTTTGTTTGTTTTGTTTTTGTTTTTTTCTTCTTTTCTTTAACATTGTATTTTTGAAATTCCAAACTCTACTCTAGATTTTTAATTTTTGCTTTTTGGTATATGTTATCAATTTTGTACCTTTAGTTTTTTTTTATATAATTTCTGTGACTTTTTTTTTTTCTTCTTCTCTGTTTCTTTCTCTTCTTCTTTTATATAACATTGTATATCTGAAATTCCAAACTCTACTCTAGATTTTTAATTTTTGCTTTTTGGTATTAGTTATCAATTTTGTACCTGTACTTTCTTTATAATTTTCGCGACCTTGTTTGTTTTTGTTTGTTCGTTTTTTCTCTCTTTCTTTTCCTTCTTCTTTTCTTTAACTTCGTATTTTTGAAATTCCAAACTCTACTCTAGATTTTTAATTTTTGCTTTTATGTATTTGTTACCAATTTTGTACCTTTAAGGACCCAATCTTCAGGACCCATTTTTGACTAGGGAGCGAGATTACTGGCTTGACTGCTCTCTCTCCCTTTGGACTCTCCTTTTTCTCCACCAGGTCGCCTGTGTCTCCTCCCTAACCCCTCTCTACTCTACCCAACTCTGTGAATTTCTGTGTGTTCCAGATGGTGGAGAACACTTAGGGAACTGATTACTGGCTGGATCTATCTCCCTCCTTTTCATTCTCCCCTTTTATCCTTCTGGCTACCTCTGTCACCTTCCTCCTTCTTCTCTTCTCTGTATAACTCCGTGAACATCTCTGAGTGGTCCAGTTGTGGAGTGCACATAAGGAAGTGACTACTGGCTAGCCCACTCTCTCCACTATTGATTCACTTCATCTCATTTGGGTCACCTCTAACTCCCTCCTCCCTCTTCTCTTCTCCATGTAACCCTGTGAACCTCTCTGAGTGACCCTCACCGTAGAGAAACTTTTCATCTTTAATGTAGATGTTTTATCAATGGTGCTGTATAGAAGGAGAAGCTTTGAAACTACTGTAAAAATAAGACTGATAACCGGAAGCAGGAGACTTAAGTCCAAACCCTGACTCCAGGGAACTCCTGACTCCAAGGAACATTAATTGACAGGAGCTCGTCAAATGCCTCCATACCGACACTGAAACCAAGCACCACACAAGGGCCAATAAGTTCCAGGGCAAGACATACCAAGCAAATTCTCCAGCAACAAAGGAACACAGCCCTAAGCTTCAAGATACAGGCTGCCCAAAGTCACCCCAAAACTATAGACATCTCATAACTCATTACTGGACATTTCATTGCACTCCAGAGAGAAGAAATACAGCTCCACCCACCAGAACACCGACACAAGCTTCCCTAACCAGGAAACCTTGACAAGCCACCTGTACAAACCCACACACAGTGAGGAAACGCCACAATAAAGAGAACTCCACAAACTGCCAGAATACAGAAAGGACACCCCAAACTCAGCAATTTAAACAAGATGAAGAGACAGAGGAATATCCAGCAGGTAAAGGAACAGGATAAATGCCCACCAAACCAAACAAAAGAGGAAGAGATAGGGAATCTACCTGATAAAGAATTCCGAATAATGATAGTGAAATTGATCCAAAATCTTGAAACTAAAATGGAATCACAGATAAATAGCCTGGAGACAAGGATTGAGAAGATGCAAGAAAGGTTTAACAAGGACCTAGAAGAAATAAAAAAGAGTCAATATATAATGAATAATGCAATAAATGAAATTAAAAACACTCTGGAGGCAACAAATAGTAGAATAACAGAGGCAGAAGATAGGATTAGTGAATTAGAAGATAGAATGGTAGAAATAAATGAATCAGAGAGGATAAAAGAAAAACGAATTAAAAGAAATGAGGACAATCTCAGAGACCTCCAGGACAATATTAAATGCTACAACATTCGAATCATAGGGGTTCCAGA
The DNA here is from genome assembly GCF_029378745.1 of Bos indicus. Classification (NCBI taxonomy): domain Eukaryota; kingdom Metazoa; phylum Chordata; class Mammalia; order Artiodactyla; family Bovidae; genus Bos; species Bos indicus. The sequence goes on along the minus strand of NC_091782.1, from coordinate 29,041,242 downwards.
AGAAGAAGACAAAAAGAAAGACCATGAGAAAATACTTGAGGAGATAATAGTGGAAAACTTCCCTAAAATGGGGAAGGAAATAATCACCCAAGTCCAAGAAACCCAGAGAGTCCCAAACAGGATAAACCCAAGGCGAAACACCCCAAGACACATATTAATCAAATTAACAAAGATCAAACACAAAGAACAAATATTAAAGGCAGCAAGGGAAAAACAACAAATAACACACAAGGGAATTCCCATAAGGATAACAGCTGATCTTTCAATAGAAACTCTTCAAGCCAGGATGGAATGGCAAGACATACTTAAAGTGATGAAAGAAAATAACCTACAGCCCAGATTATTGTACCCAGCAAGGATCTCATTCAAATATGAAGGAGAAATCAAAAGCTTTTCAGACAAGCAAAAGCTCAGAGAATTCTGCACCACCAAACCAGCTCTCCAACAAATACTAAAGGATATTCTCTAGACAGGAAACACAAAAAGGGTGTATAAACTCGAACCCAAAACAATAAAGTAAATGGCAACGGGATCATACTTATCAGTAATTACCTTAAACGTAAATGGGTTGAATGCCCCAACCAAAGACAAAGACTGGCTGAATGGATACAAAAACAAGACCCCTACATATGTTGTCTACAAGAGACCCACCTCAAAACAGGGGACACATACAGACTGAAAGTGAAGGGCTGGAAAAAGATTTTCCATGCAAATAGGGACCAAAAGAAAGCAGGAGTAGCAATACTCATATCAGATAAAATAGACTTTAAAACAAAGGCTGTGAAAAGAGACAAAGAAGGTCACTACATAATGATCAAAGGATCAATCCAAGAAGAAGATATAACAATTATAAATATATATGCACCCAACACAGGAGCACCACAGTACGTAAGACAAATGCTAACAAGTATGAAAGGAGAAATTAACAATAACACAATAATAGTGGGAGACTTTAATACCCCACTCACACCTATGGATAGATCAACTAAACAGAAAATTAACAAGGAAACACAAACTTTAAACGATACAATAGACCAGTTAGACCTAATTGATATCTATAGGACATTTCATCCCAAAACAATGAATTTCACCTTTTTCTCAAGCGCACATGGAACCTTCTCCAGAATAGATCACATCCTGGGCCATAAAGCTAGCCTTGGTAAATTCAAAAAAATAGAAATCATTCCAAGCATCTTTTCTGACCACAATGCAGTAAGATTAGATCTCAATTACAGGAGAAAAACTATTAAAAATGCCAACATATGGAGGCTGAACAACACGCTGCTGAATAACCAACAAATCACAGAAGAAATCAAAAAAGAAACCAAAATTTGCATAGAAACGAATGAAAATGAAAACACAACAACCCAAAACCTGTGGGACATGGTAAAAGCAGTCCTAAGGGGAAGGCTCATAGCAATACAGGCACACCTCAAGAAACAAGAAAAAAGTCAAATAAATAATCTAACTCTACACCTAAAGCAACTAGAAAAGGAAGAAATGAAGAACCCCATGGTTAGTAGAAGGAAAGAAATCTTAAAAATTAGGGCAGAAATAAATGCAAAAGAAACAAAAGAGACCATAGCAAAAATCAACAAAACCAAAAGCTGGTTCTTTGAAAGGATAAATAAAATTGACAAACCATTAGCCAGACTCATCAAGAAACAAAGGGAGAAAAATCAAATCAACAAAATTAGAAATGAAAATGGAGAGATTACAACAGACAACACAGAAATACAAAGGATCATAAGAGACTACTATCAACAATTATATGCCAATAAAATGGACAACGTGGAAGAAATGGACAAATTCTTAGAAAAGTACAACTTTCCAAAACTGGACCAGGAAGAAATAGAAAATCTTAACAGACCCATCACAAGCACGGAAATTGAAACTGTAATCAAAAATCTTCCAGCAAACAAAAGCCCAGGTCCAGATGGCTTCACAGCTGAATTCTACCAAAAATTTAGAGAAGAGCTAACACCTATCCTGCTCAAACTCTTCCAGAAAATTGCAGAGGAAGGTAAAGTTCCAAACGCATTCTATGAGGCCACCATCACCCTAACACCAAAACCTGACAAAGATCCCACAAAAAAAGAAAACTACAGGCCAATATCACTGATGAACATAGATGCAAAAATCCTTAACAAAATTCTAGCAATCAGAATCCAACAACACATTAAAAAGATCATACACCATGATCAAGTGGGCTTTATCCCAGGGATGCAAGGATTCTTCAATATCCGTAAATCAATCAATGTAATACACCACATTAACAAATTGAAAAATAAAAACCATATGATTATCTCAATAGATGCAGAGAAAGCCTTTGACAAAATTCAACATCCATTTATGATAAAAACTCTCCAGAAAGCAGGAATAGAAGGAACATACCTCAACATAATAAAAGCTATATATGACAAACCCACAGCAAACATTATCCTCAATGGGGAAAAATTGAAAGCATTTCCTCTAAAGTCAGGAACAAGACAAAGGTGCCCACTTTCACCATTACTATTCAACATAGTTTTGGAAGTTTTGGCCACAGCAATCAGAGCAGAAAAAGAAATAAAAGGAATCCAGATTGGAAAAGAAGAAGTAAAACTCTCACTATTTGCAGATGACATGATCCTCTCCATAGAAAACCCTAAAGATTCCACCAGAAAATTACTAGAACTAATCAATGACTATAGTAAAGTTGCAGGATATAAAATCAACACACAGAAATCCCTTGCATTCCTATACACTAATAATGAGAAAATAGAAAGAGAAATTAAGGAAACAATTCCATTCACCATTGCAACAGAAAGAATAAAATACTTAGGAATATATCTACCTAAAGAAACTAAAGACCTATATATAGAAAACTATAAAACACTGGTGAAAGAAATCAAAGAGGACACGAATAGATGGAGAAATATACCATGTTCATGGATTGGAAGAATCAATATAGTGAAAATGAGTATACTACCCAAAGCAATTTATAGATTCAACGCAATCCCTATCAAGCTACCAACAGTATTCTTCACAGAGCTAGAACAAATAATTTCACAATTTGTATGGAAATACAAAAAACCTCGAATAGCCAAAGCGATCTTGAGAAAGAAGAAGGGAACGGGAGGAATCAACCTACCTGACTTCAGGCTCTACTGCAAAGCCACAGTTATCAAGACAGTATGGTACTGGCAGAAAGACAGAAATATTGATCAATGGAATAAAATAGAAAGCCCAGAGATAAATCCACGCACATATGGACACCTTATCTTTGACAAAGGAGGCAAGAATATACAATGGATTAAAGAGAATCTTTTAACAAGTGGTGCTGGGAAATCTGGTCAACCACTTGTAAAAGAATGAAAGTAGACCACTTTCTAACACCATACACAAAAATAAACTCAAAATGGATTAAAGATCTAAATGTAAGACCAGAAACTATAAAACTCCTAGAGGAGAACATAGGCAAAACACTCTCCGACATACATCATAGCAGGATCCTCTATGACCCACCTCCCAGAATATTGGAAATAAAAGCAAAAATAAAGAAATGGGACCTAATTAACCTTAAAAGCTTCTGCACATCAAAGGAAACTATTAGCAAGGTGAAAAGACAGCCTTCAGAATGGGAGAAAATAATAGCAAATGAAGCAACCGACAAACAACTAATCTCAAAAATATACAAGCAACTCCTACAGCTCAACTCCAGAAAAATAAACGACCCAATCAAAAAATGGGCCAAAGAACTAAATAGACATTTCTCCAAAGAAGACACACAGATGGCTAACAAACACATGAAAAGATGCTCAACATCACTCATTATCAGAGAAATGCAAATCAAAACCACTATGAGGTACCATTTCACACCAGTCAGAATGGCTGCGATCCAAAAGTCTACAAATAATAAATGCTGGAGAGGGTGTGGAGAAAAGGGAACCCTCTTACACTGTTGGTGGGAATGCAAACTAGTACAGCCACTATGGAGAACAGTGTGGAGATTAAAAAACTGGAAATAGAACTGCCTTATGATCCCGCAATCCCACTGCTGGGCATACACACTGAGGAAACCAGAAGGGAAAGAGACACGTGTACCCCAATGTTCATCGCAGCACTGTTTATAATAGCCAGGACATGGAAGCAACCTAGATGCCCATCAGCAGATGAATGGATAAGAAAGCTGGGGTACATATACACAATGGAGTATTACTCAGCCATTAAAAAGAATACATTTGAATCAGTTCTAATGAGGTGGATGAAACTGGAGCCTATTATACAGAGTGAAGTAAGCCAGAAGGAAAAACATAAATACAGTATACTAACGCATATATATGGAATTTAGAAAGATGGTAACAATAACCCTGTGTACGAGACAGCAAAAGAGACACTGATGTATAGAACAGTCTTATGGACTCTGTGGGAGAGGGAGAGGGTGGGAAGATTTGGGAGAACGGCATTGAAACATGTAAAATATCATGTAAGAAACGAGATGCCAGTCCAGGTTCGATGCACGATACTGGATGCTTGGGGCTAGTGCACTGGGACGACCCAGAGGGATGGTATGGGGAGGGAGGAGGGGGGAGGGTTCAGAATGGGGCACACATGTATACCTGTGGCGGATTCATTTTGATATTTGGCAACTCTAATACAATTATGTAAAGTTTAAAAATAAAATAAAATTAGAAAAAAAATAGTAAAAAAAAAAAAAAAGAAAACAGTATGGAGGGTCCTTAATAAGTTAAAATAGAACTGCCATATGATTCAGCAATTCCACTTCTGAGTATTTGTCCAAAGAAAATGAAAAAACTAACTTGATAGATATATGCACCCCCATGTTTATTGCATCGTTATTTACAACAGTCCACATATAGAAACAGTTTGTGTCCATCAGCAGATAAATGGATGAAGATGTGGTGTATGTATAGAATGGAGTACTGTTCAGCATAAAAAGATGGATGGACTTTGAGGGGATTATGTCAAGTGAAATAAGCTAGACAAAGACAAATACCACATTATCTCACTTAAATTGGAATTTAAAAAAAAAAAAAAAAAAAGAAAGCAACAACCCCCAAAATCCAAGATACAGAGCATAGACACAGAGAACAAATTGGTGGTTGCCAAAGGTTGAGGGTGGGAGTTGGGCAAAATGGATGAGGGGCATCGAAAGGCACAAACTTCCAGCTGTAAAACAAATGAATCATGGGGATGTAGTGTACAGCATGGCAACTATAGTTAATAATGAGAGAGTAGATTTTAAAGGTTTTTGTCATAAGAAAAAAATTCTGTAACTATGTATGGTGAGGAATGTTAACCAGACTTACTGTGGTCATTCTTTTATGAAGTATACAAGTATCAAATCATTATGTTGTACACTTGAAACTAATATAATGTTCTATGTCAATTTTACCACAGTAAGAAAATTAAAAAAAGAAAAAGGAACTGGGTAGCAAGTTGTGTGGTCTTTCCTCAGCATAAACAAAAGCCTAAGTGTAGTTTGTATGGAGGAAGATTGTTCTTCTAAAGATTCTCTACCAGAGTAAATTTTAAGACCAGAAATAATAGAGAGAGTAATAGGATTTCCAAGCAACTAGATATGAGAAATATGAGAGGAACTTACTCATGGGTGATTCTTTAGTTGTAACTGAAATGAAAACACAGATAAGAAGAATTAGTGTTATTCTGTGAGAAAGAGAAAACAGCTCTTTAAGAGTTTTCATTATCAGAAAAATGCATAATTATATAAAAAATTTAAAATTGTGTTTTTATAATATGTGTATATATGTTTTAAAATTAAAAACTTTATTGGCCTATAATGAAATTTAACCATATGACTTAATTCTTTATACCCCCAATTCCCTCCCTAAAGAATCAAGCACTTTCAGAAATTTCAAAAGATGTTTTGTTTTCTGGTGTCATTTTTTTTGTCTTTAAAAAAATGGAACTATAGCTAACTTACAATATTATGTTGGTTTCAGGTACTCCATAGTGATTTGACATTTGCATACATTACAAATCTGTCCCCATACACAGTTATTACAACATTAATGACCATATTTCTTATGCTGTATATTGCATGTCTGTAACTTATTTATTTTGTAATTGGAGCTTTGTGCCTCTTAATTCTCTTCACTTATTTGGCTCAGCCTTCCACCCTCTCCCCTCTTGTAATCACTCATTTTTTCTCTGTATCTACAAGTTTGTTTTTATTTTGTTTGGTTTTTTAGGTTCTACATATAACTGAGATCATGCAGTATTTGTCTTTCTTTGTCTGGCTTATTTCACTTATCATAATACCCTCTTGACTTCCCTGGTGGCTCAGATGGTAAAGCATCTGCCTACAATGCCAGAGACCCGGGTCCAATCCCTGGGTTGGGAAGATCTCCTGGAGAAGGAAATAACCCACTCCAGTATTCTTGCCTGTAAAATCCCATGGATGGAGGAGCCTGGTAGACTACAGTCTATGGGATCGCAAAGAGTTGGACACGACTGAGCGCCTTTTTTTTTTTTTTTTTAATATCCTCTAGGGCAACCCACTCCAGTGTTCTTGCCTGGAGAATCCCAGGGATGGGGTAGCCTGGTGGGCTGCCGTCTATGGGGTCGCACAGTGTCGGACACGACTGAAGAGACTTAGCAGCAGCAGCAGCAGCAGCAGGTTTATTTATGTTGCATGTGGCAAGATTTCATTTTTTTAAAAGCTCAGTAATATTCCATTGTGTATATGTGTGTGTGTTCATCAACAGACAAATGAATAAAGAAGATGTAGTATATATATATTATTGATCTACATCAATAGACAAATGAATAAAGGTTCTATATATATATATATTAAATGAACACTTAGGTTGCTTCCATATCTTGGCAATTATAAACAGTGTTGTAGTGAACATTGGGGTACACTTTTCAAACTAGTATTTTTGTTTACTTCGAGTAACTACTTAGAAGTGAAGTTGCTGGATCATATGGCATTTTTATTTTTAATTTTTTAAGGAAACTCCATACTGTTTTCCATAATTCTGCACCAACTTACAATCCCACCAACAATACATGAGGGTACCCTTTTCTTCATATTCTTGCCAAAACATGTTATTTTATTTATTTACTTTTATTGATAGCCTAAAGATGGGCACAATAAAGGACAGAAATGGTATTGACCTAACAGAAGCAGAAGATATTAAGAAGAGGTGGCAAGAATACACAGAAGAACTGTACAAAAAAGATCTTCATGACCCAGATGGTGTGATCACTCACCTAGAGCCAGACATCCTGGAATGTGAAGTCAAGTGGGCCTTAGAAAGCATCACTACGAACAAAGCTAGTGGAGGTGATGGAATTCCAGCTGAGCCTCAAATCCTAAAAGATGATGCTGGGAAGTGCTGCACTCAATATGCCAACAAATTTGGGAAACTCAGCAGTGGCCACAGAACTGGAAAAGGTCAGTTTTCATTCCAATCCCAAAGGAAGGCAATGCCAAAGAATGCTCAAACTACTGCACAATTGCACTCATCTCACATGCTAGCAAAGTAATGCTCAAAATTCTCCAACCAAGGCTTCAACAGTATGTGAACCGTGAACTTCCAGATGTTCAAGCTGGTTTTAGAAAAGGCAGAGGAACCAGAGATCAAATTGCCAACATCTGTTGGATCATTGAAAAAGCAAGGGAGTTCAAGAAAAACATCTATTTCTGCTTTATTAACTATGCCAAAGCCTTTGACTGTGTGGATCACAACACTCTGAGGAAAATTCTTCAAGAGATGGGAATACCAGACCACCTGACCTGCCTCTTGAGAAATCTGTATGTAGGTCAGGATGCAACAGTTAGAACTGGACGTGGAACAACAGACTGGTTCCAAATAGGAAAAGGAGTATGTCAAGGCTGTATATTGTCACTCTGCTTATTTAACTTATATGCAGAGTACATCATGTGAAATGCTGGGCTGATGAAGCACAAGCTGGAATCAAGATTGCCAGGAGAAATATCAATAATCTCAGATATGCAGATGCCACCACCCTTATGTCAGAAGGCAAAGAAGAACTGAAGAGCCTCTTGAAGAAAGTGAAAGAAGAGAGTGAAAAAGTTGGTTTATTTTATTTTTTTTAAATTTTATTTTATCTTTAAACTTTACATAATTGTATTAGTTTTGCCAAATATCAAAATGAATCCGCCACAGGTATACATGTGTTCCCCATCCTGAACCCTCCTCCCTCCTCCCTCCCCATACCATCCCTCTGGGTCATCCCAGTGCACTAGCCCCAAGCATCCAGTATCGTGCATCGAACCTGGACTGGCATCTCGTTTCATACATGATATTTTACATGTTTCAATGCCATTCTCCCAAATCTTCCCACCCTCTCCCTATCCCACAGAGTCCATAAGACTGTTCTATACATCAGTGTCTCTTTTGCTGTCTCGTACACAGGGTTATTGTTACCATCTTTCTAAATTCCATATATATGCATTAGTATACTGTATTGGTGTTTTTCCTCTGGCTTACTTCACTCTGTATAATAGGCTCCAGTTTCATCCGCCTCATTAGAACTGATTCAAATGTATTCTTTTTAATGGCTGAGTAATACTCCATTGTGTATATGTACCACAGCTTTCTTATCCATTCATCTGCTGATGGACATCTAGGTTGCTTCCATGTCCTGGCTATTATAAACAGTGCTGCGATGAACATTGGGGTACACGTGTCTCTTTCCCTTCTGGTTTCCTCAGTGTGTATGCCCAGCAGTGGGATTGCTGGATCATAAGGCAGTTCAGGCCTGTGCACGGAAAAAGTTGGTTTAAAGCTCAACATTCATAAAAGGAAGATCATGGCCTCTGGTCCCATCACTTCATGGGAAATAGATGGGGAAATAGTAGAAACAGTGACAGACTTTATTTTTTTAGGCTCCAAAATCACTGCAGATGGTGACTGCAGCCATGAAATAAAAAGACACTTACTCCTTGGAAGAAAAGCTATGACCAACCTAGACAGCATATTAAAAAAAGAGACATTACTTTGCTAATGAAGGTCCATCTAGTCAAAGCTATGGTTTTTCCAGTAGTCATGTATGGATGTGAGAGTTGGACTATAAAGAAAGCTGAGCACTAAAGAATTGCTGCTCTTGAACTGTGGTGTTGGAGAAGACTCTTGAGAGTCCCTTAGACTTCAAGGAGATCCAATCAGTCCATCCTAAAGGAAATTAGTCCAGAATATTCATTGGAAGGACTGATGCTGAAGCTGAAACTCCAATACTTTAGCCACCTGATGTGAAGAACTGACTCATTGGAAAAGACCCTGATGCTGGGAAAGATTGAAGGCAGGAGAAGGGAACAACAGAGAATGAGATGGTTGGATGGCATCACTGACTTGATGGACCTGAGTTTGAATAAGCTCCGGGAGTTGGTTGGTAACGTATGGGGAAGCCTGGCATGCTGCAGTCCATGGGGTCACAGAGTCAGACATGACTGAGCGACTGAACTGAACTGAATTGATTCTGGTGCCTATCTCATTGTTGATTTGCATTTCTTTGATAATTAATGATATTCAGCATCTTTTCATGTACCTTTTGGCCATTGCTATGTCTTCTTTGGGAAAACTGTGTATTTAGGTCCTATGCCCATTTTTTAATTGTGTGTGTGTGTGTTTTTTTTTTTTCCGGAGGGAGTTTGTTCTTTTTAGATGTTGAGTTGATTGAATTCTTTGTATGTTTTAGATATTAGCCTTTTATCACGTATCATTTGCATATATCTTCTCTCATTCAGTGAATTGCCTTTTTGTTTTGTTGATAGTATCTTTGATGTGCAGAAGCTTTTTAGTTTGAGGTAGTCCTGTTTGTTTACTTTTGCTTTTATTTCCCTTGTTTAAGGAGACATACTCCTGAAATATTGCTAAGAGTGATGTCAAAGAGTATACTGCCTATGTTTTCTTCCATATTTTTTATGGTTGAATATCTTACATTTAAGTCTTTAATTAAAGTTTATTTTTGATTTTATTTTTGTGTATGGTGTGATTAAGTCCAGTTTGACCCTTTTGTGTGTGGTTATTCAGTTTTCCGACCACCATTTACTGAAAGAAAGTGAAAGTTGTTCAGTCATGTCCGATTCTTTGTGACTCCATGGACTGTAGCCTGCCAGGCTTCTGTGTCCATGGAATTCTCCAGGCAAGAATACTGAAGTGGGTAGCTGTTCCCTTCTCCAGGGGATCTTACCAACCCAGGGGTCAGACCCATGTCTTCCGCGTTGCAGGCAGATTCTTTACCATCTGAGCCACCAGGGAATTCTTCATTACATATTCTTGGCCTCTTTGTTTTAAATTAATTGATCAAATATCCATGGGTTCATTGCTGGGTTCTCCTTTTCTTTTGATCTGTATGTCTGTTTTTATGCTAGTATCATATAGTTATGAATATTATAACATAATAAAGTTTGAAATCAGAGAGCATTTAAGCTTTAAGAATTTTGTTTCAAATTTTCTTCTGCTTGCATCCCTCTGTTATTTCTTAGACATAATAGTTTAGCCTTTTAAAATAAGTCTTTTCTCTCAATTTAATGGGTTCCCAAGCATGCCTGGAGGAAAATGAAATTTTAATTTTCAGCCTCAGTATCCCAATAGTTCTCTTAATAACAAGATTTATGAAAGTGTAGGAAAGGAAATATTTTCTTTTTCTTAAGAGAGCAAAATGTCTCTTGGTGGTAAGCAATATAGAGGGAACTTACCCGTTTGTGTTGATACAGTTCCTATAGAAACAAATACAAAAACACATATAAGTTAACTTATAGGTGATACAGCAATTATTTCTAACTTTTAAATGACAGATGCAAATCTAGAAATGAAATGATGACAGATGGAGAACACAAAGAACTCGTGTTAATTGATATGAAAACACAATATTTGAGATTCAAAAGAGGAACTTACTGACAGGTTTTGAAGTCACAACTGAGATAAGAAGAAAAAGAAAAATACAGGCATTTGTTGCCCATTAGGAGGAAATTAATTTTCTTTTATATATTTTTAAAATCATACTACAGAATTCAAAATTACATAAGTTATTTAAGTCAAACTTATCCCATATCAAAGTTTATATGTATTTTAAAAGTAAGATTATTTTATGTGAGTAAAAACAGCAATTCTCTGACCATTTCCTTCTTGCCCTTAATTTCCTTTCCATTTTCATCTCTTTGGAGTGTCAATTTAACTAATATTTGGTTATAGAAGGTCTATTTTAGGATTAAAAAATATGGATAATGTATAAAGGCTTCCTACTATGGGCAACTGTGCTTAGCCTCTTTTTTTCTACCCTTCTCCAATTCAATTTCCATGAACCTATCTTTTAAAGAAACCTGTTGAACATTTTTTTTTTTTTTTGTAAATCAGTATATTTTGTTAGCAACATCATAATTATGTGAATTATTTTTATTGCTGAGTCATAATATTCTAGCTTTCATATGCAAAATTTTCTTTTCTCTGAGGTAATTCTTTGTTTTTTTTTGGATTTCTTACATAGATTTAGAAGATTTTTGCCTTTTGTTATTTTTCCTCAGTCATTTAAGTGAGTTTCTGGAGGGAAAAGATGGCATCATATTCAATTATCTTTTTAGTAAATATATTTTATTTTTTAATTTTTTGGCCATGCTGTGTGGCTTTTGTTGGATCTTAGTTCCCGACCAAAGGTTGAACCCAGGCTTTTGACAGTCAGAACATAGAGCCCTAACCACAGGACCACCATTGAATTTTCCATATTTAGTTAACTTAATATGGGTTCTGATATTCTTCTTTGGTGATTATACAATTAAAAATGATCACATTCCAAAATTGCAAATGCTTCGCAATTAGTGATCCAAATTATCCCAAGATTAAAAATAGAAAGAGAAGGTACTTAGTGAAAAAATAAAAATATTTCTAAGTTAGAGTGATTTAAAAATTGAAGTTACAACTTGCAAAACTCAAAAGTTTTCCTTTTCACAAACAGAATGTGCAGATTTCAAAACTAACTTACAGATGGATTTTGAAGTCTCAACCAAAACATGAACAAAACCAATGTAAAATTCTTTGCTTAATGAAAGAAAACGAGGTTTTCTTGTAATATTTTTGATTTAGTCACAATGCAAAATGGACATACTCAAATATATTATTAATGTTTACTTGTTTATGAAAGTCATATGTTTTCTAATTTTAAAGTCAAGTCATTTTATAGGTGTGTAGCAAAAGTAATTAGTTCCTTAGTGAATATATTCATAGTCGGATTTTTCTCCTCAAAGGCAGTTGTGTGCAATCTCTTTTTCTGGGATTTACAAGAAATATTTCAAAACTGCTTTCTTGATATGTGGTTTCTTGTATTTTTAGTTTTAAATATCATGTACTGATTTCTTACTCTCAAGATTAGGCATTCTTGTTCCTCCACTAAACATATGTGATAGCCATATTTTAAGGTAAATCCAATGAGTCACACTCTTGTGTAACACACTCCACTTGAGTGAGAATAGACCCTATAGTTAATAGCAGTTGGTGAAGGTTATAGGACAGTCACTACCATGATAGTGTTACAGAATCTATGGCTTAGTTCCAGGGGCTGGAGTGAGATTCTGCTGGCCTTGAGGATGTAAACTTATACGTTGTGCAAGCATCTTTGAGAGAATAAGGTGGGAAGGAATTTGGAAGTCTCTAACATCTGAGAGTGGCCTCAGTTGACAGCCAGTAAGAAAGTGGACACCTCACAAAAGAGACACATAGTATATTGTGAAATAACCTAACAAACATGACATTTTAGTTATAGAAGTGAGGCAGAGAGAATAGGGCAGGCACTAAAGGGAATGTTAAATGAAATAAAAGGAAAATAATTCCTGATGGAAGTATGGAAGTATGGTCATTTGGGATGCAATGAGCATAACACAAATTAGAAGTAAGTAAATATTATATGTTTAAAAATAATGAAAAGGCATTATCAGGTTAAAATAAATGCTGATTTAAAATACATCTTAGCAAAAATGAAAGATGAAAATCACATGGCCATCTCAAAAGATAGAGAAAAAACATTTGACAAAATTAAACATTTATTTATGATAAAAACTCTCAACAAAGTGGAAACAGAGGGAATGTACATTATCATAGCAAATACCACATATGACAAACCCACAGCTAATATTACACTCAGTAGTGAAAAGCTGAGAGCATTTCCTTTAGAATCGGGTACAAGACAAGGATGTCCACTCACACCACTTTTACTCAGCATAGTTTTGGAAGTCCTAGCCACAGCAGTTAGACAAGAAAAAGAAATAAAGGGATCCAAATTGGAAAGGAAGGAATAAAACTATCACTGTTTGTGGGTGACATAATGCTATTTTTAAAAAATCCTAACTGGGATGACCCAGAGGGATGGTATGGGGAGGGAGGTGGGCGGGGGGGTTCAGGATGGGGAACATGTGTACACCCATGGCAGATGCATGTTGATGCATGGCAAAACCAATACAATATTGTAAAGTAAAAAAAAAAAAAAAAAGAAAAAAAAATCCTAATGATACCACTGGAAAGCTATTAGGACTCATCAATGAATTCAGTAAAATTTCAGGATATAGAATTATTATATGGAAATCTGTTGCATATCTATACACTAACAATGAACTGTCAGAAAGATAAAGGAGACAATCCCTGTATCCAGGGCTCCTTTGATACAACTTTTCCTGAGAATATTAAATTGTGGGATGAAAGAAGCTTGATTGAGAGAAGTAGAAGAGATGATTTATATAGACTTATTTTTAACAAACTTTCAGCTGATCATCCTGCCTTCATTTCCACCTTTACATGGTTCATTAAATGTTACCCAGTCTGGAAATTCTGAGTCCTCTGGTTCTACTGTTAGACTTAATTCTCTTGAATTTTATGGGATTCATGTTTTGTCTTAGCTAAGTTAGTTATTACTCATCCATCTGCTTTTAAACTTGAATAGTTTTGTTTCAGATTTTCATCTGCTTATTTCTTTTGTTATTTCTAGACATCATAGTTTTGCCTTAAATTCTTTTTCTGTTATTTAATGTGTTTCCAGGAGTGCATGGAGGAAAATATAGTTTTTCAAGTGTTCATTTTCAACCTAAAGTACTCCAGTATTACACTTATAATAATGGGATTTAAACTGTTACAACAGTCATCACTCTATAATTAAAATATTTTTCTACTCATCAGATATCAAAGTGTACTAGTAATAAGAGATAGATAAGGAGCTTACTGGTTTGTCCTGAGGTAGTCCCTACAGAAACAAACACAAACAGACATATAAGCTAACAAAGGTATTATTTTCTCCAGTTCTCTAAATAGTATATTTACAAAGCTAGAAATGAAGACAACTAAAGTATGCAAGTATTCCTTGTAGGTTGTTTTCAACACAGGATATTTGAGATTTAAAAGAAAACTTACCAACAGGTTTTGAAGTGACAGCTGAAATAGGAAAAAAAAAAAAAAAAAAGGGCATTTATTATCTCTTAGAAGACTACTTTTCCTTAATATTGTTCTGAAAGTAACCTATAGAATGCAAAGTTTGCATGAATTATTTAAGTTTAATTTTTATTAAAGCAAATGTATTTATTTTTTTTTAATTTATTTACTTATTTGGCTGTGTTGGGAACTTCATTGTGTCACGCAGGCACTTTCATTGTGGTGCACAGGTTCAGTAGTTGCAGCATGCAAGCTCTCTAGTTGTGGTGAGTGGGTTCAGCAGTTGTGGTATGTGGGCTTAGTTGCCCTGAAGCATGTGGGACCTTAGTTCCCCAACTAGGGATTGAACCTGCGTCCCCTGTATTGCAGGCAAATTCCTAAACCCTGGACCACCAGAGACATCACCACACGTACTTATTTGAAAAGCCAAATTATTGAAGTTAAAACCACCAGTTCTCTTACTCATCCATTCTTATCTGTTATTTTCTTTTACTTATGTTAGATAGGTAGAATAGGGAAAAGGAGTCCAAAATGGCGGTGGCTTAAAGACAAGGAAGGGAAAAGCCCGCGAAAATAGAACTAAAGAAGGTCTGAGGACCAGAGTGAGGACCTCAGGTAAAACAAACAACACTCCTGGCTGGCCCAATTACATAGGACAGGCCCAGGGAGAGAAAAACATATAAATAGAGGAGCCAAAGCTAGCCCTCTCTCTCTCTCTGTCCCGCTCTGGGGCGCTCTTCTCCTCGTGTCTTTGGATAGTGCCCTCACGCCTCGAAGATGGATTTTCCTGCTATCTTCTAAATAAAATAGAGCTGTAACACTGAGCTGTAACACTGATTTGTCTAAGAGCCATAACATGGTCCATTCGAGACCTGAAAGCTATAACATGGTCTATCCAAGACTTGAGAGCTGTGACACGCCGAGAGGGCTTTAATGTCCGTCACTCCAAATCTTTATTGTGACGAGACAAAGAACCGAGGAACATACACTCGCGTGACTGTTTTGTTTCAGATTTTCATCTGCTTATTTCTTTTGTTATTTCTAGACATCATAGTTTTGTCTTAAATTCTTTTTCTGTTATTTAATGTGTTTCCAGGAGTGCATGGAGGAAAATATAGTTTTTCAAGTGTTCATTTTCAACCTAAAGTACTCCAGTATTACACTTATAATAATGGGATTTAAACTGTTACGACAGTCATCACTCTATAATTAAAATATTTTTCTACTCATCAGATACCAAAGTGTACTAGCAATAAGAGATAGATGAGGAGCTTACTGGTTTGTCCTGAGGTAGTCCCTACAGAAACAAACACAAACAGACATATAAGCTAACAAAGGTATTATTTTCTCTGGAGAAAATATTTACAAAGCTAGAAATGAAGACAACTAAAGTATGCAAGTATTCCTTGTAGGTTGTTTTCAACACAGGATATTTGAGATTTAAAAGAAAACTTACCAACAGGTTTTGAAGTGACAGCTGAAATAGGAAAAAAAAAGGGCATTTATTATCTCTTAGAAGACTACTTTTCCTTAATATTGTTCTGAAAGCAACCTACAGAATGCAAAGTTTGCATGAATTATTTGTTTAATTTTTATTAAAGCACATGTATTTATTTTTTTAAAATTTACTTATTTGGCTGTGTTGGGAGCTTCATTGTGTCATGCAGGCGCTTTCATTGTGGTGCACAGGTTCAGTAGTTGCAGCATGCAAGCTCTCTAGTTGTGGTGAGTGGGTTCAGCAGTTGTGGTATGTGGGCTTAGTTGCCCTGAGGCATGTGGGAGCTTAGTTCCCCAACTAGGGATTGAACTTGTGTTCCCTATATGCAGGCAAATTCCTAAACCCTGGACCACCAGAGCGTAACCACACATACTTATTTGAAAAGCCAAATTATTGAAGTTAAAACTACCAGTTCTCTTACTCATCCAGTCTTACCTGTTATTTTCTTTTACTTACATACTTTTATGAGGGAGGACTTTAGAACTAATATTTAGTTGTGGAATAATTGTATGATATTTCATAATTTTTCTATTTTGGGTAATGAAAATTTTTAAAGAAGGAAGACTTCTGAACTTATTCTGAAACCAGTATCACCCTGATACCAAGACTAGGCAAAGTGATACAAATAAGAAAATTACAGCTCAGTATCACCTGATGAAATAGATGCAAAAATCCTCAATAAAATATTCAGCAATGTCAACTTATTGACATGTTTGAAAGCCACAACTGAAATAGGAAGACAAATAAAAGTATAGGTATTTGTTCATTAGAAGGTGACTACTTTTACTTTGGATCTTCCCTGGTGGCTCAGTGGTAGAGAATATGCTGGCCAATGCAGGAGACTCAGGAGATATGGGTTTGATTTCTGGGTCAGGAAGATCCCCTGGAGAAGGAAATGGCAACCCCCTCCACTATTTTTGCCTAGGAAAGTCCCATGGACAGAGGAGACTGGTGGGCTACAGTCTATGGGGATGTAAAAGAGTCTGACACAACTGAGCAACTAAACAACAACTTTTACTTTATATCTTTCTAAAATTATGCACTGGAATTCAAAATTTACCTTAATTTATTAATTTTATATATCAAAGTACCTGTATGTATTTTAAAAGTCAAATTGTTTTATAAAATTAATATGCCAGGCCTCTTACCAATCAAATCTTACTCCTTGTTTCTTCTTTCATTTTCACTATGTTAAGGAGGTTTGGCTATTGAGTGATATTCAATACTAGAGTATATACAAGATATTATATGATTTTTACAATTTGAACAAAGTACACTAGCTTCCTTTTGTGGAAATCAAGGTTTTACCTCTTTTTCTACCCTCTCTCTTGCTCTTTCTCCAACAAAGTCATGTCACATTAAAAAGAAAATCAATATGTTAGCAATACCATGATCATAAAACAATCTTTGTAGTTGAGCCATGTGTCAGTTTTCTTGTGCAAACTTTTCTTTGACCTGCAGTTAATTTCTGCAATCTTTCCTGTTTTCTTAAAATGTCTTACAGGTTTGTGGTTTTTATAATTTGCTTAGCCATTTTTGGGAAGATCCCCTGGAGAAGGAAATGGCGATCCACTCCAGTATTCTTTCCTGGAAAACCCCATGGATGGAGGAGCCTGGTAGGCTACAGTCCATGTGGTCGCAAAGAGTCGGACATGTCTAAGTGACTTCACTTTCACTTTCACTTTAGCCATTTTAGCAAGCTTCAGGAGGGTAGAGAAGAAAGTGCCCAGCTTTTGATTTGTATAATATTGTCTCTGATACTGGTCATGGGTAGTTTTACAATCAGAAATGGTAATACATGGAAAGCTCAAATCCTCACAGTTAGCAGACCAGATCACCCACAGCTTAGAAACACAAACAGAGGGTACTAATAGCTTCTAGGGTTTTTCCTAGAATACAAATAATAACATTAGTGTAACTTGTCTGAGATAAGATTATATTTTTATTCTCTGATCTATTCTAGAGAGGTTTTTAATATGTAAATTATAATGGCTTGAGGGTGAAAAGTTTCATTTGGGAGACTAAAGCATGCAGGGAAGATTGAAAATGGACTTACTAATGGATTAATGGATTCTGGTATCTCAACTGAGACACACACAAAATAAACAAATGCAAATTGTTCAGTTCAGTTTTCAGTTCAGTCACTCAGTTGTGTCCGACTCTTTGCGACCCCATGAATCACAGCACGCCAGGCCTCCCTGTCCATCACCAACTCCCGGAGTTCACCCAGACTCACGTCCATCGAGTCAGTGATGCCATCCAGCCATCTCATCCTCTGTCGCCCCCTTCTCCTCCTGCCCCCAATCCCTCCAAGCATCAGAGTCTTTTCCAATGAGTCAACTCTTCGCATGAGGTGGCCAAAGTACTGGAGTTTCAGCTTTAGCATCAGTCCTTCCAAAGAAATCCCAGGGCTGATCTCTTTCAGAATGGACTGGTTGGATCTCCTTGCAGTCCAAGGGACTCTCAAGAGTCTTCTCCAACACCACAGTTCAAAAGCATCAATTCTTCGGCGCACAGCTTTCTTCACAGTCCAACTCTTACATCCATATATGACCACTGGAAAAACCATAGCCTTGACTAGACGGACCTTTATTGGCAAAGTAATGTCTCTGCTTTTCAATATGCTATCTAGGTTGGTCATAACTTTTCTTATGTCTTCATAAGAAAGTCTTTTAATTTCATGGCTGCAGTCACCATCTGCAGTGATTTTGGAGCCCCCAAAAAATAAAGTCTGACACTGTTTCCACTGTTTCCCCATCTATTTCCCATGAAATGATGGGACCAGATGCCATGATCTTCATTTTCTGAATGTTGGGCTTTAAGCCAACTTTTTCACTCTCCTCTTTCACTTTTATCAAGAGGCTCTTTAGTTCCTCTTCACTTTCTGCCCTAAGGGTGGTGTCATCTGCATATCTGAGGTTATTGATATTTCTCCTGGCAATCTTGATTCCAGCTTGTGCTTCCTTCAGCCCAGCATTTCTCATGATGTACTCTGCATATAAGTTAAATAAGCAGGGTGACAATATACAGCCTTGACGTACTCCTTTTCCTCTTTGGAACCAGTCTGTTGTTCCATGTCCAGTTCTGACTATTGCTTCCTGACCTGCATACAAACTGTTACTTGACCCTAAAAAATAGACTAGTTTTCTCCAATAGGATATCATGATGAAGGGAATGCAATATTGTCACAATCAGATGGTATTATTAAAATTCAATTGTAATAAAATAGATTAAAAAAATTAAAAAGTCAGTTGTATTTTTTTAAATTTATTTATTTTAATTGGAGGCTAATTACTTTACAATATTGTATTGGTTTTGCCATACATCAACATGAACCCACCACGGGTGTATAAATGTTCCCCATCCTGAACCCCCCTCCCACCTCCCTCCCCGTACCATCCCTCTGGGTCATCCCAGTGCACCAGCCCCAAGCATCTTGTATCCTGCATCAAACCTGGACTGGCGATTCGTTTCATATATGATATTATACATGTTTCAACGCCATTCTCCCAAATCATCCCACCCTCTCCCTCTCCCACAGAGTCCATAAGACTGTTCTATACATCTGTGTCTCTTTTGCTGTCTCGCATACAGGGTTAGTGTTACTATCTTTCTAAATTCCATATATATGTGTTAGTATACTGTATTGGTGTTTTTCTTTCTGGCTTACTTCACTCTGTATAATAGGCTCCAGTTTCATCCACCTCATTAGAACTGATTCAAATGTATTCTTTTTAATGGCTGAGTAACACTCCATTGTGTATATGTACCACAGCTTTCTTATCCATTCTTCTGCTGATGGACATCTAGGTTGCTTCCATGTGCTGGCTATTATTTAATCATACTTTTTTCTTTTCTGTATTTCTGACGCTCTGACATCTGAGACCTTGCTGCCCCTTCCAGGCCTAGCCAATTCCTTGATACCTTAAAATAACTCTCTTGCCAGCATAACTTTAATATGCAAACTAACAAATCCAGAACCTATACCCCAAAACCACTTCCTTTATTGGGCTCTTGTATTCTTAGCCACTGTTTCCCTGCCTTAATTTCCCTGGAACCAGGTATCAGACAATTAGGTGCAACTGCTATACCCAGGAGCTTGCTGAAATTCTTCAAATTAGCCATTCCTAGAACTGTTTAGCTTGTTTACTGTCCTGCTCATTTCCAGGAAAGCTGTAATAAAACCTCTTGCCTGGACCGCCCTTCCCCTATTGTATTCCCTTTACTCCCTCTATCTTCTTCCAGACCCTGATGATTCCCCATGTGGCCTTGCCTAATATGGTATGTCCTGTCCTCTGGGGACCTGTGAGTTACAAACCATGTTTTCACTGTAGTCGTCTACTTATCTATTGGCCTTATCACACATAAATAATAATAAACCCTACAGATTAAAACACCAACTTTGTATGCTTATATTGGTTCCTTACACCAACCATTTGAAATCAGATTTGCTCTTTCAAATAAGCATAGGCTTCTTTTGTTGGAAATAACTTTCTGAAAGTGTGATTTCTTTACTTGTTTTATACAGTATTTACTGACTTTCTACTAAGATGAGACCTTCCTGTTCATTTACTCAGTACCTCAGTTCCTTTACCTTTCTGTGGTATTTAGAATTGCCCTAGTCACCCCTTGTTAAATGCCCTCCCTTTGAGTGAAGGAAGAACCTTTGACTTGCTTCCAGCTTAGAAACATGGCCAAAGCCATAGTATAGTCACTCCCATGATCATGTTGCATTATTTAAGACTCTCTGTTAGCAGATAAAATTGAGAGATTCTGCTGCTGGGCTTTGAAGAAGTAAGCTACCTAGTTGTGAGACTACCTGTGTGAGGGCAGTGGGGCAAAAAACATCAGGGTTTCTGGGATTTGAGTGTCCCCAGGTGACATCCAGTAAGACATAAGGGACCTTAGAGAAGATATATAAGATATCACAAAATCATCTAACAAGCACAAAGTATTAGTCATACATGGATGGGGGAGAGAATGGTTCAAAAGTATTAAAAGATTTTAAAGGGAATAAAAACAAATTTTTTGAAGGAAGCGTAGAAATGCAGGAAAGAATCAAGAAAGAATTAAATATGTGGGCTGCTACTGCTAAGTCACTTCAGTTATGTCTGACTCTGTGCGACCCCATAGACGGCAGCCCACCAGGCTCCCCCATCCCTGGGATTCTCCAGGCAAGAACACTGGAGTGGGATGCCATTTTCTTCTCTAACGCATGAAAGTGAAAAGTGAAAGTGAAGTCGCTCAGTTGTGTCCGACCCTCAGCGACGCTATGGACTGCAGCCTTCCAGGCTCTTCCATACATGGGATTTTCCAGGCAAGGGTACTGGAGTAGGATGCCATTGCCTTCTCCAAAATATGTGGGCAAACATAAGTAAACATATATTGCAGTTAATTTTTACATTCTTTTATGCTTTCTTAACATGTTTTATAAGTTTGTGACTTTTGTTATTTTCCTGTCATTTTTGTGAATCTCAGGAGGGAAAAGAAGTACCCCTTTTCAATTTATTTCATAAGGACTCTGATACTCTCTACATAGAATTTTTTACAATCAGAAATAGTGACATATATAAAGTTCAAAACCCTTGCAGTTAGCAGACCAAATCACCATAGATTAGACACAGAAGAAAGAAACTTACTGGGTTGTTGTGAGATATGTCCTATAAAAGGAAAAAACCCACAGATAAACATGTAAGCTAGCTTAAAGATAACATGACTATTTTCTCTAATTCTACAAAAGATAAATTAATAAAGCTAGGAATAATGATGACCAGAGAATGCAAAAGTCACATAAATGGTTATGAAAACACATAAGGTTTGAGCTTCAAAAAGGAAACAGGTTTTGAAGTCACAATTGTAACAGAAAGAAAATTGTAGGGTTTGATTGCCATTTGAAGGAGTTTACTTTTAAAAAACAGCTTTTTAAAATCAATCTATAGAATGCAAAGTTTATATGACCAATTTTTCTTATATCAAAGTACATCTTTATTTTAAAAATAAAATTGTTTTACATAGGTAAAAATATCAGTTTTCTTACTCATTCCTTTTCATCTCCAGTTTTTCTTTTACTCTTTTGGGGGGCTAGCTATATTTGGTCATAGAATTCCTAAATAATATTTCATGTTTTTTCAAATTTGGAAGATGTAGATTGGTTTTCTACTATGCAGAAGGCTTTATCTTTTTTTTTTTTAAAGGGATTTTTTTTTTTTTTTACTTTCTCTTTCTGATATTTTATTGGTTTATAAATACAAGAGTTTTCTGTATATTAAACTTGTATTATGCAACTTCACTGGAGTCACTTATTAGTTCTAGTAGTTTTTGGGTGGAGACTCTAGAGTTCTCTACGTAGATTATCATGTCAGCTGCACAGTGACAGTTCTACCATCTTCCTTTCCAGTTTTGGTACTTTCAGTTTTTTTCTTGTCTGATTGGTGAAGCTAAGACTTCCAATGCTGTGTTAAATAGAAGTGGTTAGAGTGGGCATCCTTATCTTGTCTTTGAATTTAATGGGAAAACTTTCAACTTTTCTCCATTGAGTATGATATTTGCTGTGTTTCTCATAAATAACCTTTATCATGTTTAGATATGTTCCCTCTATAACAATTCTGATGAGAGGTTTTTAAAATTGTGAATGAATGTCGAATTTTGTCAAGTATTTTTTTCTGTGTCTATTAGGATGATTATGTAGTTTTTGTCTTTCCTTTTGTTAATGTGCATCACACTGATTTGTGAATGTTGAACCATCCTTGTGACCTTGGAATAAATCCAGGTTGATCATGGTTATTTATCCTTTTTATATTTTGTTGAATTTCATTTGCTAATATTTTATTGAGGATTTTTTTGTTCTATATTCATCAAAGATTTTGGCCTGTAATTTTCTTTTTTTGTAGCGTCTTTGATTTTGGTATCAGGTTAATGGTGGCCTCATAAAAGAGTGACTTTGGACGTGTCCCCTCCTCTTCAATTATTTGGAATAGTTTGGGAAGGATAGGTATAAGATCTTCTTTATATGTTTAAAAGAATTCTCCAGTGAAGCTATCTGGTCCTAAACTTCAGTTTGCAGGGAGTTTAAAAAATAACAGATTCTATTTCACTTCTAAAAATCGGCCTGTTCAAACTGTTTGTTTTTCTTGACTTGGTCTTGGCAGGCTGTGTGTTTCTAGAAATTTGTCCATTTTTCTCTAGGTTGTCCAATCTGTTGGCTATAAATGTTCATAACATACTTTTATGATTTTTTGGTATCTCTATTTTATTGGTTATTATTTCTTCTCTTTCATTCCTTATTTTATTTGGGTCCTCTCATGTTGAGCCTAGCTAAAGGCTATCAATTTTGTGTATCTTAAAAAAACAGTTCTTTGTTCAATGGATCTTTTCAACTGTTTTTTTTTTTTTTAACTCTCCATTTTATTTATTTCTTTTCTGATCTATTATATCCTTCCTTCTGCTGACTTTGGGTTTTGTTTGTTCCTTCTTAAATTCCTTCAGGTGGTAGTGTAGGTTGTTTATTTGAGATTTTTCTTATTTCTCAAGGAAGTACTGTAATGTCATAAACTTCCCTCTTAGAACTGCTTTTGCTGCTTTTGGAGTGTTGTTAGAACAATTAGTTTTAAGTTGTCAGATGATTCCTGGATCTCCATTTCTTTGTGACAGTAACTGGAGGTTTACTGCACTCCATTTGATGGAGTCATGTTTCCCTAGTTCTTCATGATCCTTTGTGTAGGTGCCTGAATATTTAGAGAAGTTATCTCTTCCAGACTTTGTGGACCTACTTTGGTAATGGAAGACTTTCACCTACAGGTAGGATTATGCTGGAGCTTGGTCTAGTGGTCTAGCACTTTAGGTCCAGTGGTGCTAGGCACCATGTGTAGAAGCACATGGTGATACTGGGTTGGGGGGGTATAATATCTCTTTGACTTAGGCCACCAGTGTCCACAGCATCAACAACTGGTTGCTGTCGGGGGGTGTTTGCAGTGGGTACATGGGTTGTTGTTGTCCTTAGTGGCACCTCCATATCTAACAGTGAGGGACCAGAACTGGTAGTGGTGGTGGCTGGAACCAGTGGTGTGCACATCCTGACACCATTTGGCTGTAGAGACCAACTGCAGGTGCCTGTGTTGTGGTATACACTGGTTGCAGACATACAGGTAGTAACGGAGGCCAGGGCAGTTAGCAAGGACTAGGAACAATTGTGGGCACAATAGCAGCTGTGGGGGCCCTGGGTGTCAATGTGCTCTCCCATGGCTACATAGAGTCCTCCTGGGTGTATGCATGTGATGGAGGCCAGAGACTTGTGTTTGGTTGACACTATGTGCTTGCATAGCTAGAGGTGTTATCCCTGAGTGGATGCATGGTGGTGGGGTCAGCTGCAGTGTTCTAGGCTGGTATCTTGCACTTGCAATGCCACAGAGTACTGGGCTAGATGCTATTACGGTTCCCAGACTCTGAATGGTCAGGGCTGGGGGTTGGGGAATGCAGAGGGACTCAGTTGGGTGGCATCAGGGAAGGTGAATATCTGTGGGGCAACACCTCATGAAACTGCAAGGTTCTGTGGTGGTTCTGCTGACTGATGATTTCTTTAGTGGCAATAGCTCTGGGTTTGTCTATAGAGCAGGATACTATGAACTGTGGTTGCTCCTAATTTGTGGCTACTCTTGGGAACCCTTACCTTTCTTCCTTGTTCCAGTTGTCTCTATGTGTCTCTGTTATGCTGGCCTTTGTGGGGTGGAACTGAAGCAAGACTTTATTTATTTTTATTTTATTCCAATTTTATTGAAGTATGATCAGTAAATTAAAATTGTATATATTTAAGGTATACATGGAGTGTGAAGCCAAGTGGGCCTTAGGAAGCATCACTACCAACAAAGCTAGTGGAGTTGATGGAATTCCAGCTGAGCTATTTCAAATCCTAAAAGATGCTACTGCTAATGTGCTGCACTCAATATGCCAGCAAATTTGGAAAACAGCAGTGGTCACAGGACTGGAAAAGGTCAGTTTTCATTCCAATCCCGAAGAAAGCAATGCCAAAGAATGTTCAAACTACCACACAATTGCACTCATCTTACACGCTAGCAAAGTAATGCTCAAAATTCTCCAAGATAGGCTTCAACAGTATGTGAACCATGAACTTCCAGATGTTCAAGCTGGTTTTATAAAAGGCAGAGGGACAAGAGATCAAATTATCAAAATCTGCTGGATCATTGAAAAATCAAGAGAGTTCCAGAAAAACATCTATTTCTGCTTTATCGACTATGCAAAAGCCTTTGACTGTGTGGATCACAACAAACTGAGGAAAATTCTTCAAGAGATGGGAATTCCAGACCACCTGACCTGCCTCTTGAGAAATCTGTATGTAGGTCAGGATGCAACAGTTAGAACTGGACATGGAACAGCAGACAGGTTCCAAATAGGAAAAGGAGTTTGTCAAGGCTGTATATTGTCACTCTACTTATTTAACTTACATGCACAGTACATCATGTGAAATTCCAGGCTGGATGAAGCACAAGCTGGAATCAAGATTGCCAGGTGAAATATCAATAACCTCAGATACACAGATTACACCACCCTTATGGCAGAAAGCAGAGAAGAACTGAAGAGCCTCTTGATGAAAGTGAAAGAGGAGAGTGAAAAAATTGGCTTAAAGCTCAACATTAAAAAAGCTAAGATCATGGCATCCGGTCCCATCACTTCATGGCAAATAGATTGGGAAACAATGGAAATAGTGACGGACTTTATTTTCTTGGGCCCCCAAATCATGGCAGATGGTGACTGCAGCCATGAAATTAAAAGATGCTTGCTCCTTGGAAGAAAGCTATGATCAACCTAGTGAAGTCGCTCAGTCGTGTCTGACTCTTTGTGACCCCATGAACTGTAGCCTATCAGGCTCCTCCGTCCATGGGAGTTTCCAGGCAAGAGTGCTGGAGTGGCTTGCCATTTCCTTCTCCAGGGGATCTTCCCAACCCAGGAATCGAACCAGGGTCTCCCGCATTGTAGGCAGACGCTTAACCGTCTGAGCCACCAGGGAACCAGCCTAGACAGCATATTAAAAAGCAGAAACATTACTTTGCCATCAAAGGTCCATCTAGTCAAAGCTATGGTTTTTCTAGTAGTCATGTATGGATGTGAGAGTTGGACTGTAAAGAAAGCTGAGCACCAAAGAATTGATGCTTTTGAACTGTGGTGTTGGAGAAGACTCTTGAGAGTCCCTTGGACTTTAAGGAGATCTGACTGGTCCATCCTAAAGGAAATTAGTCCTGAATATCCATTGGAAGGACTGATGTTGAAGCTGGAACTCCAATATTTTGGCCACATGATGCAAAGAACTGACTTGTTTTGAAAAGACCCTGATGCTGTCCAAGATCAAAGGTGGAAGAAGAGGACAACAGAGGATGAGATAGTTGGATGGCATCACCAACTCGATGGCCATGAGTTTGAGCAAGCTTTGGGAGTTGATGATGGACAGGGAAGCCGGGTATGCTGCAGTCCATGGGGTCGCAAAGAATCAGACACGACTGAGCGACTGAACTGAACTGAAGATATATATATATAGGCATTTTCTTTGAGTAGTCCGTTTTTTTCCCACAAAATTTTCTCTAAGGTTCTACCTGGTAAGCAAGTATATACCTGGTTGCCACTGTACTAAGAACTATGTAGAATGATGTGTTGTGTTTATTACTTGGAAATTTTTGTGTTTATTATGTAGTCTCTTATTTAATTGCCTGATAGCAGTACTACTTCTGATCTCAACTGTGTATTGTGTTCGGAAGTTTCAACCTTCTCTTTCAACCTCTCTATTCATTGACCTCTAAAGTGCAGTGTTTGCCTGGCTGTGAGGAGTGAAGAGGGTATTCGAGGTTCTGATAAAGATTTCTAAGTAGTCATCTTGCTTTGGTCTCACGCTTCACATCTGCCATCAGTTCTTGAGCCTCTCTGGAGTTCTCCATTTGAATTGATATTTTTCTTGCCTTTCTCCATGGTTTAGGTGCAGGCTTCTTCTGTCTGCTAAGTTAGTCATCTGCTTTTGAAAAACTTCTCAACACTTAAAAATTGTTCTCATTTCCTTTTGTCCTTTTCTTTGTATTTTGTGTGTATGCTTTTTCCATTTCTTTATTTTCACTCCAATGAGATTTTAGAAGGGAGTTTAGATAAATGTCTTATAAAATAGAACTCACCCTCCCTGCCCACTCTGAACTCATTTGGAGGTTCATATTTAAACATAATGGACATGGAACTAGTAATAGCCACAGGGGTGAAAATTCTTCCACACATCATTCACACAGTCAGTTACAAATAAGAAACAAACAACAAAGAAACTTACTTCTGGGTTCTGATTTCTCTTCTGAAATATAAACACAAATAAACATATAAATATCATTTGCTTAAGGGAAGGAGAGTCTAGTTTTATTTAGTATTATTTTGTTGTGTGGTATGTAAGACTAAAAATATTAGTAATTAGATCAAAAAATTTTAAATAATTAATAAACTTAAGTTCATCAGAATTAAGGAACAGTAGAGGAACTTGCTGAAGATTCTGAATTTTTCATAGAATAGAAACAAATATAGGACTGTTGTTTCCTTCATAGAAGGAGCTCAGTGTCATGTTTTCCTCTAATAGTCTTTTGGGTGAATTCATTTTAAAGTTAGACTATTTTGGGACTCTAAGTCATCTCTATCTGTTGTTCCTGGTCACTATGGTGGAAATTTTGTAGATTTTGGAAATCTGTGCAACCATTCTGTTTTCCATTTCATCTCTTTTCACCTCAGGAACTATTGAGATTTCTTTAAATTTGCTGAGAAATAAAGTAACTTCTATTTTTGATCAGATAGTTCTGTCACAAAGGTATCAAAGCTTTTTAATTTGTTTATGTTTTTAATTAAGAACAAAGCTTCTATTTACATTTTTAGTGAGGAACATCAGAAAAATCAATCTATAGTTTTGCATCAGGAAAGTTAGCTTCAGTAGAATTAATCAGTTTGTGCATCCCCTGATGTGATTTAAGAACAGAGTAATCTGATGGTTTTAAGATTTCTTGAGTTTTTTAGATCGAAGACAATAACATCCATAAATATTTTTATGTATCTTTGATTGAAACTTTTGATTTTAGGTAAAAGCATTAGAACATGCAAATCCTATTGTATCCACATTTACATCATTATTCTTACTTTTCTCCTGTTTGTTAGGCAGCCTACATCAGAACAGCTCAACCACATACAGATGGTAGGAAAATAGATTTTGTTAACTACTCTACTTAAATAATTTTTTCCACTGTTAGTAAGCTAGTGGCAAGGTGACTTACTAGGGAAAGCTGACTTACTAGGGCAAGGGAAAGAGGGAATGATATACAGAAACATGAAGATTTTGGTAATATCCATAGTTATTATCTTCTGTCCCTATCAATCATGGATTAAAAAAAAAACAACTGGAGATGTTAAATAAAGAATTGCTAATAGTTTTTGCATGTTTTCCCCATCTGTCTAAAATACCTACCAAAATAAATAAATGAATGTGGTTTGTCTTGGGTAAGACGTTATGTTTCTTTTTTTCTTGCCTTTGTTTTTTTTCAAACTCAGAACTGGGATTTGAATTCAGCCTCTGAGATGTTTAAACACTGCACTGTGTTGTGTTTCCACTTCTGTTTTCTTCTCTCTGTTCTAATTTTGCTTCTCATGCCTGCCTACTCACACCACCACCATCTTTCTACCCAGACTGAATATTTGTTCTTAAAAAGGCAGTGTAAGTAATCCTGAGAGAGAGTTTTAATATGGTCATTGTTCCTTAGGCATGATACTTGCTTAGTGCTAAAGGGACTCTTAGTGCTAAGGGACTTCATGTGCTAAGAGCTCCAGTGAGCTCTTTTCTATTGCTCTTCAAAAATGTTTAGCAAATATTTACTGTATTCTAGAATAAAAGATATTGATATTTGGTGATGTGAATACGTTGTGATTCCCTGTCCTTACCTTTGAGTCTGCTGCTTCTATAGTGATCTTCAGGGACAAAGAGTAGGAACACCACCTTCCTATGATAGAGCTGAGGTATTAGTAATAGTGGTGAGGACTTTTCTGTCCTTGAGATCTGGGGAAAATGTTAAGATTTACTGGTTCTTTGAGGGTGCTTAGCATGTGAAAACTGTGAAGCCCGTTGGGAAAGGCTGTTCCTTTATGCTCATTTGTTTTCCTAGGAGAGTATCCTTGACTCTGCCTGTCTTGCTGGGCCAGATTGCTCTCAGTTCTTATAGTTAGGAAAGATCTGGTTAGGGAGAAACACAGATGCAAGGATCCTTCCTTCCTGTGTCACAGTAAGGAAGAATTTTCCACTTTATACACAGACAGGTGAACAGGCACTGCCATGACTTTAATAGCATAGTGATTGTCAATAGAAATCTTAAGAGTTTGATAGTTAATCTGATGGTTTAGGGGAGATTAGCCTGAACAATCAAAGAAGGATCTTTCACTCAAAAACCAGAGGGAGGAAAACCAAACTGAATATCTAAAGCATGTCATCTTGTGAAGCAGAGCAAATAAAAATCTCAGGTAAGAACAGTAAGAAAAAAATTTAAAGGACTCCAGATCAAGCTAACAAAGATATTGGAATTTAGCTCGGACTTGGTGATGACTTTTTCGTTCAACATGCCAAAGGCACAATTCGTGAAAAAAATAATTTATAAGCTGGACTTCATTAAAATAAAAAATTTCTGTGAATGATGTCTGTTGACCTGGAGTGATATATGTGACATTATTAGGTGAAGAAATCAAGTTGCAGAAGGCATATGTTTGATTTCTTTTGCATATATGTTTATATGAGCATGGATTAAGATATGGAGAGATTCATAGGAAGTTACACTAACATTTTGAGTTTTTAATTTTTGGAGAGAAGTTTAATAAATATTTAAATATTTTTGAGACCTGGGTTACAGTGTGTGTAACCTGTAGTGTACTTTGACTTCTCAGTCTTGGATGATGATAGATAAGAATATTCCTTAAACATTAAAGAAATAGGTTTTTATTTTTTCAAAACCTAATTGGAACCTCCCAAGGAGTGAGTAAGGACAGTGGTTGTTTCTTCTACTCTTAACTACTTGAAAAGAGGAGAGAAATGGAATTTAATAAAATATAAAACTGAATAGTCTAACCAGTTTTTCAGTTTATTCTTTTATCCCTTTGGATCTTATTTTAAAATTTTATACTTTCCCCCTTTCAATAGCTCCCTGTATTTACTTCATAGATATGCCAGTTATTACCTGGTGAGAGGTATTTTGGAACAATGGGAAATTGTATTTTTAATGCAATTCTAACCCAGGATATATTTTTTGGGATAGGAGTCACAGTAATTTTACATGACTCATTTATTTCCCAATATCTTTGCATTTCTTATTTAATTTTGTTGTCTCTAAAATCACTTTCCTTTCTTCCTTTCCTTATGTTTGTTTTCTAAATGTAAAATGACTAATGGTAAGGCTTCCACTTATTTTTTTCTTTTCATCTTTATTAAGGTATAACTGACAAATAAAAATTGTATATACTTAAAATGCAGAGTTCCAAGAATAGCAAGGAGAGATAAGAAAGCCTTCCTCAGTGATCAATGCAAAGAAATAGAGGAAAACAAGAGAATGGGAAAGATTAGAGATCTCTTCAAGAAAATTAGAGATACCAAGGGAACATTTCATGAAAAGATGGGCTTGATAAAGGACAGAAATGATATGGACCTAACAGAAGCAGAAGATATTAAGAAGAGGTGTCAAGCATACACAGAAGAACTGTACAAAAAAGATCTTCATGACCCAGATAATCATGATGGTGTGATCACTCACCTAGAGCCAGACATCCTGGGATGTGAAGTCAAGTGGGCCTTAGAAAGCATCACTATGAACAAAGCAGGTGGAGGTGATGGAATTCTAGTTGAGCTATTTCAAATCCTGGAAGATGATGCTGTGAAAGTGCTGCACTCAATATGTCAGCACATTTGGAAAACTCAGCAGTGGCCACAGGACTGGAAAAGGTCAGTTTTCATTCCAATCCCAAAGAAAGGCAATGCCAAAGAATGCTCAAACTACCTCACAATTGCACTCATCTCACACACTAGTAAAGTAATCCTCAAAATTCTCCAAGCCAGGCTTCAGCAATATGTGAACCGTGAACTTCCAGATGTTCAAGCTGGTTTTAGAAAAGGCAGAGGAACCAGAGATCAAATTGCCAACATCCGCTGGATCATGGAAAAAGCAAGAGAGTTCCAGAAAAACATCTATTTCTGCTTTATTGACTATGCCAAAGCCTTTGACTGTGTGGATCACAATAAACTGGAAAATTCTGAAAGAGATGGGAATACCAGACCACCTTACCTGCCTCTTGAGAAACCTTTATACAGGTCAGGAAGGGACAGTTAGAACTGAACATGGAACAACAGACTGGTTCCTAATAGAAAGAAGAGTACATCAAGGCTGTATATTGTCACCCTGCTTATTTAACTTACATGCAGAGTACATCATGAGAAGTGCTGGGCTGGAAGAAGCACAAGGTGGAATGAAGATAGCTGGGAGAAATATCAATAACCTCAGATATGCAGATGACACTACCCTTATGGAGGAAAATGAAGAGGAGCTAAAAGCCTCTTGATGAAAGTGAAAGAGGAGAGTGAAAAAGTTGGCTTAAAGCTCAACATTAAGAAAACTAAGATGATGTCATATGGTCCCATCACTTCACGGGAAATAGATGGGGAAACAGTGTCAGACTTTATTTTTTTGGGGCTCCCAAATCACTGCAGATGGTGACTGCAGCCATGAAATTAAAAGATGCTTACTCCTTGGAAGGAAAGTTATGACCAACCTAGACAGCATATTTAAAAGCAGAGATATTGCTTTGCCAACAAAGGTCCATCTAGTCAAGACTATGGTTTTTCCAGTGGTCATGTATGGGTGTGAGAGTTGGACTGTGAAGAAAGTTGAGCGCCGAAGAATTGATGCTTTTGAACTGTGGTGCTGGAGAAGACCCTTGAGAGTCCCTTGGACTGCAAGGAGATCCAACCAGTTCATCCTAAAGGAGATCAGTCCTGGGTGTTCATTGGAAGGACTGATGTTGAGGCTGAAACTCCAATACTTTGGCCACCTCATGTGAAGAGTTGACTCATTGGAAAAGACCCTGATGCTAGGAGGGATTGGGGGCAGGAGGAGAAGGGGATGACAGAGGATGAGA
Organism: Bos indicus; assembly: GCF_029378745.1. Lineage (NCBI taxonomy): Eukaryota > Metazoa > Chordata > Mammalia > Artiodactyla > Bovidae > Bos > Bos indicus. The sequence continues at coordinate 29,009,160 of NC_091782.1, read as the reverse complement.
TGGCTGGATGGCATCACTGACTCAATGCACATGAGTCTGGGTGAACTCCGGGAGTTGGTGATGGACAGGGAGGCCTGGCAGGCTGTGATTCATGGGGTCGAAAAGAGTCGGACACAACTGAGTGACTGAACTGAACTGAACTGAAAGTGTAATACTTTATTTAATCCTTAGTTTATTGAGATATAATTGACATATAACACTGTGTAAGTTTAAGGTGTATAAAATGTGATATATATGTATGTATTATAGATTTCTATAATAAGTTTAGTTAACATCCATCACCTCACACAGTTACAAATTTTCTTTTTTCCTTTTGGTGAGAACTTTTAAAATCTACTCTCTTAGCAACCAACTTGAAGTTTTGATGTATGTTCCTGCTTCATCTTGTGAACCAGGCACTTGACGTTTGTTACTTTACTTGTAAGATAAAATTTACCACCATTGATTTTCTGTTAAGTCCTGTATTCCTACCTTTGTATCTAAACTACCTTGAAATTACACATATTCATATTACTAATATTTGCATCATTTTGCTAAACATGGTGCTATTTTGATAGCTCACCCTTTTTCCCTTCCTTTTTTGGAGGTCCTTTAAGATTTTCATGTGTGTTAGTTGCTCGGTCATGTCTGACTCTTTGTGACCCCACTGTAGCCTGCCAGGCTCCTCTGTCCATGGGATTTTCCAGGCAAGAATACTGGAGTAGGTTGTCATTTCCTTCTCCAGAGGATCTTCCCAACCCAGGAATTGAACCTGGGTCTCCCACATAGCAGGCAGACTCGTTACCATCTGAGCCACCAGGGAAGATTTTCATATCTGTATCTTAAAGGGAGAATTAACAGTTGTTTTTAACTAGTCTGTTTTTTGGTGGTCTTTAGAGAATGTTCCATTTTCATAGTTGGAGTTTCCTATTGTATGACTTACTTGCTTTCAAAGAAACCTCTCCTGGGGATAAAAATGTTTGACTGCAAGCTAGAAATTTTGGAGAAGATACAGGGAGGTTTCTATGAATTCATCTCTTCTGAATCCTTGGTTCAGAGGGATATACTCTTCAGTATGGAGTCAGCTGAGCTGATTGCTAAAGTCTGTCTGTTTTTTTTTTTAGTAGTTGCCTTGGCAGGGTCCCTGCTTCTTAGCCGAAATCCTAGAGAAACTGCATTTGTCAGAGCCTTCTAAATCCTAGCTATGCTATGCTAAGTCACTTCAGTCATGTCCGACTCTGTGCGACCCCATAGATGGCAGCCCACCAGGCTCCCCCGTCCCTGGGATTCTCCAGGCAAGAACACTGGAGTGGGTTGCCATTTCCTTCTCCAATGCATGAAAGTGAAAAGTGAAAGTGAAGTCGCTCAGTCGTGTCTGACTCTTAGCGACCCCATGGACTGCAGCCTACCAGGCTCCTCCGTCCATGGGATTTTCCAGGCAAGAGTACTGGAGTGGGGTGCCATTGCCTTCTCCGAAATCCTCTAGCTAACTACCAACAAAGATCTGTATACTTAAGGCTATGTTTTTTCCAGTAGTCATGTATGACTTGGACTATAAAGAAAGCTGAGCACTGAAAAATTGAAGCTTTTGAACTGTGGTGTTGGAGAAGACTCTTGAGAGTCTGTTGGACTGCAGGGAGATCAAACCAGTCAATCCTAAAGGAAATCAACCCTGAGTATTCATTGGAAGAACTGATGCTGAAGCTGAAACTCCAGTACTTTGGCCACCTGATGTGAAGAGCTGACTCATTTGAAAAGACCCTGATGCTGGGAAAGATTGAAGGCAGGAGGAGAAGGGGTTGACTGAGGATGAGATGATTGGATGTCATCACCAGCTCAATGGACATGAGTTTGAGCAAGCTCCGGGAAACTGTAAAGGACAGAGAAGCCTGGCATGCTGCAGTCAGTACAGTTGCAGAGCTGGACATGACTGAGCAACTGAACAACAACAAAACTACCAGTTGAACCCAGAGAGCTATAGAAAAATGATGTAAGGATCATGAAAACCTAAATATTTTAAACTATATTAAAAGGCTTCTGGTTACATTTTTCCTGATTAGCATAATATATGCAAGAGATATCAACCAAGATTCATAAAAAAATCTTTAAATGTGTATATTCCAGAGACATATATTTGTGTGTGCTAAGTTACATTATACAAATTTCATGTTCAATATTTATTCTCCTCCTCCACTCCATTTTTTTCCCAATGCAGTCTTGCTAATAAATCCATGTAGTTTATCAAAGGACTTAAGGAGTTTTGAGACTCCTGAAATTAACTTAGGATTCTACACCAGGTGCGGGGCTCTGAGCACACGGGAGAGGTCCACACAGTGGTCTGACTTGTGGAGCTTCTCCTGTCAGCTTGTGGTTGAATAGCATGAGCCATTTATGTAATGTTTTATACTTTGGGGAGGTACTAAAGTATGGTTTCTTTTTCTTTGTTTTTGGTTAAACCTCTTTAAAAAATCCTAGCATATTAGATTAGTTTGAAAAACTTTCTTGGAAGATATCCAGTTAGTCCAAAAGAATTTTGTACTTTGAAATATCAACTCATATTTAGAAGAAACCATAATCTATTCCAACCACTTAGCTGATTCTTTAGAATCTCCTCTGCAGCATTCCCACCGATTGATCATGCACTCTTTTCTTCTTTGTTTTAAAAACTTATTTTTAATAGGAGGATAATTGTTTTACAATATTGTGTTGGCTTCTTCCATACGACAATGTGAATCAACCATAAGTATACATTAAACTCTTGCTCAGACTCTTTTAGGTATCCTAATTTTCCTTATTGCTTACATAAAAATCTATTACTTTGAATCTTCCATTCATTGGTCTTATTTCCTTGGGGTTATACAAAATATTCTAATCCATGATGAACCTTCATGTATTTGAAAATAATTCCCATTTTCTCCCTGTGTGTCCCTCTCCTACCATCCCAGGTGAGACTGTAGAACTTTCTGCTTACTTGAAATTATTTGAATTCCCTTATCATCATGGGCTTCCCAGGTGACACTAGTGGTAAAGAACCTGCCTGCCAATGCAGGAGATATAAAGAGACGTGGGTTCAATCCATGGGTCAGGAAGATCCCCTGGAAGAGGACACGGCAACCCACTCCAGAATTCTTGCCTGGAGAATCCTATGGACAGAGGAGCCTGGCAGGCTACAGTCCATAGGATCACAAAGAGTCAGACATGACCGAAGCAACTTAGCACACACACATACCATCATAGTCTTTCTCTTCTGAAGGCACTCTACTTGATCCACACCCCATGACAGAACTGAATGTAATTCAGAGTATGGGTTAACTAGCACATCAGACTAAAACTGACTTTATAATAAGGTATATTCTGTAGCTACTTAATTTGTCTCTATATTCTGCCTACTTACATTCCTTCTCCTGGCTATCTCATTTTGTAAAGTACTTTTTACAAGTTTATCAGTCATCTTCAAAACAGCAACGTCAGTGGTATATTTCTGTTCTTATTCTCCTTGGAGTCTCAGCTATCCTTTAATTGTACTTTCTTTTTGAAATTCTCATCTTCCTTAATTATCATAATGTTCATTATATAGATCCTCCTTCTGTCTTCCCATACCTTAATTTTCTTCTTCAACATAGTACAAGTAACAAGGTTAGTTCTTAGACCTGTGCTTTTGCTAGCTCTATACTTTATCCTTTGGGGAGGTCATTTACTCTTAAGGCTTCAACTCTGACCTCTATTGGACTGGCTGCAGACCCCTCAAGTGACAAGTGTTATTGTTTGTCCCCTTAAACTCAATATATCTGTTATTCCCTTTCTGCTCCACAAATTAGCTCCTTGTTTGTTATTGTCTGCCACTGTGTTTCAGTAGTCATGGAGTCATCAATTATTTTGCTTTTCCTTACTCATAGTCAGTCATTATGAAGTAGTGATTCTTTTTGAGAAAATATGTCATATTTATCTCTTCTATTTATTCTCTATCATTTACTACTCCAAATACCCCTTAGTTTTACTACCTATGATGTTTCTCCTCTTCAGTCTATTTAAGCATTGTTCTTTAAATGCAACCTTATTTACTTCTGAGCCACCAGGGAAGATCTGGGTTCGATCCCTGGGTCAGGAAGATCCCCTGGAGAAAGGAATGGCAACCCACTCCAGTATTCTTGCCTGGAGAATAACATGGACAGAAGAGCTTTGTGGCCTACAGTCCATGGGGTCGCAAAGAGTCAGACACAACTGAGCGACTAACACTTTCTAACATGACTAACACTTTATTTGCTTCACTGTCCTTCTCAAGGGAGAAGGCAATGTCACCCCACTCCAGTACTCTTGCCTGGAAAATCCCATGGATGGAGGAGCCTGGTAGGCTGCAGTCCATGGGGTCGCTAAGAGTCGGACACAACTGAGCGACTTCACTTTCACTTTCCACTTTCATGCATTGGAGAAGGAAATGGCAACCCACTCCAGTACTGTTGCCTGGAGAATCCCATGGACGGAGAAGCCTGGTAGACTGCAGTCCATGGGGTCGCAAAGAGTCGGATACGACTGAAGCGACTTAGTAGTAGTAGTAGTCCTTCTCAAACACTCAAAAGGCTTCTAGTTACCTAATGGATAAAGTATAAATTCCGGGTTTATTTTTTAAATCCCTTCAGAATCTTCTTCTAACCCTCCTTTTCAAAATTATACCACCAAATGCTTATGAGCCTGCTGCAACAATAAAATTTCCTACTTCCCCTGTAACATAACATGGCAGTCTTTAATCCCTTTGGTTTTCTTCTACTTGTTCTACTTCACTCAGCATCTCATCTCTCTTTTGAGATACATCATATACTACTTCTTTCTTCCTCATGAGGGTATCCCCTTCATCTTTCATCCAAAGAGGTTGCTAACTTGTATTATATTGTCCACATAAACTTCATTTTGATGCTTAGAGGTTACTTAAAAAAACTGTCACACATATACATACTATGTCATTGTATATGCTACAAGCTACTTGATTTGTAGGGACTCACATTTTTCTGTACACCCCTTATTGCTAGAACAGTGCCTTGCAAACAGATCCACCAGGAGGAATTGCTGGTTGATTGATTGGTCAGGCTATCACAAAGATAAAATATTTGTCAAAGGAAATTATTTTAATTTTTAAAAGAAATGTTTTATTTCAGAAAGTATCCAGTCTTTATTGACTGAGTAAATCTGAGTATCAACTTATAACAGAGGTGGAAGTTGAGGTTTGTGACTGAAGAGGTCTAAAACTGTTGAAACTTCCGAATAGCAGAAACTCTGCAGATGTATAGTTTAAAGGCAATCTACTATGATACAGTTAAGTAATGGCTAGGATATGACTTGTATTTGGAGGACAGAAGTCATAATAATCAGTTGTCTTATGGGCCTTTTATTTACCACTGCTCTTCCTTTTTGTTGTACTTCACAAGCAAGGAAAGCTTTACTTGGTTTTGCGCCTTTGTGAAGTTTCCACTTTCTTATCCTTGATTGTCAAGTTATTCTTTCCTTGAACTTTGTCCTTTTCTCCATGAACATTCTTGTTTTTGGCATCATTTTCTTCTTTATCTTTCCCTGTATCTCTCTTTTCATTGTCTTGCTTTTCTTTGTCTTCTGAACTCTCCTTTTCTTGGGCCGTTTGTCCATTTGATATTCTGGTCTCACTCTTCTCTACTTGGGACCCCTGCCCTATTGGTATTCTGGTTTCACTCTTCTTTACTTGGGACCCCTGCCCTATTGGTATTCTGGTCTCATTCTTCTTTACTTGGGACCCTTGTCCTATTGGTATTCTGGTCTCACTCTTCTTTACTTGGGACCCCTGCCCTATTGGTATTCTGGTCTCATTCTTCTTTACTTGGGACCCTTGTCCTATTGGTATTCTGGTCTCACTCTTCTTTACTTGGGACCCCTGCCCTATTGGTATTCTGGTCTCATTCTTCTTTACTTGGGACCCCTGTCCTATTGGTATTCTGGTCTCACTCTTCTTTACTTGGGACCCCTGTCCTATTGGTATTCTGGTCTCACTCTTCTTTACTTGGGACCCCTGTCCTTTTAGTATTCTGGTCTCATTCTTCTTTACTTGGGACCCCTGTCCTTTTAGTATTCTGGTCTCACTCTTCTTTACTTGGGACCCTTGTCCTATTGGTATTCTGGTCTCACTCTTCTTTACTTTGGGCCCCTGTCCTTTTGGTATCTTGGCTTCACTTTCTTTTGTTTGGGCGTCCTGTCCTTGTGGTATTTCAGCTTTACTTTTCTCTACTTGAGCTTCCTGTCCTTGTGGTACTTCGGCCTCACTCTTTTCTACTTGGGCGTCCTGTCCTTTTGGTATTTTGGATTCACTTTTCTCTACTTGGACTTCCTGTCCTTGTGATGCTTTGGTCTCACTCTTTTCCACTTCGACATCCTGTCCTTTTTGTATTTTGGCTTCACTTTTCTCTGCTTGGGCGTCCTGTCCTTGTGGTATTTCAACTTGACGTTCCTCTACTTGGGCTTCCTGTCCTTGTGGTACTTGGGGCTCACTCTTTTCTACTTGAACATCCTGTCCTTTTGGTATTTTGGCTTCACTTTTCTCTGCTTGGGTGTCCTGTCCTTGTGGTATTTGAACTTTATGTTCCTCTACTTGGGCTTCCTGTCCTTGTGGAACTTGGGCCTCACTCTTTTCTACTTGGGCTTCCTGTCCTTTTGGTATTTTGGCTTCACTTTTCTTTACTTGGGCTTCCTGTCCTTGTGCTGTTGCGGCCTCATTCTTCTCTACTTTGGCTTCCTGTCCTTGCTGTATTTCAGCCTCACTCTTCTCTACCTGGGCTGCTGCTTCTCTTGGCATTTTCATGTCTCTCACTTTTTCTTGGGATTCCTGTCTTTTCATTATCTCAGCATTACTGTCTTTTACCTTGACTTCCATTTCTATCTTACCTTTCTGCAACTCAGCATCTTGGAAATTGCTTAATTCTCTTTTGTGCTCTGCTATCACGACTTCATCAGAATCTGTAAATGAGATTTTTTTCTGTAGTTCTTCCTTGTTTTCTTCTCGGCTACTCTGAAACTTTGTAGTGCTTCCACTTTTTAGAATCTGGGCTTTGGAATCTGATTTTTTTATAAGTTCTCCATCCATGTAACCTGGAAATATAACTGAGCACACAACAAAAGTGCATGATTCAGATATCAAGTATTTTTGTTTTATTCCTACATAAAACTGACAAATGGAGATAACTTGTGGAGATAACTTGAGATTTTCCTCAAGATATAAAATGGTGAAACTCTACACATAAAATTATATAAATATTGATAACTTTCCAGACTTCTTTCAATAAATCAAAAGATTAATGGAAGAAAAGGTAAAATGTTTTCAAAATGAACTGGCATTTGTTCAATATATTGTGTCTAATAAATAATATTTGATAGCTAATGGAGGGTGTATTCCAAAAAGAAATAGAAGTTAATTTTAGAAAAATTATAGAAAGCAATGATTGTTTCTTAAAATAGAAAGAAGAAATTCAAAATATGCTTTTCCTATTGAATAAAGCATATCTCATTAATATGCAAAAGTAATGCTAGTGCTGGCTGATAATTATTTAGTGCTTACCATATACCAGGCAGTAGTGTTCTGAGCACTTTGTATGTATTAACTCATTTAATCCTCACAAAAACCATATAGGGTAGATACTATTACTATCCCTATTTTACAGATTAATAAACTAAGGTACAGAATTTTTAAATGAATGTGAATATGGTCATGAAGTTAGTAGGTGGTGGAGCTGGGATTTGAACCTGAGTAGGAGAAGGCGATGGCACCCCACTCCAGTACTCTTGCCTGGAAAATCCCATGGACGGAGGAGCCTGATAGGCTGCAATCCATGGGGTTGCGAAGAGTCAGACACTACTGAGTGACTTCCCTTTCACTTTCCACTTTCATGCGTTGGAGAAGGAAATAGCAACCCACTCCAGTGTTCTTGCCTGGAGAATCCCAGGGACGGGGCAGCCTGGTGGGCTGCTGTCTATGGGGCTGCACAGAGTTGGACAGGACTGAAGTGACTTAGCAGCAGCAGTCAGACTTCAAAGGTCAGTTTTAACCGATACCCTAGACACCTGCTAACGCATTATGCAAAAATTTCAAGTCCTTTTTTTCATGTACAGGTAAATCAACTCTGTTGTGTCTCAATTTCTGTGTGTTCTATAAACTTGAATTTGTTAGTTTTTGCCTTTTTTTTTTTTTTTTGATGGTTTTATTCCCTGGATTAAGAAAAAACAGTATCTGTAGTACCAAGGAAAATTGTGTAGGTTCTTGCCATGAAGCAGAGGCATGCCTTGCTTTGAGCAAATCCAATATTTAATATTTAATGGCATAGAAAGAATACTGAATTTAAGACTTAAAAACATCCCTGTTACCTGGGTTTATTTGGGTAAATCAGTTAATCCCCAAAGACTTACTTTTTTTCATATTTAGTCTTTTCTGCCCACTTTGTTCAGCTGTTTAAGGATTCTAAACAGTGTTTAAGGAGCATGGCCTTTAGAGACAGACTGGTTTAAATCCGACTCCATACTTGACTAGCTGGGTGATCTTGGGGAAACTTTCTAATCTGTAAAATGAGAACAGGTACTTCACAGAAGTATAAGTAGCTACTTCACAGAAGTATAAGGAGTATTAAATATCAATACTATCTAAGTTAAGCAGTCAGTTCAGTGCATCAAACACAGTATGCAGTGAATAAATGTTAACTATTATTACTGCCACATGAGACAGACACGTTGTCTGTCTCTGTCTCTGATCTATCAAAACTCTCTGTGATCTATCAAGACATTCTTAGTTCCAACCAAATAATTTAGAGAAATGGTTAATTGCATTACAGAAAGATTTACTGCTTAAAATTTAACCTCAGTTTTTAATATAGGAAGCTCTTTGGTACATTTAGGGTTTGATGTTTGAAAAATTAATATATACAAAACTGAATTCTACTAGTTATAAATAAGTGAGATACTTGAATTAGGTAAGAAGGTAACTCTGAATCAAACTGGATATTGTAATTCAGTGTTTTCTGTTTGGTATTTTAAGACTTTGACACCAAGATAAATATAACATCAAGAACCCTGCAGTAATGTTTTTTGAGCCCTTTTGTATATTTTCTTCCCTAGTACTGCTCAGCAAGATATTAATATGGATATTTTATTCTAGAAAAACCCATTTCCAACTTTCTAATGAAAATCAGTGGTAATATATCTTAAGCATTTCTGTATTGAGAAAATCCAGAATATTTTGATTTTGACAGCACTACCAGAGGACACTTTGTTTGGGGGTGTGGTGTGGTAAAGAGCATGATTTTCTACTGAACCTTCTAATCTAAAATACCTCTTAGTTACTTCTAACAGTATCTTCATACCCTTGGTTATTTTAATATCTTTGCTATATATTTTCTACTTTAAAGTTAATTAACAGAAATAGATTTTCTAGGATTTATTTTTTAGAAAACTAGTTATCCCACAAAGTGAAATTTACCCCTATTTCAACTTTGAATTGCAGAAGTAAGCCACAGATAATTCTTTGATCAAATTCTAAGTTCGTCTCTCCCTTCTCCTAGATTTCTAGATGATACATAAATCTTTTCTTTCCTTTGAACCACATAATCTCCGTATTGTAAAAATTTGTAAGCCCTGGTTGAAAGTCCATTTATTGCAGGCAATAGCCTATATGACAAAATTATAGTATAATCAAAAGACTTAATTAAAATTTTAGTGATCATTGTATTCAAGCTGATTAAAAACTTTAAATTGGGTTAATTTTTGCGAAAGCTAAGTGATATCATGAAACAACTGTCACATTAATAATTCTAATTCTGTGATAGTTAAATAAGGTAGAAAATAGATCATGGGCTTTGTTGGATGTTAATCTTATTAGGTTTTTAATTTAGTGATCATTAGAGCACAATCAGATGTAGACTCTAAAAGATCTTTAAGTATTGGAGACATGAATCATAGTTCTCAGGCTTTGGGTTAAGTTTTGAAAGATCATATACTTATTAGTTGAAAATGGAGGTGAGAAAATAAACTCAGCTTGAGAGGATGATGAAGTTTTATGGGCTGATCTGTCTTAAATCTTTTTTTGAACTATGAATTAAATCTTAACTTCTTTGCACTGAAAATATCAACTGGGAAGAATATGTTTGAAATATTGTCAATAAGAACATATCTTTCACCAGGAAATAATTTAAAAGATTAAGCTGGCAATTAAGAAATATTCATTAAAAATGAATCCCCCTGCAATCCCTTCCCATAGCCCACTTTTCTTTTTGTTAGGAAAACATACACAGTATCATCACCTTCCCCATGTGGGGAGGGCATTTGAGAGCCACAGACACCTCAGGACTAGTCTGAATGTATGTTTCTTGTTCTGTGAATCAAAGGAAATTAATTGTCCCTTTCAATTTTACCTCCTTCCCCCACCCACAAACCCACCCTCCTTCTAAGTGTGAACTGAGAAAGAACAGTAAGCCTTAAATATGATTAAATATAAAGACATATTTTATGTTTACCAGTGGTTAGAAAGGTTTGAGACTTGAAATGTATCTCATGACATTTAAATATTGTTTCTTATGGTGACATTTTCCATAGTTTTAAGTTATTCTTCTGTTTTGTTTTATAAGATTTCATTGAAGAATTGAGCTCTTAGTTAAATAATGCTGATATAGACAAATCTGAATTTAAAAAAGTTAAAAGCTTAATCGATTTAAATGAGTTGTCTTCTATTTTTAAAAGGATTCTTTACACAATTATATAGCTTTTCTAGTAGGTATATGTTTGTGTTTAAAAATATCTGATTTGTAGATAAGGTTTCAGGTCTAATTACAAAAAAGACATTGGTGGTTCAGTATAGGAGGCAATGTGTTGATGTGGAAAAGGTGTGTACTTTGGAGACAATAAATCCTGGTTTTAGGTCCTGACATTGCTGTTTACAAATTCTTTTAACTTGGGCATGTCTGAACCATTTTCCTGATCTGTAAAGTGGGGGATAATAATAGCTGCCAGGCAGGGCTATAGTAGAAATAAGACATACTGTTTTTGAAAATGCCTAGCACACGCATGCATGCATGCTAAGTCGGTTCAGTCATGTCTGACTCTGTGCGACCCTGTATGGACTATATGGACTGCAGCCAGTCAGGCTCCCCTGTCCATGGATTCTCCAGGCAAGAATACTGGAGTGGGTTTCCATTTCCTTCTCTAGTGCCTAGCACAGTGCACAATATATAAGAGGTGATCAATACCTACTATATCTCTCAAAGTTAAAGTTATTTAGAAGGCAACAGGAAGTACATAAAATTTTGTTTTTAAGTAGTTTTCTTTTTATCAATGTGATTCAGTTGAACTTCACTTATAACTAAAATAGAGTTCTAAATTACCAGCAAAGAGCTAACAGAATTCATAAATCAGTCTTTCATTGTATTTTCCTGGGAGTCAGTAAGGAGATTCCTTTTCAGAGCCTAGAAGATGGCCAGATACTATAGTATCCTTTTAAAAATCTTAAATTTTTTTTCTATTTTCTTAGTCCATTATTTTTTTATTTGAAATAAGAGCTAGAGGGCAGATAAAATAGTCTGTCTTGGCTTTAGGAACATAGTATAAAAAATGCTAAAGTATTGTTTCAAAAATTGGTGTCATATATCTATGACATATGTTGGAGAAGACTCTTGAGAGTTCCTTGGACTGCAAGGAGATCAAACCAGTCAGTCCTAAAGGAAATCAATCCTGAATATTCATTGGAAGGACTGATGCTTAAGCTGAAGCTTCAATACTTTGGCCACCTGATGAGAAGAGCTGACTCATTAGAAAAGACCCTAATGCTGGGAAAGATTGAGGGCATCAGGAGAAGGGGATGACAGAGGATGAGATAGTTGGATAGTATCACTGACTCAATGGACATGAGTTTGAGCAAGCTCCAGGCATTGGTGATGGACTGGGAAGCCTGGCATGCTGCAGTCCATGGGGTTGCAAATAGTCAGACACGACTGAGCAGCTGAACTGTACTGATATATGACATAAAGCAAAATTTGTCTCCAGTGTGTTTTCCAGTGGTATTGATGAATAGCAATACCTACAACTTAGTAATCTATCACACCCTTTTGTGTAAACTTGATCTCTACAGCAACCTCTCCAAAAATAGTTGCTGAAAGTGTTGGAAAATTTTGGAGAATAGGGACATTTAAAATGACCTTGGAAGCACAAGACTATTTGGGGAGTAAAAACAATCAGGTCAGACAATAACTATAAATAATGTAAAACATCAAAGTTGTGAATAGATAATGAACTTACCCATAGGAGATAGTGCTAAAAATGAAACACAAAGGAAGTCAGTGGGAATTTTATAACTCAAGAAGAACCCAATTCTCAATGATACCCTTTGTTGGTTGTTGTTCAGTCCTAAGTCATGTCCGATTTTTTGTGACCCCATGGATGTTAGCATGCCAGGCTTCCCTGTCCTTCACTATCTTTGTTGGTGAATCCAGAAATAGGACTTCCAGGGAGTATAAAGCCCTCTGTTTCATATTCAGGAATCCTGGTGGCCAAAACTCCATATGCTACTCCATAAAGAAGTAACATTAGAGAGCCATTTAGTGGATTTGAATCTGTGGGTAAGTAATATTCTACCAAAATTCAAACAATTTCCCACCTTTCATTATTCTCTTACAAGTCAGATTTTTACCCACTTTACTTCAGTTTGAAAAATATGTATCATTAGTCAGTTATCAAAATCACCATCTTTTTCTGACATCTCTCATTATGTCAATCCTAGGTTTTGTTTTGTTTTTTTTTTTAGTAAAAATTATCTATTGCCAGATTTCAGCATGAAGAAAACAGACTCTTTTGTGACAGACTAGCTGGGAATATACATTGCCAATAATGTTTGGTAGTAAATAGTCAGAACCAACTATAAGACCATTGTATTTGGTGACAAAGAAAAAACAGAGAAAAGGAAATAAAAGTAAGAGAAAATCACTTATTTAAGAAATACTGATTACTCTAAGGTAGAAGAACATGGAATACAAAAATATCTGGTAACAAAAACCCAAAGTATCTAGACACAGAAATGGGTAAGGAAAGGAAATGATCCAAACTTACTGACTTTTCCAGAACTGTCCACTGAAAGAGACAAAGATAAACACAGCAGTAGGTATTGGGTTTCCCTTCTTCAACCCTCAATCCTCTGCACTGGTTGCAGTCTGTGTCATGAACAATTAAGTTCTTTGAATTTAATTTAAACTTAATTCAAATTAAGTTTATTTGAATATGGAGAACCTTCTTTTCCCTTCCCCTTCTCTTGGTCTGTTGTGATTAGCTTTATTTAAAGATGTTTTAATGAATATATATAATTGACATACAACATTATACAAATTTGAAATATACATGTTAATTTGATATGTTTTATATATTGTAATATGACAGTCTTTGCAGGATCATTAGCAACTCTATCACATGACATAATGATCCTTTCTTTTTAGTGGTTGGAATTCTTATGTTGTAGTCTCTTAGAAAGTTTGACAGTTATAGTTTTGTTGTCTATATTCACTATACTGTGTATCAGATCTCCAGATCTTATTTACTACTTGTTGCAAGTTTGTATCCTTAAGCATCTCTCTATACCCGCACCCCCAATTCCCTGGTAACCACCATTTTACTTCTGTTTTTTACTAGTTTGACTTTTTTAGATTCCACATATAGAGTACATGTAGTACTTTACTTCCTCTGTCTCTCACTTATCCACTTAGCATAATATACTCATGGTCCATCCATATTGTTGCAAATAGTGATATGTGATTTCTCATGACTGTGAATATTTCATTGTGTACATACAGTCATCCCTCAGTATCTGTGGGAGATATTTTATTCTCTGCACCCCCTGCCCAAATCCATGGAGCTCAAGTTTCTTATTATAAAATGGTGTCATATTTGCATATAACCTATGAACATCCTCCTGTATACTTAAATCATCTCTAGATTTATTATAGTACCTAACACAGTGTAAATGCTGTGTAAGTAGTTGTTTGCATGTGGCTAATTCAAGTTTTGCTTTTTGGAAGTTTCTGGCATTTTTATTCCCAAATGTTTTCTATACATGGTTGGTTGAATACATAGATGCTGCACCCATGAATACAGAGGAATGATTGCATGGGACATCTTCTTTATTCATTCATCCATTGATGGGCACTTGGGTTATTTCCATATCTTGGCTATTGTGATTATGATGCAATAAACATTGGAATACATATATCTCATTGATATCCTGTCTCATTTCCTTTGGGTATATAGCAGAAGAGGCATTGCTGGATAATTTGGTAGATCCATTTTTAATTTTTTGAGGAATCTCTTTATTGTTTTCCATAGTGATTGAACTAATTTACATTCCCATCAACAGTACACAAGGTTTCCCTTCTCTCTGCATCCTTATTACACTTGTTACCTCACACTCTTGGGTATAGCCATTCTACCTGGTATGAGGTGATATGCCATTTGCTGAAGAGACTATCTTTTTCCCATTTGATGTGCTTGGCTTCCTTGTTGAATATTAGTTGATTGTGTATGTGAAGGTTTAATTGTGAGCTATTTGGTTACATAAATTTATTTTTATGCCAGTACTATACTGTTTTAATTACTATAGTTTTGTAATATAGTTTGAGATCAGGAAATGTGAAATATCTAGTTTTGTTTTTTTCCCATCAGGATTTGAGTTCTTTGTGGTTCCATACAAATTTTAAGACTTTTTTTCCCTTCTATTTCTGTATTGAATATGAAGAATACCATTTTAATGGGGATTGTTTTGAAACCTATAGATGGCTTTGGGTATTGTGAACATTTTTAACAGTATTAATTCATCTGATCCACGAACACTGGGGATGGCTTTCCATTGTTTCTTCTTTGATTTCTTTTAGCAAAGTGTTAATAGTTTCTGTTGTACAGTGATTTCCCTTCCTTGGTTAAATTTGTTCCTAGATATTTTATTGGTTTTCATGTTACTGTGAATGGGAAAGTTGTCTTTATTACTTTTTTAGTTGTTTCATTATTAGTGTGTAGAAGTGCAAATGATTCCCAAATATTGATTTTGTATCGGAAAAGTGAAAGTGAAAGTGAAGTCGCTCAGTCATGTTTGACTCTTTGCGACCCCATGCACTGTAGCCTACTAGGCTGCTCTGTCCATGGGATTTTCCAGGCAAGAATAATGGAATGGGTTGCCATTTCCTTCTCCAGAGGATCTTCCCGACCCAGGGATTGAACCTGGATCTCCCACATTGTAGGCAGATGCTTTACTGTCTGAACCACCAGGGGAGCCTTTGTGTCGGAAGCCTTACTGAAACTGTTGACTAGTTCCAAAAGTTTTTTGGTTGCATCTTTGATATTTTCTATATATAAAATCATACCAGCTATAAATAGTGACAGTTTTACTTCTTTCCTGATTTGGATTTCTTCTATTTCTTTTTGTCTTATCCTGTGATCTGTACTAAAAAGCCTCTTGATAAAAGTGAAAGAGGAGAGTGAAAAAGTTGGCTTAAAGCTCAACATTCAGAAAACTAAGATCATGGCATCTGGTCCCATCACTTCATGGGAAATAGATGGGGAAACAGGGGAAACAGTGTCAGACTTTATTTTGGGGGGCTGCAAAATCACTGCAGATGGTGATTTCAGCCATGAAATTAAGATGCTTACTCCTTGGAAGGAAAGTTATGACTAACCTAGATAGCATATTAAAAAGCAGAGATATTACTTTGCCAACAAAGGTCCATCTAGTCAAGGCTATGGTTTTTCCAGTGGTCATGTATGGATGTAAGAGTTGGACTGTGAAGAAAGCTGAGTGCCGAAGAATTGATGCTTTTGAACTGTGGTGCTGGAGAAGACTCTTGAGAGTCCCTTGGACTGAAAGGAGATCCAACCAGTCCATTCTAAAGGAGACCAGTCTTGGGTGTTCATTGGAAAGACTGATGCTGAGGCTGAAACTCCAATACTTTGGCCACCTCATGTGAAGAGTTGACTCACTGGAAAAGACCCTGATGCTAAGAGGGATTGAGGACAGAAGGAGAAGGGGACAACAGAGGATGAGATGGCTGGATGGCATCACCGACTCGATGCACATGAGTTTGGGTGAACTCCATGAGTTGGTGATGGACAGGAAGGCCTGGCGTGCTGGGATTCATGGAGTTGCAAAGAGTCAGACAGGACTGAGCGACTGAACTGAACTGTACTGATGATCTGTCCCTGAGAGAGTTCCAACTGCACTTGAGAAGAATGTGTATTTTGTTGCTGTTGGATGGAATGTTCTATATATGTCTGTTAAGTTCATTTGGTCTAGCTTATAGTTCAATTCCAGCACTTCTCCATTGATTTTCTCTCTGGATGATCTATCTATTGCTGATAGTGGGATCTTGAAGTCTCCTGCTGTTATTGTATTGTTATCTCTTTCTCCCTTCAATATTATAACTGACAATATATTTAGGTGCGCCAATGTTGGGTGGATATATATTTACAATGGTTATATTTTCTTGATGTAGTGACCCTTTCCTTATTATGTAATGACTTTATTTGTCTCTTATTACTGTTTTTGGCTTAAAGTTTATTTTGTCTCAGGTAAGTATGTCCAAGCCAGGCTTCAACAGTACGTGAACTGTGAACTTCTAGATGTTCAAGCTGGATTTAGAAAAGGCAGAGGAACCAGAGATCAAATTGCCAACATCTGTTGGATCATCGAAAAAGCACGAGAGTTCCAGAAAAACATCTACTTTCTCGTTATCGAGTACACCAAAGCCTTTGACTGTGTGGATCACAGTAAACTGTGTAAAATTCTTAAAGAAATGGGAATACCAGACCACCTGACCTGCCTACTGAGAAATCTGTATGCAGGTCAAGAAGCAACAGTTAGAACTGGACGTGGAATACAGACTGGTTCCAAATAGGGAAAGGAGTATGTCAAGACTGTATATTGTCATCCTGCTTATTTAGCTTATATGCAGAGTACATCATGAGAAATGCTGAACTGGATGAAGCACAACCTGGAATAAAGATTGCTGGGAGAAATATCAAAAACCTCAGATATGCAGATGCCACCACCCTTATGACAGAAAGCGAAGAAGAACTAAGGAGCCTCTTGATGAAAGTGAGAGAGGAGAGTGAAAAAGTTGGCATAAAACTCAACATTCAGAAAACTAAGATGATGGCATCTGGTCCCATCACTTCATGGGAAATAGGTGGGGAAACAGTGGGAACAGTGGCAGACTTTATTTCTTTGGGCTCCAAAATCACTGCAGATGGTGATTGCAGCCATGAAATTAAAAGACGCTTACTCCTTGGAAGGAAAGTTATGACCAACCTAGATAGCATGTTAAAAAGCAGAGATATTACTTTGCCAACAAAGTCTGTCTAGTCAAGGCTATGGTTTTTCCAGTAGTCATGTATAGATGTGAGAAATGGACTATAAAGAAAGCTGCTGCTGTGGCTAAGTCACTTCAGACTCTGTGGGACCCCATAGATGGCAGCCCACCAGGCTGCCCCATCCCTGAGATTCTCCAGGCAAGAACACTGGAGTGGGCTGTCATTTCCTTCTCCAATGCATGAAGTGAAAAGTGAAAGTGAAGTTGCTCAGTCGTGTCCAACTCTTATCGACCCCAAGGACTGCAGCCTACCAGGCTCCTCCGTCCACGGGATTTTCCAGGCAAGAATACTGGAGTGGGTTGCCATTTCCGTCTCCAAAGAAAGCTGAGTACTGAAGAATTAATGCTTTTGAACTGTGGTGTTGGAGAAGACCACAGTTGAGAGTCCTTTGTACTGCAAGGAGATCCAACCAGTCCATCCTAAAGGAAATCAGTTCTGAGTATTCATTGGAAGGCCTGATGTTGAAGCTGAACCTCCAATACTGGAGAGATTGAAGGTGGGAGAAGAAGGGGATGACAGAGGATGAGATAGTTGGATGGCATCACTGACTCAATGGACATGAGTTTGAGTAAACTCTGGGAGTTGGTTATGAACAGGGAAGCCTGGTGGGCTGCAGTCCATGGGGTCACAAAGAGTTGGACTTGACTGAGCTACTGAACTGGACTGAACTGACTGAACTGAAGTATATCTACCTCTGCTTTGTTTTTATTTCCACTTACATGAAGTATATTATTCTGTCCCTTCACTTCACACATGCCTCTGTGTATTTAGAGCTGAAATAATTCTCCTATGGGCAGAATATGGTTGGATCTTGTTTTTGAATCTGTTTAATGTTTACGTCGGAGAAGGCAATGGCAACCCACTCCAGTAATTTTGCCTGGAAAATCCCATGGATGGAGGAGCCTGGTGGGCTGCAGTCCATGGGGTCCCTGAGTCGGGCACGACTGAGCAACTTCACTTTCACTTTTCAATTTCATGGATTGGAGAAGGAAATGGCAACCTACTCCAGTATTCTTGCCTGGAGAATCCCAGGGACGGGGGAGCCTGGTGGGCTGCCATCTGTGGGGTCGCACAGGGTTGGACGCGATTGACGCGATTTAGTAGTAGCAGCAGCAGTGGCATTTATGTACCTTTTGATTGGTGAATTTAGTTGATTATTATATGATCTGTAAGTTTGTCCTACTGCTTTATTGTTTGTCTTCTTATTTGAGGGATATTTTCATTGTTTTTTTTTCCCTACTGTTTCTGCCTTATCTTTGTAAGTTGGTGGTTTTCCATGGTGATGTACTCAGTTTCCTCTTTAAATTTTTTTTGTGAATCTACTCTAAATTTTTGCTTTGTAGGTTGAATGAGGATTACATAAAACATCTCATAGATACAGGAGTCCATTTTTATGCCAACAGCAACTTATTTTCATTTGTTTAAAAGGTTCTGTCCTTTGACTCTTCCATGTATATATACTTTTTTTTTGCAAATCTTTTTAATGTCTGGCTAAAGAGAATATGGCTGAATTCTCATATCTGCTTCTGCATTCAATTGTTTAATAGGCTGTTTCAACTGAATTATATGAAGAAGATCTGACCTTGCATATCAAATATTAACTTTGAATCCCTTTTAATATTTTTCATGTCACAGCTTATATTTTTTATGCTATGAATTTGTCAACGAATGTCTATGGGGTCACACAGAATGGGACACAACTGGTGACTTAGCAGTAGCAGTATCAGTATAGCTATAGTTATTTTTAATGCTCTTTTCCTTTAACTTTTATACTATAGCTAAGTAGTTAACACATGATTCAAATACAGAGTTATACTTTTCTAATTCTGTTAAATTTTCACCTTTACAGGAGAATTGTGTACTGTCACATATTTTTATGTAGCTGATAAGTATTTTTTCATTTTAGCCTGAAGAATTAGATTAGATTTTCTTGCAAGACAGGTCTTGTCATGGCGAACTCCTTCAGCTTTTGGTTTTTTGAGAAAGCCTTTATTTATTCATTTCTGAAAGATAAGTTTGCTGGATAAAGTATTATTGGTTGATAACTTTTATCTTTCAGCACTCTGAATATGTTATTTCACTCTCTTGTGGCCTGTAAAGTTTTTGCTAAGAAATCCCCTGATAGTTCACTGCGGGTAATTTGTAGGTTACTTTTTTTTCTTGTCTGCTTTTAAGATTCTTTGTCAGTGATTTTTGGCAGCGTCATTATAATGTGTCTTGGAGAGGCCTTTTAGCATTGAGATAATAAGGTATTCTACTAGCTTCATGGATGCCTATGTCTAAGTCCTTCACCAGGTTTGGAAAGTTCTCAGCTATTTTTTTAAAATAAACTCCCTGCTTACTTTTCCCTCTCTTCTCCTTATGTTACACCAATTATTCTTCTGTTTGCTTTTTCAGATTGAATCTGATAGCTCTTATAGGGTCTCTTCACTTAAAAAAATCTAAGTTCTCTATCTTCTTGTAACTGAATTATTTCTGTATCCATGTCCTCTAAGTCATCTGCTCCATCTTCCATTTGGTCTGCCTTGTTACCTGTGCTTTCTATTGCATTTCTCATGATGTTTTTTGGTATACCTAACTTTACAAAGTGAAAAGAGAGCATGGAATTGACACAATATCTGGGAAAAAATATGTTTACACTGAGGAAAGTGAGTAGCTATATTCTAGAGAAGGGGTTAGCAAAGTACAGCCAATGGAATAAATCTATCCAGCCTGCCACATATATGCATACATCCTGCGAGATAAAGATGGAGCTTACATTTAAAAAATGGTTGAAAAAATAATAATATTTTGTAAGGTGTGAAAATTATATGACATTCAAATTTCAATGTCTACAAATAATGTTTTATTGGGACACATCCATGCTGTTTCTTTTACATATTATTTCTTTTGTGCTACAACAGCAGAGTTGAGTAGTTGTGACAGAGACCTTATGGCTTACAAAACTTAAAATATTTATTATCTGTCCTCTACAGAGAAGTTTACCGACCTGTGCCCTAGAGGAAACTAAAATACTAGAAATAGATTAGCAATTTTACTAGTAAGTACTTGAGCTATTCCTGAAAATCAGAACAAGAAGGTATGTTAATTTTTGGATCAGAAACACAATTGTTCCCTAATTCTTTCTTCTATGGTACCATCATGGAGAAGGCAATGGCACCCCACTCCAGTACTCTTGCCTGGAAAATCCCATGGATGCAGGAGCCTGGTAGGCTGCAGTCCATGGGGTCGCTAAGAGTCGGGCACGACTGAGCGACTTCACTTTCACTTTTCACTTTCATGCATTGGAGAAGGAAATGGCAACCCACTCCAGTGTTCTTGCCTGGAGAATCCCAGGGACAGGGAGCCGGGTGGGCTGCTGTGTATGAGATCGCACAGAGTTGGATACGACTGAAGCGACTTAGCAGCAGTAGCAGCAGCATGGTATCATCAAGATCTCTAGTAGGATAGAGTGCTATAGTAGGACAGCAGATTCCTCAATGTGTTGTAAGAATCTCATACTTTCTGCTACCTTAATGACTCACTGTGACTCAAGTTACTGTCATCCCCCTAACTGATCTTACTGCTTTCACCCCTGTCTGCCAGTCAACTTTCCAATATAGTAGCTACAGGTATCCTTTTAAAGTTTCAGTCAGATTGGATCACTCTAGTTAAGATCTACTAATGATTCCTCATCTTGTTTAAGCCAAACTCATTACAGTGCCTTTCCAAGGAAGGCCTTAGAACATCTATCCCCTCATAGCTCTCTGATAGCTTCTCTTTATCTCTTTATGCTCCAGCTGCATGTGATTTCTTGTTTTTCTTCAAAGAGTTCAGAAATGTTTCTATCACAGAGTGGTTTGCTCATTGTCCTCTCTGCCTGAGATACTGCCCTTTAGATATCTGCCTGGCTAATTCTCTCACCTCTTTCATGCTCTATTTCGTAGTTCTATCAGTTGCTGAGAATGAGGTTTTGAATTTCCCAGCTGTAATTGTGAGTTTTATTGTTTCTCTTCTCATTCCTATTAGTTTTCTTTTCTGTATTTTTTAAAGCTCTGTTTGGTACATACATATTTGGGATTTCTATGTCTTCTTGGTGTTTTGATTTTTTTCTTATCTTAATGTCATGTCCTTCATTGTTTCTGGTAAGTTTTGCTTTGAGGTCTACTTTTTGTGATATTAATTTACCCACTCCTGCTTTAAAAATTGATACTTTCATAGTATAGATTTTATATTCTTTTACTTTTCTTATAATTTCATAGTTGGATCATTAAAAATATACTACGCTAATTTTTAGTAAGCATTTTTAAGAGCAGTTTTAAGTTCACAGCAATTTTAAGAAGAAAATATGATTTCCCATATTCCTTCTACTGCTACAGATGCACAGCCTTCTGCATTATCAATATCCCCCACCAGAGTGGTACATTTGTTAAACTGACAAACATAGATTGACATATCATACTCATCCAAAGTCTGTAGTTTACATTATGATTCACTTTTTTTAAAATCTTTGTCTGATTTATTTCACTTAGCATAATAGCCTCTAGATTCATCCATGTCACAAATGGCAATATTTCATTTTTATGGCTGAGTAGGATTTCAGCCATGAAATTAAAAGACGCTTATTCCTTGGAAGGAAAGTTATGACCGACCTAGATAGCATATTGAAAAGCAGAGACATTACTTTGCCCACAAAGGTCCGCCTAGTCAAGACTATGGTTTTTCCAGTAGTCATGTGGATGTGAGAGTTGGACTATAAAGAAAGCTGAGCACTGAAGAATTGCTGCTTTTGAACTGTGGTGTTGGAGAAGACTCTTGAGAGTCCCTTGGACTGCAAAGAGATCCAGCCAGTCCATCCTAAAGGAGATCAGTCCTGGGTGTTCATTGGAAGGACTGATGTTGAAGCTGAACCTCCAGTACTTTGGCCACCTCATGTGAAGAACTGACTCATTTGAAAATACCCTGATGCTGGGAAAGACTGAGGGCAGGAGGGGAAGGGGACGACAGAGGATGAGATGGTTGGATGGCATCACCCACTCAATGGACATGAATTTGAGTAAACTCTGGGAGTTGGTGATGGACAGGGAGGCCTGGTATGCTGCAGTCCATTGGGCTGCAAAGAGCTGGACACGATTGAGCAACTGAACTGAACTGTACTGAATATTCCATTATATATATATATGTATATATATCTTAAAAATAATTTATTTTAATTGGAGGCTAATTATATTACAATATTGTAGTGGTTTTTACCATACATTGACATGAATCAGCCATGGGTGTACATATGTCCCCCATTCTGAGCCCCCCTCCCACGTCCCTCCCCATACCATCCCTCAGGGTTGTCCCAATGCACCAGCTTTGAGTGTCCTGTTTCATGCGTATGATTCACTTTTGGTGTGATATATTCTATGGGTTTGGGGAAATGTTCAGTGACATATATAGCATTATATTATCGTACATAGTATTTCATTGCACTCAAAATTATCGTGCTCCACCTATTCATGTTTCCTTACATCTTTCCCTACTCCACACCTCACCCCTGGCAATGACTGTCTCTATAATTTTGTCTTTCAAGAATGTCATATAGTTGGGATCATACAGTATATGATCAAACAGTATACTTCCCTTGTGGCTCAGATGGTAAAAGCATCTGCCTACAATGTGGGAGACCCGGGTTCGATCCCTGGGGTTGGGAGGATCCCCTGGAGAAGGAAATGGCAACCCACTCCAGTATTCTTGCCTGGAAAATCCCATGGACAGAGGAGCCTGGCAGGTTATACAGGTCATGGAGTTGCAAAGAGTTGGACACGACTGAGTGACTTCACTTCACTATACAGTATATAGCTTTTTCAGATTGGCTTCTTTTATTTAGTAATATGCATTTAAGTTTCCTCTCTGTCTTTTCATGATTTTTAGCTCATTTCTTTTTAGTGTTGAATGATATACCATTGCCTGGATGTACCACAGTTTGAAGAACATCTTGTTTGCTTCCAAGTTTTGATGATTACAGTTGAAGCTGCTGTGAAAATCTGTGTGCAGGTTTTAGTGTAGACATACATTTTGAATCCCCTGAGTATATACCAAGGAGCATGACTGACAAATTGTATGTTAAGAGTATGTTTAGACTTACAAGAAACAGCCAAATTGTCTTCCAAAATGGCTATACCATTTTGCATTTCCTTCAGCAAAGTCGCTTCATATCCCTGTCAGCATTTGGTATTGTCACTATTCTGATTTTTGACCATTCTAAATAGGTATGCAGTGGTATCTAATTTTTAATTCGTATTCCTTGATGACATATGATGTTGAACATCTTTTTAAATGTTTATTTTCCATCCATATATCTTCTTTGGTGAGGTATCTGTTAAGGTCTTTAGCTCATTTTTTAACTGGTTTTCTTATTATTGAATTTTAAGAGTTCTTTGTATGTTTTAGATTACAGTGTCTTTGCAAACATGTTTTGTCAGTCCATGGCATATTTTCTAATTCTCTTGATAGTGCCTTTGCAGAGGAGAAAACTTTAAAGAAGTCAGCTTATCAATTATTTCTCTTATAAATTCTGCTCTTAGTTTTGTATCTAGAAAGTTATTACCATTCCCAACATCATCTAGATTTACTCCTATGCTATCTCCAAGGAGTGTTAAAATTTTGGGTTTTATATTTAGGGATGTGATCCATTTTGAGTTAAGTAAAATCTGGGTCAAGGTTCAGTTTTTCCAAGTGTATGTGCAGGTATTGCAACACCATTTGTTGAAGTTTATCTTTGCTCCAGCATACTGCCTTTGGTCCCTTGTCAAAGATTAGTTGACTCTATATATGCAAGTAGGGCTATTTCTGGGCTGTCTATTCTGTTCTACTGATCTATTTGTTTTTTTTTTTTTTGTCACCAATACCACACTGTCTGGATTACTGTAGCTTTATATATAAGTCTTTAAGTTGGATAATGTCGATCCTCCAATTTTGTTCTTCTCTTTCAATATATTGTATTGGCTATTCTGTCTTTTGGTACTTCATATACACTTTTGAATCAGTTTTTCAGCATTTACAAAATATCTTCCTAGTATTTTGATTGAAACTGCATTGAATCTATAGATTACTTTGAGAAGAACCGACATCTTGGTTATATTGAATTGTTCTGGTTATGAACATGGACTATCTTTCCGTTTACTTAGTTATTTGATTTCATTCATCAGAGTTTTGTCATTTTTGTTTTTCAGTTGATCCATTCAGACCAACTCTTTTTGGAAAATGGAGACGTATTCATTTTTTAAAAGTTTGCCTGAGTATTACATAAGTTCCTATTCTGTTCTTTAAGGAGGGAGCATCAGAAAAGGCTTGTAGAACAGTGCTCCTAATGTTTAGTCTCTGAGCAGCAGTGGTGGTTCAGGTTTAGAGATGAAGGAGGGGACAAAGATCAACTTTTCTTTCTATATTCAACTTATTTTTCATTTGTTTTTCTTTGTTTACTTTGTGCATCTGTCCTTCCTTATACTCTCAGCTTACTCATATTTTCTAATTTTATTTTTCCACCTTTCATCTTTTGGAATTTTGTTTTGTGACCCTATATTTCAGATTAAAATATAAATTTGTTATTATGTTATATCCATGGTCTTTCTGGTGATCTGATTTCAGAGTGTTTTGCCAGCATTGTTTCCCTTTGTTTCTATTCTGTAACTTAATTCTCTAACCAAAGGAACATTTTTTTTTTCTTTATCCTTGACATATGGTTTCCTATTTCTGTAGGCCTTTAATTTACAGCCTTCCTCCCTAAAAACTCCCAAACCCAACAACCCCCCAAACTATTTATAACCTAAAATAATACTAAAAAGTGTGGAAGAAAAGTGGTGGAAAATAGTCCCTCAGGGTTCAGACTGGTCAGATGTTAAAAGTATCAGGGCAAATAAAGGAACACAGGTATTACAGATGACCAGAAGAAACTGAGAAAGACGATTAGAACTTACCAGCTGCCACTGGACCAATTACTAAAACAGAAAAATAAAAAAATTATTATTTAAAAAATTATGTACTTGGTTCCCATTGAAAACCCCACTAGGAACATCAGAAAAGGGACTTTGGGGAAACAGTATGTCTTATATCAATATTCTATTCTGTATTAATTCAATCTTAACTACACTTGAATAACCTAAATATCAAGATCATTTTTTTTGTTGTTGTTATTGTCCAGTTGCCAAGTCATGTCTGACTCTGCGACCCCATGTCAAACTCATGTCCATTGAGTTGGTGATGCCATCCAACCATCTCATCGTCTGTTGTCCCATTCTCCTCCTGAACTCAGTCTTGCCCAGCATCAGGGTCTTTTCCAACAAGTAGGCTTTTCACATCAGTGGCCAAAGTATTGGAGTTTTAACTTTAGTATCAGTCCTTCCAGTAAATATTCCAGGTTGATTTCCTTTAGGAAGGCCTGTTTAATGGGTTATATGAGTGAAATTCACTTTTCTGATGAAAAATTTTTGTTTCTAAGATTCTTAACTAGGGCAAGAGTCACAACATTTTAGGAGAATGATCATCAGTTCAAGATTACTATTTTAAGTTTCTCTTCTTTTTTTCTGTCTTTCAATATTCTCTCTCCATTTTAAACCTCTAACCACCATGTCAGCTCTCATATTCCTTTTGCAGTAGAGAACATTTATTTATAATTGTCAATTTAAAAATTTTTGTCATAATTTTTCAATTTTTTTCTTTCTGATAACCTCTGGGTTTTAACCAGAAAATTTAAATATGGTTTAATAAGTAGCATGTGTAAAACATGTAACCATTTAAGATTAGAGTTTTTACTTGCACATTTTCCAAGGGTATCAGTTCAGTTCAGTTAAGTCATTTCAGTCGCTCAGTTGTGTCTGACTCTTTGTGACCCCATGAATCGCACGCCAGGCCTCCCTGTCCATCACCAACTCCTGGAGTTCACCCAAACTCATGTCCATCGAGTCGGTGATGCCATCCTGCCATCTCATCCTCTGTCATCCCCTTCTCCTCCTGCCCCCAACCCCTTCCAGCATCAGAGTCTTTTCCAATGAGTCAACTCTTCGCATGAGGTGGCCAAAGTATTGGAGTTTCAGCTTTAGCATCAGTCCTTCCAAAGAACACCCAGGACTGATCTCCTTTAGAATGGACTGGTTGGATCTCCTTGCAGTCCAAGGACTCTCAAGAGTCTTCTCCAACACC
Organism: Bos indicus; assembly: GCF_029378745.1. NCBI lineage: Eukaryota > Metazoa > Chordata > Mammalia > Artiodactyla > Bovidae > Bos > Bos indicus. The sequence continues at coordinate 28,982,628 of NC_091782.1, read as the reverse complement.
ACAGTTCAAAAGCATCAATTCTTCGGCACTCAGCTTTCTTCACAGTCCAACTCTCACATCCATACATGACCACTGGAAAAACCATAGCTTTGACTAGGCGGGCCTCTAGGTTGGTCATAACTTTGCTTCTAAGGAATAAGCATCTTTTAATTTCCTGGCTGCAATCACCATCTGCAGTGATTTTGGAGCCCCCCAAAATAAAGTCTGACACTGTTTCCCCATCTATTTCCCATGAAGTGAGGGGACCAGATGCCATGATCTTCATTTTCTGAATGTTGAGCTTTAAGCCAACTTTTTCACTCTCCTCTTTTACTTTCATCAAGAGGCTTTTTAGTTCCTCTTCACTTTCTGCCATAAGGGTGGTGTCATCTGCATATCTGAGGTTATTGAGATTTCTCTCAGCAATCTTGATTCCAGCTTGTGCTTCTTCTAGACCAGTGTTTCTCATGATGTACTCTGCATATAAGTTAAATAAGCAGGGTGACAATATACAGCCTTGACATACTCTTTTTCCTATTAGGAAGCAGTCTGTTGTTCCATGCCCAGTTCTAACTGTTGCTTCCTGACCTGCATACAGGTTTTTCAAGAGGCAGGTCAGGTGGTCTGGTATTCCCATCTCTTTCAGAATTTTCCACAGTTTATTGTGATCCACACAGTCAAAGGCTTTGGCATAGTCAATAAAGCAGAAATAGATGTTTTTCTGGAACTCTCTTGCTTTTTCCATGATCCATCGGATGTTGGCAATTTGATCTCTGGTTCCTCTGCCTTTTCTAAAACCAGCTTGAACATCTGGAAGTTCACGGTTCACGTATTGCTGAAGCCTGGCTTGGAGAATTTTGAGTATTACTTTACTAGCATGTGAGATGAGTGGAATTGTGCGGTATAGAACAGGAAAAATTATAATGACAAATGAAAAGTCTCAGGAGCTTCAATTCCTGATCTTCTATAGGCCTAAGTCTTTCATATGTTTAGAGTGGGCAAATGGAGTTGAGTTAAGCTACTCTCTTTTCTTCTCGATTTTTATGAAAATTGAAACATTTATTTAAATTTTGCTCCTATTTTTTTTCTACTTCAGAGTCTAATCTCATAATGTGTCTGTTCTGTTCTTCATTTTCCATTATTTAATTCTTCTAAGTCTGTCACTTAATTTATTTATTCCTTGTCTTATCTTGAAAATATTTGAGCAAAAACCATTGCTGCTGCTGCTGTTGCTAAGTCGCTTCAGTCGTGTCCGACTCTGTGCCACCCCAGAGATGACTGCCCACCAGGCTCTGCCATCCCTGGGATTCTCCAGGCAAGAACACTGGAGTGGGTTGCCATTTCCTTCTCCGATGCATGAAAGTGAAAAGTGAAAGTGAAGTCGTTCAGTCGTGTCTGACTCCTAGCAACCCCATGGACTGTAGCCCACCAGGCCCCTCCGTCCATGGGATTTTCCAGGCAAGAGTACTGGAATGGGGTGCCATTTTAGGACATTTCTTCTATTAAAAATAAGGCCACATTATGTCTGTTCTGTTTATTCTTTGCATGAATATATTTCTCAATATCAACCATTTTGGGAAATACAGAAAAATTTAAAAGCAAAGGAGATGGGGAAATATACTACTTAGATTTTGCATTAATAAAAGTGATTACAGCCAGTCAAAGCATGGGACTGGAACCCTGTAGGGGCCAAAGGACACTAGGATTGCTAACCAAACAATTGTTGATGGGTTTGGAAAAGAACTCTACTAACCTAACACAAAACTCAAGCTTCCAAAAATTCAATTACTAATCAATTTCTCTGTAGTGGAAGAGGAAAGAAATTCCTGAGACCACTTTCTCTTTTAAGAAGGAAGCTGCAATGAAACATCATAAATCAACCCCTCTCCTATTTTTGTCCAATAATTGAGGCTGAAGGACAAATGTGGAGGCATTAATATACCCACAACTTCATATAAATAGGAAAGCTGGGGGATGACATGCAGAAATTGTTATGGTAGAAGTTATTAATATCTAGATATTATTAATAGTTCAATTATAAAGTATTAAAATTTCATAATTACGGATAAGCATTATTTATGAATTATAAGCTAATAGTGACTGTAAAGACTTATTATACTAAGTTAAAGATTTATTCTTTGCTCATAGGTCATTTAGAATAGAGTTGAAATATAGTCATTAGATAGAATGACTGGCCTTGTATGTGGAGGGGGTATGAAAAGCTGCTGAAAAATAGGCAGCTGGTGAATTTATACCTAAAATCTCATCCAAGTCAAGGTCATGCTTCCACCTAGTGTATTGAACAGAGTTTGTATTAATGCTATTACTCTTGAAAGTAGTAAAAATGGCCAAACATTTTATCATTTGATAAGAATAGCCAGTTTCCTCACTACACTTAGAGGGCACTTAACTAACGTCAACCAAGAGGAAGCTCTGTGTGACTGCCAAATAAACAGCTAAACTCCTGGAGGTACTTCAAAATCCTGTGTCAAAAACATAAAAATAGATCTCTCTCTGGGGTGTTACTTTGAAAGAATAATGTAATCTCTCTGACTAAAAGAGTTAGAGAGGCTATCACCCTCTAGTAACTGGAACATGAAATTTTAAAGTCTATTTTAGGAGGCATAGGTAAGAGGGTAAAGTATGTATCTATACATGTTTCTTAGGAAATAGAGAAAAAAGAATTTCACATTCATTGGTAATTTTTGAAAAATTATTTCTTTTAAAAGTTCTCCACTGCAAAGTATGTTAAAGTGGACCTCGAGGATAGTAGGAGAAAGGTATCAGATGTTACCACATTCGAATGTAGCTCATAATTTTCCTGCCTCTCTCTTTTGGTGAAGAGATTTGACTTCCTCTCTCGTCTCTTCATCGTCAGATTTTCCTCACAGCTTGACTTGCATTGATGAAATGTTTAAACTGTCACCAGCATTTGTTTTTCCCTATTTTATTTTTTTTCTGTCAGTAGGGGTTTATGTTTTCCACTAATTATAAATAAATTAGTTGTTCCAGAAATGTGGAATAATGAGAATGAGAACATCAAATTTTCAAAGAAATGACTAAAGACAATACCAAATAAAGATAATATAAATTAAATTTTAAGAGATTAAATAGTTTACCAACAGCCACATGCCTGGTAAGTGTTTTAACTGAGATTTGATTGGTCTGTCTGATTCCTTTCTTAGACACTGAAATATTACGTTTCCTTTTTTTTTTTTTTAAACCAGTTAGCATCATGCAAATTGTTTTGTTCCATATTTAGAATGATTCCTTAGAGGATGTATATGGAAATGGAACTGAGTTTAAAGGATACTCTATTCTTTATGTTTTTTTTAATAAAAAATATAAATTTATTTATTTTAATTGGAGGTTAATTACTTTACAATATTGTATTGGTTTTGCCATACATCAACATGAATCTGCCACAGGTATACACGTGTTCCCCATTCCGAACCCCCCTCCTTCCACCCTCCCCATACAATCCCTCTGGGTCGTCCCAGTGCACCAGCCTCAAGCATCCAGTATTGTGCATCGAAATTGGACTGGCGATTCGTTTCATATATGATATTATACATGTTTCAATGCCATTCTCCCAAATCATTCCCCCCACCCCCACAGAGTCCAAAAGACTGTTCTATACATCTGTGTCTCTTTTGCTGTCTCACATACAGGGTTATCGTTACCATCTTTCTAATTCCATATATATGCGTTAGTATACTGTATTAGTGTTTTTCTTTCTGTATAATAGGCTCCAGTTTCATCCACCTCATTAGAACTGATTCAAATGTATTCTTTTTAATGGCTGAGTAGTACTCCATTGTGTATATGTACCACTGCTTTCTTATCCATTCATCTGCTGATGGACATCTAGGTTGCTTCCATGTCCTGGCTATTATAAACAGTGCTGCGATAAACATTGGGGTATATGTATGTCTTTCAATTCTGGTTTCCTCAGTGTGTATGCCCAGCAGTGGGATTGCTGGGTCATAAGGCACTTCTATTTCCAGTTTTTTTAAGGAATCTCCACACTGTTTTCCATAGTGGCTGTACTAGTTTGCATTCCCACCAACAGTTCCCTTTTTCCCATACCCTCTCCAGCATTTATTGCTTGTAGACTTTTGGATCGCAGCCATTTCTGATTGGTGTGAAATGGTACCTCATTGTGGTTTTGATCTGCAATTATCTGATAATGAGTGATGTTGAGCATCTTTTCATGTGTTTGTTAGCCATTTGTATGTCTTCTTTGGAGAAATGTCTGTTTAGTTCTTTGGCCCATTTTTTGATTGGGTCACTTATTTTTCTGGAATTGAGCTGCAAGAGTTGCTTGTATATTTTTGAGATTAGTTGTTTGTCAGTTGCTGCGTTTGCTATTATTTTCTCCCATTCTGAAGGCTGTCTTTTCACCTTGCTTATAGTTTCCTTTGTTATGCAGAAGCTTTTAAGTTTAATTAGGTCTCAATTGTTTATTTTTGCTTTTATTTCCAATATTCTGGGAGGTGGGTCATAGAGGATCCTGCTGTGATGTATATCGGAGAGTGTTTTGCCTGTGTTCTCCTCTAGGAGTTTTATAGTTTCTGGTCTTATGTTTAGATCTTTAATCCATTTTGAGTTTATTTTTGTGTATGGTGTTAGAAAGTGTTCTAGTTTCATTCTTTTACAAGTGGTTGACCAGTTTTGCCAGCACTACTTGTTAAAGAGATTGTCTTTTCTCCATTGTATATTCTTGCCTCCTTTGTCAAAGATAAGGTGTCCATAGGTGCGTGGATTTACCTCTAGGCTTTCTATTTTGTTCCATTGATCTATATTTCTGTCTTTGTGTCAGTACCATACTGTCTTGATGACTGTGGCTTTGTAGTAGAGCCTGAAGTCAGGCGGGTTGATTCCTCCAGTTCCATTCTTCTTTCTCAAGATTGCTTTGGCTATTTGAGGTTTTTTGTATTTCCATACAAATTGTGAAATTATTTGTTCTAGCTCTGTGAAGAATACCGTTGGTAGCTTGATAGGGATTGCATTGAATCTATAGATTGCTTTGGGTATACTCATTTTCATTATATTGATTCTTCCAATCAATGAACACGGTATATTTCTCCATCTATTAGTGTCCTCTTTGATGTCTTTCATCAGTGTTTTATAGTTTTCTATATATAGGTCTTCAGTTTAGGTAGATATATTCCTAAGTATTTTATTCTTTTGTTGTAATGGTGAATGGAATTGTTTAATTTCTCTTAATCTCTCTTAATTTATCTATTTTCTCATTATTAGTGTATGGGAATGCAAGGGATTTCTGTGTGTTGATTTTATATCCTGCAACTTCACTATATTCATTGATTAGCTATAGTAATTTTCTGGTGGAGTAGGGTTTTCTATGTAGAAGATCATGTCATCTGCAAACAGTGAGAGTTTTACTTCTCTTTTCCAATTTGGATTCCTTTAATTTCTTTTTCTTCTCTGATTGCTGTGGCCAAAACTTCCAAAACTGTGTTGAATAGTAATGGTGAATTTGGGCACCCTTGTCTTATTCCTGACTTTAGGGGAAATGCTTTCAATTTTTCACCATTGAGGATAATGTTTGTTGTGGGTTTGTCATATATAGCTTTTATTATGTTGAGGTATGTTCCTTTTATTCCTGCTTTCTGGAGAGTTTTTATCATAAATGGATGTTGAATTTTGTCAAAGGCTTTCTCTGCATCTATTGAGATAATCATATGGCTTTTATATTCTTTATATCTTGCAATATACTGCCTCTGCACGTTTGCTTTCTAAAAGGGTTATATTAATTTAAATGGGATCAGTGATGTATCAGTGTATAATACTTACCAAAGCAATGCTGACATTGTTTATTCTATTTAAATTTGTTTCTTCTTTGGGTGAAAAATACTACCTCAAGGTCTTAATTTTCTATCTTTTATTTATTTATTTATTTTTACCAGTCATTGGGCATACTATGGTTTTGAAATTTATCAGTAACTTAAGGGTACTGGATAATGGGGAGGCAAAGTGGGTTGGAAAATGTAAATATGAAGTCCTTTACTTGAGGGCTAATTTTCAAAAAGACATTGGAATTAAGAAATAGATGAATAATAACTTACCAATAGGTACTGGAGTAACTGGTAGAACAACATGAAACAAATATATAATAGCAGAATTTTAGGATCAAGAATATAGTTACCTTCCTTGTTTTTCCAAGGCAACAGAGAGATGTTTGGAAGACACTAAACCTCCCCCAGAAAGAAATCAAAAATGGAATAAGAGGACTTAGCATTTCTTTGTGGTGAAATAGTAGTCCTAGTCTGATGTGACTGTCTTCAGTGTATTTCAATGTAGTAGAAAGGCAGACTGGGCTAATAACATAAATGCTTATGTCATTCTTTTTCTTTCTGCTCTAGTATACAGGATTTAAATCATGTGGAGAGCTTTCAAAAAATTTGAATGCTAATTGCAATTATTCTCTTTCTTCTTCCCACACCTAACATATCATACTGAGTTTCCCTCTATTTTTTATTGATATCTCCATATTTGTTATATCCCCCCTATATATCTTTCCTTTTTGTAGTATGGAAGGTTTTTGTTATTAAAAGCTCTTTGAATAGTTTTAGAAAACAAAATATTTTTAATACTTAGTCTCAATCAAATATTTATTCTTTTTATTGAAAAATTAATAACAGCAGGTTGCCAAGTAAAAGAGAGAGAGACTATTTATAAATAGAATAAATGCAATTGGTAATATTTGGGAAAAATATCTCAGTTTACGATCCCAATTTGTACCAAATTTATGAAATTAAAAAGGACTTACTGATTGGTACTGCTACATGTGCTAAAATCCAAACACAAATGATTAGTACGGGTTGACATTGATAACAGAATTGACACTGATAATAGAATTCTTACTAATACTGTTTCCAGACAAGAATTTCTGGGATGAAAAAGGAAGAGTAAGTTCCAAATCTTTTACATGAGTTACTTTAATCTTTCTTGTACAGTAACACAATCATTTTAAAAGGATAAGAAAGGGGGAAGTTATTTTCCTTTTATCTAATTTCTCATGGAAATTAAAATACCACAGAGCTGGAAAAGCCTCATATCCTTTATTTACTTTTTCCTGTGAGTTTCCCCACTTTTCTCTGTCATTCTTGTCTTACATTTAGTTGAAAACATATTATTTTCTTGAAAAGTCAGTAGAGTGAATCCGAAGATTTTCTTGGCATTCTTAATTATTTCTGCTTATCAGCTTCATCTTCTAGATATTATTTAATAATACAAGTGGGAAGAATTTGGCTTGTGTGTTTGCAAAAATTAATGAACATAAGCAATTCCAGCTGTCAGAAATGAAGATTGACTTCACTTTCCCTGTGTTTCTCCTTGGGCAATAATATATAATCTCTATCGTGTCCTTATCATAAGTCTCTTAAAATATATGAAGTCTAGTTTGTTTTTAGTAGGACATTTTAACTTGAAAAAAATAGATCATATTAATTTTCCCCACTTATCATTGTAATCTGTGCTTTGTGTAGAATGAAAAGTATTCTAGTAGGATTCTGAGGAGAGGGTGTGAAAAACAGAAATGTCAATTTTTTCCTTGAAATGGAAACAATCATTTTTAGGAAAAAGCCCACAGTGAATAAATAACAAATATCAAACAGAAAGGGAATTTCTTAGAATTGCAGTTGTCATTAATGTAGATACAGAGAATATGGCTCTCATTGATCTAATTGATATTGTTCGGTAAATAAAGATGGAAATATACTCTATAATACTACTGAAACATATATGTCAGATACAATAGTTCCATTTCTAGAAGTGAGAGAAATAAGCTACATTTTATTCCTATTTTCCCCAACTTCTCTGGATGAGAAACATGTCTAGAATGTTCAAATTTACATATGAACTCTAGGACAGGAGTGACTTTTTCTATTTTTGGTCCCTGCTATATTCCCAGTGCCTGGCACATGATAAGACCTCAATAATTATATTTTTTTTGAATGAGTAAGATCTCAATGAATTTAACTTTGCCAGTTCCGGTTTATTTCTGTCTTATGATTTTTAAATTTCCTACCAAAGAGAACTTATAAATTCTAATAAAAATACTAACAATTAATACTTTTTTCCACAGGTAACAATTTACATACACAAAAAATGTTCAAAAACATTATTTCCAACTCCAGGTCACCTTTAACCTGTTTGTTATTTGCCATTTTTGAGTTTTTTACTTTCAAAATATTCATCAGTGACTAGAGGAAGTTAATCAATATTAATAAAGAAATTGAAAAACTTGAATGTCAAAGTCTTACTTGTTCAGAAAAGGATATAATCAACACAGGAACCAACCCCAGAATTGATGGATAGAAATGAAACTTACTTGGTGGTTCTTGCCTTACTGTGAAAGAGAAATAAAATAATTGAATGAATGAGACATGAAGAACGAGTTACTTCTCAAACACTTTATGCAGGAAGTTTTAAAACACAGGACTTTGAAAGACCACCAAACTCTCTATTTAGAATCAGTTAAATTAGTGGGAGAATAAATGTCTTCCGATTATTCTGCTTAAGTACTTTTTAATTTGAGTGAGTTTTTGGAAAGAAAGGATCAGAGAGGAATCATTGGAAGATGCTATTTCTTCCTTTTGATTTTTCTCTGCCAATTCAAAGTTTCTGGTAAGATTTTTATGTCACACTTTATTGCCTCCTTATTATTATTCCTTTTTTTCTAATCCCGTCTTTGGAATGATCGTATTGATTTATCATGATCATTACTGTGATTCTTATTTGCTAATTACTGTTTTTTAGATTAATTTTAGAAAAGTTCTCTTTTTCTCAGTCACATAGATATCTTAGGGCTGGTGACTCCCCATTTGAATGGGATGAAAGCAGTACTTGCTTTTAGATTCAGGTAAATAAACCTGAATTTGAATCCCAACCTCTTCTGTTTATAATTGTGGTGTCATAGCAAGTTACCGAGTCTTACTACTTCCTTCTTCTTATAGGAATAACAATATTTATCTTATATAATGTATATGCATATATAAAGCTAAGTACAGTGCCTGGTACCTTGTAAGTATGTAACAACTAGTATTTGTTATTATAGTACCCCATAGTATACCAGTTAGTTTGAATTATAGCCTCCAAATGAATGTTGATAGTTCAGAATGAAGCAAGCTACTGAAAATATGAATAGGGAAACAAGGAGCTAGAAGGAGAGAAATGCTAGAAAAAAATAAACCATAGAGTCAGAAATATAAATCTTAAGCCTTGGTGAACATTCACACTAAAAACAAGGCACAAAAAGGCCTCTAGGTACCATGAAACACCAGTGATAACAATAGAATTGAGAGAAACATAGGACCTACCTTTAGATTTTTCAGGTCTTGCTTTAATTAAAAAAAGCAAAGGAACAAATTAGTGTGATTGTCTAATGAAACAGAAACACATTTTCACTGATGTTATGATGAGCATCATAGACTGAACAGTAGTGGAAAGAAAAAAAGAGATTCTACAAGGACCATTTCCCTTGGAAATGTTATGGAAGAAATGGTCCATAGCTAGTGGTGGAGCTCACTCTTTCTTTTCCCATCTAGGTCTCTGATTTTATTTAATTATCTGTTGTTTCAATTTCAGTAACTTTTTTCATTTCAAAGATTTCAACTTTGTTTTTTTATATCTGCTTATTCTTTTTCCAAACTGCATTAAAAAATATATGTAACTTCTTTTACCTTTTTTAAAACATGGATAGCAGTCTATCTTTTATTCCTCACGAGGGAAGTCACAATCTATCAGAGCTCCCGTCTTTGCTGCTCTTATGATGTTTTCTTAGCTCGGCTGCTGTTGCTGCTGCTGCTAAGTCGCTTCAGTCGTGTCCGACTCTGTGCGACCCCATAGACGGCAGCCCACCAGGCTCTGCCGTCCCTGGGATTCTCCAGGCGAGAACACTGGAGTGGGTTGCCATTTCCTTCTCCAATGCATAAAAGTGGAAAGTGAAGTCGCTCAGTCGTGTCCGACTCTTCGCGACCCCACGGACTGCAGCCCACCAGGCTCCTCAGCCCATGGGATTTTCCAGGCAAGAGTACTGGAGTGGGGTGCCATGCTATACGCCATATCAACTACTTTACCGTTCTAACTTTTCTCTCTCTCCCTAACCTCTTCAATTAGACTTTTGTTTCCCCTTTACCCTATTAAGATTACTAATAACCCTCATTTTACAAAATTCAATGACCAATTTTTTATTTCTTAAAAGTTTTAGGTGCAGTTGTTTATATACCCTTTTCATCTGGAAATACTCTCTTGAGTTCTATAACCCACTCTCCTGGTTTTGCTTCTTTTTCCCTGAACACTCCTTCTTTCTATATTTTGCTGGATTTTTTTCTTCTTCCTAACCTCTAAAACTGACATTCCTGAGCACAATTCTTAGTGTTCTTATCTTTACAGGCACCACTGGTGATCAAATTTAGTTCAGTGGTTTTAAAATGCTATCTCTACACTAAATTTGTCAAGTTCATTCTCCACCTGCTCTCTCCCTAAAGCAAAGGGAAGAGGATGTGAAATGGGACTGTCTCGATTACCCCCACATTGACTACTGAGATAAAAATCTAAGGAAAAAGAGGCTGTAACCTCTCATATTTCCCTCCTCCTACAACTTAGGTGAGACAAACCCATAGGAAGGATTGCACGACTCAGGATAGTGGGAAGGGACCCCTAGAGCTGTGCGATGCAGAGATGCTGCTCTAAGGCTTTAACAAATGGTTACCAAATTAGTTCTTCTGTCCCACATATCATCCTTCTTCCAAGCCTCCATAAGCACACAAGTTTAAGAGGAAGGAGATTTAAAGTAATCTTCAGTGTTGTGGGTAGTTGACTAAGAAACGATGTGGGATAGGAAGGTATAGTGATTTCCTTCTTGAAAGCAAATGAGAAGGACTTCAAGAGATTTGCTTATAAAGACTGGGGCGGGGATTGTCTGTGAGAAAACGTGCGTGGCAAACCATTTCCTAATTGAATGTCTGCTTGGTGGATTTGCTGATTTGTTTTGTGCATTTTGAGCATAAGGAAAAGAAAATTGAAGAGAGGGAGCAGTGTACAGTGAGGAGGATGCCTTGGAGCAGCAGGCATCTTCTTCCTTTTTCTAGCGACAAGGATACGAGCTTCTTGAAGGTCAGGTGGGCATTGTGGAAGATATCCAGGCTTGAGCTTTGGTACTGGTACTTCACTCAAGTTGGTTGCCTACTTGATGAGGGTATCTCATCAATGACAGGCTATGAGATATACTATCAGGGGGACAGAACTAAGGGGTTTTGAAATATTCCAGACTGGAGTCAGTACTTCCCCATCAAGCATAGTGCAGTGGAGCCCTTAGAAATGGGCAAGCTCTTGTAGATTCCTTCCAAGAACTAAAACATATATTCTACAAGTTGATGTTTTTGTTCAGTCACTAAGTCATGTCCAACTCTTTGTGACACCATGGACTGCAGCATGGCAATTCTTTGCATCAGATGATCACAATTTTACCATTTGTGGGAAAATTGGGTAGAGTTATGTAGCAGCTGTGTTCTTTAGACTGTATATGGCATTCTAATTCTCCATAATTCCTAGGGGATGTACTTTACCTCATTCAGTTATATTACTTTTTTGGGCTCTGTTGATATCTAAAATTTTAACCTTGACAGGCACTTTGGGTTTTAATATTAATGTGATTTTATTTCAATCTGAGAAACCCTAGGGGATATTGGGCTTGTGTAAAAATCACTTATAGATATGAGAACCAAATTCAAATTATGGAACACTAGAACAGTGAAAAATATGGCTTCATGAATTCTATATTAAATATCACCATGATTTGGTTTAGTTGCTAAGTTGTGTCTGACTCTTGAAACCCCATGAACTGTAGCCTGCCAGGCTCCTTTGTCCAAGAGATTTTCCAGGCAAGAATACTGGAGTGGATTGCCATTGCCTTCTCCAAAATATCACCATGGTCAGTGGTTTATCTGGTTTAAATATTAAGTCACTGTTGGTATTTGTAATCTGAGAAGTTTCTGCTGCTTCTGCTAAGTCGCTTCAGTCGTGTCCAACTCTGTGCTACCCCATAGACAGCAGCCCAACCAGGCTTCCCCGTCCCTGGGATTCTCAAGGCAAGAACACTGGAGTGGGTTGCCATTTCCTTCTCCAATGCATGAAAGTGAAGAGTGAAAGTGAAGTTGTTCAGTCGTGTCCGACTCTTAGCGACCTCATGGACTGTAGCCTACCAGGCTCCTCCATCCATGGGATTTTCCAGGATGTAATCCGAGAAGTTAAGAGCTGAAATAATAGGAACTTCTATAGTTATGTATCAAAAAGGTCATTTTGCATTCCTAATCTTGAGGCCTTTGGGTAATACGGAAGCAAATGAACATGAGAAACATGAGTCTCAACCTTTTGGCTAATTAAAATAGAAACATCTATGCTGAGAAAAAGTCTCACATAAGACAGATTGATAAGTAAAAAACTTACTTGAGGTTCTCTGTGAAATCACTAAAAAATAAAAATAAATCCATGAAATTTTTCTTAAATACAAAAAACATAATATTATTTAATATATTCTGTCTGTGTCTGTGAGGGGAGGACTTGGGTGGGAATAAGAAGAAAGCATCGCAAATAGCCGTAGAAAGCAGTTGCAATGCAAACTTAGATATAAGATTAAGCAGTGATGATTTAATGAAGTCAAAGCAGGGTTTTATCAAAAGTCTTCTTCATATACTGTATCTGAACAACTTTGGGTATAGTACCAGGTAAAGATAACTGAATATTTCTGTTTCCTTTGGATAGCAATGTATTCTTTGAGGGAACACTCAAAAGTCTGTCTCCATTTAAACATCATTTTGAACTCCCTTCTCTCTCTCAAAAAAATCTGCCTACCTCTGTTATTTCATAATATTCAGTTTTTTATTGTTGTTGTTGACAAATGCTACCTTACTCTTTCTTTTTGTTCTGGCTGTACCACATGGCATGCAGGATAGTTCCCCGACCAGGGATTTGAACCCCTGCTTCCTGCACTGGGAGCACAGAGTCTTAACCCCTAGATTACCAGGGAAGTCCCTAATCAGTATTTTCTTAAATTATGTATAATGTAGGGGAAAGTGTTAGTCACTCAGTCAGTCATGTTCGACTCTTTGTGACCCCATGGACTGTAGCCCTCGAGGCTCCTCTGTCCATGGGATTCTCCAGGTTAGCCTCAAACATGGTTCTCTTACATTGCAGGCGGACTCTTTACTGACTGAGCCAGCAGGGAAGCCTTTAATAATAATGCCCATAAAATAATGTAGGGAAAGCTGAGTAATAAAATAAGTGAGCAATGAAAAAATCAAATCACTATAACAGAAAAAAGTCCCTGAGACTTTGAAGACCAAACAGAACCAAAGTAGAGAAAGATGTTATACTTACTTATGGGTGCCAGGGGCAGACCTAAAAAACAAGTTAGATATCAGTGGATATTTGTTTGAAAAACCAACTTTCTTTTTAAGGAATTATATTTGCGTAGGGGAGAAGCTTATTTGTCCCATAGCTCTTTGTGTAAATTATGGGTCTATGACTATGTATTCTTGGGCCAGGATGTGGCCTCAGTTTCTTAGGCTTTACGGAGAGGTCAGTGAAGTTACTCTAAGAATTAAATAGTGTAAAGTATTAATAATTAAAGCACTTATATAGTTCTGACCACATAGGAGATGCAAAGTAAATACATGTTTGCAACTAAGTAAATATAAGTTGACTTCCCAGAGAAAGAAGTTGGATGAGCAGAAGGCAGAGGGAATTAGAGCTATGAGTCTTAGGTCGCTACACAGAGTTAGAAATGAGGAGGACAGGGTCTGGTCCCTAGGCCTTGTAGAGAACAATAATAGGAAATAGTGAAAAAATGGATGAAACTTACCCCTGAGCATTGAAGGTGGACAAGCTGAAAGACAGAAAAATATCATCACAACTCTTTTTCTCTCCCACTGTATTTCTGTCTGCGTTTTTAAAGAGAGTTCCTTCTTGATAGGTCATTATAACAATAGGAAAAAATGTTACCTTTGGTCTTTATTTGCTTTTAACATAAGGCAGCAGGATTTGGACTTTTCAAAAAGTCATTTATAACAGTGGAATTTTGACCATGAGAGGGTAAGTGGTTAGTTAAAGCAGCATGTACCCTATGCCCAGCAATTCCAGCACAACTGGGGAAAGGAGAAATAGGACCCTGCAGTGGAAGAAACATGGAGTGACTTACTGAGGGCTTGTGGAGCTGGTCCATCTAGAAAACACAACCGAGAAAATTTTTATCTTTCCCCCACTTTTTCCCCATTCAATATGTTTTCATTTTGTGAAGTCCCTTGTAACATATCATTTTTAACTGCTTGGAAACTTTTCTCTCTGCTCTTTATTTTTCACGTGAATCAGTGGAGTTCCCCCCCCCCCCCCCCACAAAGTTATTAAAAAGCTGAGAGACTTATTGAAAATATGAATGTGAGACATGAAGGAAAGTTACTTCTAATCTTTGAAATACCTATATGGTCAGGGAAATTTCCTCAAGTATCTTGGAATTCAAATATGGAAAAACAGACTAAGTAGGGCAGGAAGTCCAAATGAAAACTGTCTTAGAAGCTTCTTATCCCCTCCTTTCTCTCCCATCATTTTTTCATTGTCTGTAGGTAGTCTCTTCTTGGTCTTTATAACTAAGCAAAACTTTTTTCTCCCCTCTTCATTTTTACGTAAATTAGTAGTGTCAGACCTTTCCTGGTCAAAATAACCCAGAGGCATTTTGATAGCCAGGTTGCAAGAGAACAAGATGTACCTCAAGCCCTTTGTATTCCAGTATGGCCAGGTAAAGAATTTTGGACCCCATTAGAAATCAGTTAAACACTGGGGCAAACAATCAAACAGACTTACTGACTGCATGAGGAGTTGCTTCCGCTGAAAACAAGCAGAGAGATTTTTTTTATTACTCCTTTCTTGTCTACTCTTCTGTTCAATTTTTCTGTCAGAGACAGAAAAAGTTTTTCTGATCAGACATTTGAACTTTCCAGAAAAATTATAATCAGCTGATGGAATACTGGTTAATGGAGAAGCAAAAGGGAAAATAAAATAGGAGTTTCAAATTCCTATACCAGAACTCAAGTTCCAATAGACATTACTGGACCTTGATAAGTGCACAGCAGAGAAATAAACAACTTACTAATTGCTGATATAAATGACCTATAAAATAAGAAATATTTTATTTCCTGGAAAATAGAAATATTATCTGTATCTTTTTCTCTCACTCATTTTTCTCTTCTGCATGGAAAGTGCCTAACTAACAATCTTTAGAACCATGGAGAAAAATTTTTTTCCTGCTCTTTATTTTTATATGACTCAGTGAACATTCTGGAAATTTATTAATAACTTAGTGGAATTCTGAATAATGGAAAAATAAAAGATCAAGGAAGTGGGAGCTTTAAGTTATTGCAATCCCAATAAGGATGGATAAATTTTGGTTCAGGTAGATCTGTTAGATACTGCTGGAGACAACTGAGTTCCTTTGGAAAGTGAGATATTCAAACTTACAGGATGATCTCGAAGCCAAAAAGCAAAGAGAGAAATCAGTGTGGAAAGGCTGATAAAATAAGAACTAGTTTTCCTCTTACTATTCTGAGAGAGACTATCAAAAATATCTGTGGAGATAGAATCAAATCCTTGTAGGTGGTTGTAGCACTCTGTGGTGGGGAATACAATTGCCATCATATCTTGTAGGTTGAATTGTAGGATTCTGCCTTCTGCTTAGTCTGGGAGACTGCGGGAAAGGGAGATGACTTATCTCTTCCCTTTTTGCAGTGGCTGGTCAACTGCTTAAAATCTTACAGTGGGGTTGGTAATTTAAACTGTATTGCCTTTACTATTTTTCTCCCTTTTTCTGCAGCCTCCTCAAGGTCTCCTTCACTCATAAATATACTGCCTCCCTTGCTGACAAGTCACAGTAAACTTCAGATAGTTTCCTCTATTTTAAAATATAATATAATATATATATATATACACCTTATGTATGTATATATTTGTATATAATGTATGTGTGTATGTATGTGGGTATGTGTTAGAAATGCAAAAAAGCAAAATGGCTGTTTGAGGAGGCCTTACAAATAGCTGTGAAAAGAAGCAAAAAGCAAAGGAGAAAAGGAAAGATATTCCCATTTGAATGCAGAGTTCCAAAGAATAGCAAGGAGAGATAAGAAAGCCTTCCTCAGCGATCAATGCAAAGAAATAGAGGAAAACAACAGAATGGGAAAGACTAGAGATCTCTTCAAGAAAATTAGAGAAACCAGGGAACATTTCATGCAATGATGGGCTTGATAAAGGACAGAAATGGTATGGACCTAACAGAAGCAGAAGATATTAAGAAGAGGTGGCAAGAATACACAGAAGAACTGTACAAAAAAGATATTCACGACCTAGATGATTACGATGGTGTGATCACTGACCTAGAGCCAGACATCCTGGAATGTGAAGTCAAGTGGGTCTTAGAAAGCATCACTATGAACAAAGCTAGTGGAGGCGATGGAATTCCAGTTGAGCTACTTCAAATTGTGAAAGACGATGCTTTGAAAGTTCTGCACTCAGTATGCCAGCAAATATGGAAAACTCAGCACTGGCCACAGGACTGGAAAAGGTCAGTGTTCATTCCAATCCCAAAGAAAGGCAGTGCCAAAGAATGCTCAAACTACTGCACAATTGCACTCATCTCACATGCTAGTAAAGTAATGCTCAAAAGTCTCCAAGCCAGGCTTCAGCAATATGTGAACCGTGAACTTCCAGATGTTCAAACTGGCTTTAGAAAAGGCAGAGGAACCAGAGATCAAATTGCCAACATCCGCTGGATCATGGAAAAAGCAAGAGAGTTCCAGAAAAACATCTACTTCTGCTTTATTGACTATGCCAAAGCCTTTGACTGTTTGGCTCACAATAAACTGTGGAAAATTCTAAAAGAGATGGGAATACTAGACCACCTGACCTGCCTCTTGAAAAACCTGTATGCAGGTCAGGAAGCAACAGTTAGAACTGGACATGGAACAACCGACTGGTTCCAAATAGGAAAAGAAGTACGTTAAGGCTGTATATTGTCACTCTGGCTTATTTAACTTCTATGCAGAGTACATCATGAGAAACGCTGGGCTGGAAGAAGAACAAGCTGGAATCAAGATTGCCTGGAGAAATATCAATAACCTCAGATATGCAGATGACACCACCCTTATGGCAGAAGGTGAAGAGGAACTCAAAAGCCTCTTGATGAAAGTGAAAGTGGAGAGTGAAAAAGTTGGCTTAAAGCTCAACATTCAGAAAACGAAGATCATGGCATCCAGTCCAATCACTTCATGGGAAATAGATGGGGAAACAGTGTCAGACTTTATTTTTTTGAGCTCCAAAATCACTGCAGATGGTGATTTCAGGCATGAAATTAAAAGACGCTTACCCCTTAGAAGGAAAGTTATGACCAACCTAGATAGCATATTAAAAAGCAGAGACATTACTTTGCCAACAAAGGTCTGTTTAGTCAAGGCTATGGTAGTCATGTATGGATGTGAGAGTTGGACTATAAAGAAAGCTGAGCGCAGAAGAATTGGTGCTTTTGAACTGTGGTGTTGGAGAAGACTCTTGAGAGTCACTTGGACTGCAAGGAGATCCAACCTGTCCATACTAAAGGAGATCAGTCCTGGGTGTTCATTGCAGGGACTGATGTTGAATCTGAAACTCCAATACTTTGGCCACCTCATGCAAAGAGTTGACTCATTGGAAAAGACCCTTATGCTGGGAGGGGTTGAGGGCAGGAGGAGAAGTGGACGACAGAGAATGAGATGACCGGATGGCATCACCGACTTGATGGATGTGAGTTTGGGTAAACTCTGGGAGTTGGTGATGGACAGGGAAGCCTGGCGTGCTGTGATTCATGGGGTCACAAGGAGTCAGACATTGACTGAGTGACTGAGCTGAACTGAACTGATGTGTTAGTTGCTGTTGTGTCTGACTCTTTGTGATCCCATGGACTGTAGCCTGCCAGGCTTCTTTGTCCATGGAATTCTCCAGGTAAGAATACTGGAGTGGGTTATGATCCCCTGCTTTAGGGGATCTTCCCTACCCCGGGATCGAACCTGGGTCTTCTGCATTGCAGGTGTATTCTTTACCGTCTGAGCCACCAGAGAAGCCCGTAATGTATGTTCAGTTCAGTTGCTCAATCGTGTCTGACTCTTTGTGACCCCATGAACTGCAGCACACAAGGCCTCCCTGTCCATCACCAACTCCCGGAGTTCACTCAAACTCATGTCCATCGAGTTGGTGATGCCATCCAACCATATGTATATATTACATTATATATTTTAGGTTATTAAGTGGGATTGTAGTCCCCTCAATTCATTTATTCTTGGGGTGAATAATAGTGGAATCTAGTGCAGCTAGATAGTGGAATGAGCAAGGGATAAGGAAACATAAATTTCTATACCCAGACCCTGTAGGAAGCTGAAAGCAACTATAAGAACAGGCATGGAACTTACAGGTTGTTCCTGAAGTTTCAGCTGGTGGAAAAATGGAAGGAAAAAAAAAGGAGAAATTAGTTTGTAGAACCAAGAGAACTCAGTTCTCACATTATAGGCTTAAAAAGAGTAACTGCAGAGAGGATGCAGGGAGCTCTGAAACCTGCCTGTTAGCTGAGGGTCTGGGCTTAAGCACCCACCCCTGTGCTTTGTATCCTCACGTCTGTATCTCCTGCCTGCGGCAGAAAAGTGGTCATCCTTTCCATTCCTTTTGGGTCTTGTAAATAGAAGGAACACTTCTAGATGTTCATAAACTTTTAAACTTGTGCTTCTACACTTCTGTATAGTTTTGCCATTCTTATTTTCACTAGTCTTTTTCCTTCCTGACGTTTTAATTGATTTGAAAAGTTTTCTTCCAAATGCTTCTCTTTCCTAGTCCCATTTGAAGCACTTGCTTTTGTTAATTAAAAAATCAATCAATGTGTTTTGTGCATTCTCCAAATCACGTGTAATCTAGGGGAAAGCTTAGGAAGGAATGAATTTAGCAATATAATTCATTTAAACATTGCTATATATTTAAAAGTGTTTACACATTGGGAGAGGGAATTAAGGAGGGAGCAAAAGAAGGGAAAGGGAATTGATGTACCTATATAGATTCTCTGGCACACGTGACCATTAGGGGACTTGGACCAATGGAGCCCTTCCTTTAGCCACAGTGGGATCCTCTGAGGTGAACTGATTTATGATTTTTTTCCCCTTATAAGAATTATGAGAACTTTCAAGATTGTAAGTCTTGATGATAATAAAAAGTACTGAGAAAGGCAACCTTGATTTAGGGGAATAGTCAGTAAATGATGGCTGGTATTCATCCACAACAAGAAGCATTTAGGGCAGGTAACATCCATTTCAGCAGTCATAGTATGATTGTGTGGGAGACCACCTGTAGTCACCACATTTTGAGTTCCTTTTTCCAAGACATCCTGGAGGACTGTAAATTCCACAGCACCAGAGGTCAACCACAGCTTTCACTCTCTTACTCATGACTTTATCCCCAGGGCTCATTAGATTCTGATACATGGTAGAAGCTCAGCTAGTTGAAGTAATGTCTGAGTATACCCGACTTGCTTTCTGATATTTTTTTCCTATTTGGCTTAAACTTTGGGATGCTATTACTTAATTTCCATACTAAAATTTTTTTATCACATGGGATTGGTTTTGACACTCCAGATTTTGACACCAGCTTTGCTCTTTCTAGTTGCAGTACAAACTTAACCTTCCACTTTCTTCTACTTGTGGTTTGTAGGTATCTGATGAATCTGTCAGTTCCTGTAATTGCAGCCCAACTACTGTCATATCCTACTCCCTGAGCTCATGTGTGTGTGTGTGTGTGTGTGTGTGTGGTGTGGTGTGTGTGTGTGTGTGTGTGTGTGTGTATGTGTGTGTGTTGAGGGTTGTTTGGGGTGATTGGGCAGGATGGGACTTGAGAAAGAAAAAGGTCTTGGGGGAAAAGATGAGGGATCCTAGGGTAGACTAGATTCTGAGCAATATTCCTGGGAACTAGAAGGAACCTGGTAAGACCTCTATCTTTTTACATTTGATTGTCTTTTCCCTCTTTTACATTTATTTTCAAATATTGCCTGCCTTTTCTCATTGTCTTTACATTGTCTCCATTATCTTTGAGTAGGCCCTTAGTAAACTACAAAGCACTTCAGAACTGGAAAGTCATCCTTATTATTCTTCCTCTGTCACATTAGAAAATTTTATATTGTTTTAGAAGCCATTACTGATCATTATTGAGGGAATTTTCTTATTCCTTTTCCATAAAAAATAGCCCTGGAAAATTCTAGGCAGGTAGAAACTGGAAAGCATGAAAACATGTCTAAAACCACCATTCTTCTGGCAATAGATACATTTAAAACAGGAAACAAGCCCTTTAGACATTGTAGAACACCAGAGGAAAGAAATAGGTAAGGGACTTACCACTGGGTCCAGTATATTGTACTAAAACAGAAATAAACATAAATTATTGTACTTTTTAAACATGAAAAACACATGTATACCATTGATGTTTTCCAAAGGAGAGCAATGAAAATGGTTTCCCTGGAATAGCTAAATCCCGATTTTCAAGATTAAATATTTTTTACTGCATTGCTGCTGGACTATAGCCTTTCCATAAGAATCGCATCTTCCTCCAGGAGATCTGTAGCCCTGTTTTAGTTGGCAAGATAACCATTACATTGTTGCCTTTCCAAGAGTTTAAGGTAAAATCTTAATTATATTCTCTTCTCTCCATTTGCCTCATATTTTTTCTTCACATCATTTTTTATCCCTCTCTGAGCCATCTTTCTATTGTCTTCTTCGTAATTTCTTACATCATCCTTATTAATGTACATATGTATCTTATTAATACATACATACATATGGGCAACTTACCAATAGGTCCTGGAGTTTGCACTAAAAAGAAATTCAAATTGACAAATGAGTATGGGTGTTCAGATGAAGAATACATCTTTTAATGAATTTTATTTAGGGATGAGACTTGGAGAGGTAGAGTATGGGAGAGGAAGTGGTATCAGTAATGAGAACATCAGGGAGCTTGGTTAACTATAGAACAAAAGGGATATTCAAATGTACTGCAATATTTCAGCCTGAGGTAAGGGTTTCCTAGGATCCTTGTCAAACAAGGAGACAGTAAAGAAATGCGAAACTTTTTTCTTTTCTTTCCTATCAGTAACAGAACTGCTTTTTCAAGGGACCACCCTGTACTAAAGTATTTCTGACCAGCTAATATGTTCTAGGAGTAGGTATTAGGGTAGGAAGATAAGGGTCCTGTCTTCTCACAGCTTCCCGCTTACTGGGGACTGATAAAGGGTCAAAGACTGTCTTGATTAGTTTTAGTGTCTGTAGACAAAGGGTCAACAAAGTCTTCAGTTTTTAATGAGAATTTAGCTTTCAGTTGATTTTCTAGCTCTGATCCTTTCATGACCTGATAAAGATTGTAAATCTGCCATGTTACCTGGCAATATTGGTTTTACACAAGGATGATCCTTGAACAGTGAACTGCATCTGAACTGGGAGAACTCTAAATACCTATTAGAAAGCCATGGCTTTGGGCTTCCTTGAGTATAGTGCCCATGTGTTTAGGCACGTTCTTATGGGATCTCTTTAGACATCTGCGCAGATCATTGTCAAGATTACTCTAGCAGAAGAGGAATGGGTATAATATCTGCTTTACCCACCACCATTGAATCCAACAACATAATGCATTTGAGATTTAGAAAAGTCATAAAGCATTATAAGAATCATTCAAAGAATGTGACTAGATACAAATACAAGACTCATTCATTTTGTCAAATGAGCACAGAGGAACCTAAAATCATATTTCTTTAATTTTATAATTTAAAAATATTTTCAGTTTTCGCTAGGAATACTATAATCCAGTGTGTGAAGCTATGACTGCTCTTGTTTATAAGCATATAATTATAGATAATTGTATCTAGAAGCCTAACCATTATTTATAATGTTTCTCTGGAAAAATGCAACAGAGCAAGTTGCTAAAAGTTGGTGAAATAGAACCTACCTATCCTGGAGAGAACTTTTCAGAGTAGTTAGAAATGAAAAGAATCTTAAAATTTCTTTTCTTTTTTTAACAAAATGAAGATTATATAATGAAAGATTACATGCATAGAAAGCAAGAAGTTTAGGAGCTATGTTCTAAATTTTTATTACATATTGGTTTTAAAGAGCTAGATTATGTACTAAAGTGGGAACAGCTCACAGAAGACCATCCTTAGGGGACTTTTTTTTTTTTTTAAACTTTGTTTTTCAGCTTTGTAATTAATATCTTTTATTGCAGAATCTGGGTGAATCCAACCTTTAGGAATTCTGGGTGGGATAATGAGGCAGTGGAAACACTTGGTCCTGGAGTTTGTGGGCATGAATCATTGAAATAAAAATAGACTGATGTTTTAAGCATTATAAAGGGTTAAAAGGTGTTATAATTTGAGACTTAGGTGACTTACCGATGGTCTTTTGAGAGAGCTCTATAAAAGAATAAAAAAGAAGAAAAGAAGTGAAAAAAACTGAGGATGTGCTTTCAGGTTCTGGTTTGTGTTCCCTAGTAAGACTCTGTACCACCAAACTTGGGGAAAGCTGCAGCTGGGTAGTGGGGCTGTTGCCTTTCTTACTGGAGTGGTAAGAAAATTTATTACGTATAAGAGTTCCTCATCTAATGGATCCACTGAGAGGGTAAGTAGTAAACAGAGATTACCCTGGTGGTCCATTAAAATCTCTGTAGAGGATGGGAAAAATTCTTCTCCATTTAAACTTGGTTATCTTCCTTTTTTCCTTGTTTCATTTCACTTCATCTCATTCTGGTTTTAAAAGTCCTTTGTATGATGTTGACAAGTCTTTGGAAACCTTCTACAAGTGTTTGTCTTTTACTTTATAGCTTGTATTTAGCAGTGGAATGTACATTCACAGAATCATTAATGACTTGCAGAAATGCTTGGTAGAAGAAAATCGAAAGGTCAAGAAAATGTGGACGCTCAAACCCCTGAAGTCCTAACGTGGAATCCAAGGGAGGATTCTTAATATACCAAAGGCAATTAAAATGCTCTACAGTGAAGAATTAGACAGAAAACTTACTGATAGGTCCTGTAGCTCCAGCTGAGAAACAGAGAGAGAGGGGGAGAGATCAGTATGTTGCATAACTATGAAAGAGATACCCATTCTCCAATACTTACTCTAGAGAGAGTGTCATAATGAAAACCCCAGGGAGATCAAAGGTTGCATGTATGGCAGTCCTTGAATAGGCTTCCTGTTGCACAGCCTAGGAGACCTACAGGAATGGAGGCCTTCCCTTTTCAGTGATGATGGAAACTCTTTAGAGGATTTGGAAAGACTCATTCCCGCTAATTTGTAATGCCTCTTTTTTTTCTTAGAACTTTTTCTTTTTTTCCTCATTTCTTTAGGGACTTACTGTTATTTGAAAAATGAACCTTCCCTTGCTGACAGCATTAGGACTGCTTCTAAGAGGGTCCTTTTCTTTTCTACTTTCTTACATTAGCCCATAGAAGCTCTACATCATTCAGAGCTTTTTTGGAAACTGTGATAGGAATACTAGGGGAGTCAAGAAGCATGATATCAAGAAAAAGGGCAGATCAGTTCTAAAGACCTGTAGGTCAGATGTCAAAGGAACCAGAGTAGATAAACAAGTTCAGTACTTACGAATAGGTGCTGTGAATTGCACTGAAATGCAAAGAGGAAGGAAATTGGTGTGGTTTGATGTTAACTGAATTCTTATGCCACTAATATTATTTTTAAGAACCCAGGAAGACCCATAATCCACCCACTGGATCAAATCGTTCAGCATTCATCTTAAGTGATAAATCTATGGCAGAGAAGAACATATAGAACCTAGTCTGAAGGTCGTTCTCTCTTCTCCTTCACCCTCATCCCTCTCCCTCATCTGTTTTCCTCTTTTCTCTACCTTTCAGCTGTCTCAAAGGATTCTAACTGTTTGGGAATTGGTAGATGTCAGTTCCTTTATCTTTGTTTCATCACCATCTCTTCTTTTGTCTTTACCATGCTTATTCTTTTGCCTTCTTCTAGAACTACCTGTTTTTCTTGTAGTTCTTCCCTCAATTTAGGAAAAGCCCATAAATAACAGTTTTGATTATTTTGATGATAACTCAGAGAATTTTTTCCTGGTCATTATTTTAAATATAAATTATTTGGCTTTCCCTTGTCTTAAACTCAGTTACAATTCAGGGTATCTATTTCTGATAGCCTAGGCATCAGGAGATTCAAATGCAATCAAGTAGCATGACTGGGAAAGCCTAGAGATGTAGAAATGGAAACAGGGTGAAGAGAGGGTCCCCTATCCCACAGAAGACCAAAGAGTGTCAGAATTAGGAAACAGAAAAGAAACTCACTTATTGGGCCAATAGTTCCAGCTAAAATATGAGAAAAACAAGACAGAACTAATTAGAATGGTTCTAGGAAAATGCAATTTTCATTGAAATTATTTCTGGGAAAACATCAAAAGTATAGGCACCAGGACTAAAATTTCCACTTCACTGGAAAAGTAAATGAAGTTTATTCTTAATTCTCCATCTTGGAGAATCCCAGGACTACTGGCTCTGGCAGCTGGAGCTGCAAGGGCGCAGTGGTCAGTGTTCCTTCCCCAGTGGGTGCCCTATTTGTAGCTCTGTAGATTACAAGCCATTGTCCTTCCTCCAGCTGGGCTAATTTGAACTTGTTTAGCTAGAAACCATAGCCTCATCTTCTGAAGGAGGAAGTGGAAATTTCTGTCTCTTTTAAGTGACTTTGGTTCCCTTATTCAACAGATTAACTTAGTCTTCAATATCTTAGTGTCTAAGAAGGTATAGAAACTTCTAGATAGACTCAAGACATTCATAGGTATAGTTGGGGGCTAAAGAGATTGAGGCATGAGATACCCATGCTTAGCAATAACAGCCTTCTCTTTCTTTACACACATACACACGTACCCCTCTATACTTCCTAGGTGCACTTTTGTGGCACCTCTCCAGTATTTATGCTTGAAGTTTGCATGTTGATTATCTTAATCATGTTTCATGTGCATAAAAGCTCCAGGAGGAGTAGACACAGGATGTGATTTGCCATGAGCCCTAACTCCTCAAATTGTTCTTCTTCCTCCTCCCTTCAGGGTTGGCACTGCCCAAGTGCTCAAGTTCTGAACATCTTCAGGAGTGATGAATAGAGATGTGTTAGGAAATTAATCAAACCTCTTTGAGTTTCATGCTTTAAGGCTACTCTTTGTGTGGAGAATCTTTAGAGATAGAGGAACTAGTTAAACTTAGGTCAAGTACACTCAACTTTTTATTTCCTTTCCAAATGCAAAAGCATTGAAACTCTGTAAAGCAATGCTGCTAAGTTGCTTCAGTCGTGTCCGACTCTGTGCGACCCCATAGACGGCAGCCCAGGAGGCTCCCCCATCCCTGGGATTCTCCAGGCAAGAACACTGGAGTGGGTTGCCATTTCCTCCTCCGATGCATGAAAGTGAAAAGTGAAAGTGAAGTCGCTCAGTCGTGTCCGACTCTTAGCCACCCCATGGACTGCGGCCCACCAGGCTCCTCTGTCCATGGGATTTTCCAGGCAAGAGTGCTGGAGTGGGGTGCCATTGCCTTCTCCGTAAAGCAATAGTTCTAAATTTTACTGTGCACACAAATCACTTGGGGATCTTGTTAAAAAGCAGATTCTGATTTAATAGTTCTGAGAATGGGTGTTAGGCTGAGATTCTGCATTTCTCATAAACTCCAAGGTGATGCCAACACAGGTCCTTGGACTCACTTTATACAACAAGGCCGTAAAGGACTCATAAAGTTTCAGAGCATTTGTACATTGCTCTCTCCTTTTACCTTTTTTTTTTCATTTCTAAATCAACTGCCTCTCTCTTATCTCTCAGTCTTTATTCTCCCCCAGTGCTTCTACCAGAAATGTTTGGTTATATCATTTAAAATGCTATGTGGACCCTTCTTCCAGATTTACTCTTTGATAATAGCAGGGCATATAAATTCCACACAACTGTCAACAATATCCTGGGTATCCTGGGTCAGCCAGTTGAAACTCACTATCCTCATCCTCTGAGTGCTACTGGGATTTTTAGAAAGGAAACTGCCTACTTTTCTAACAATTCCCTCTGCCACCGAATCTCAAAATTTTTATATAATTAAAACTGACAGTACTTCCTCACAGAGGAACCTAACTTGTTAAGATAATATTAGAGAATAAAGAGAAAAGAATTAAAAAGTTGTGCCGGAGGGGTTAAAAATGTCCAGGGATAGCAGTGTCTTACATATTCTAACAGTATAGTGATGCAAAACACAGGAGGATTAAAATATAGAAAAAGAACTTACTTATGGGTCCTACAGTGCCAGCTAAAATGTAAACATAAAAAAGTTTGACTGAAGAATGTACATTTCATGGAGTTTCAGAATAAGCATTTACTACATATCAGATTTACATGGAGGGCAGTGAGAAGGTGAATCTGTATCCACCCCCCCACCCTTTTCCTTAGGAATCCAATAAGATCATATTCTCCCCAATTATTTTTTGTATTCTCAATTGTTATAGTTGTCTTGCTGTCAGATCCTTCTAAAAGTTTGTTTCTGCTAAATGACCCCATCGAACTGGGGATTTTATTTTACTTTTTGGTTAATTATTTTATTTTTTATTAGTGGAATTTCCACTTTGCAAAATAAGAAAATCATTAGTTACTTAGGGGGATCCTGAAATCAACATCAAGTTCCTCATACCAGTAAAGGAGAGCAATAAAATAATGAGTAATTGTTCTCTTTCTTCCATCTTTACATGCCTCCTCAACTCCCTCCCCTGAAGTCCCCTAATAGTAGGCACTCCCCTCGCCCCCCAGCCCAGTCCCACAGTGGTAGGCACTTTGTAAAAGATGGAAACAACTGAGTTGAGGGGAAACTTACGTAAAAGTTCTGGAGTTGCTTTTAAGTTATTTGTATCACCTATGATGAAAATTGACAAGAACTTAGAGAAATAAATGTTTGCTGTTTAACCAAAAGAGAAAGAAAATTGACAAATATAATCCCACTTAGATTTAGACTTTCAGAGGGCATGAGGTACAAATACCCTTGAGGTTAAAGATCCAATATTAGAGAGTCCTAGCTTTGCTACTTTCTAGCTCTTTGACTGGGTAAGTCACTAAACCTTTGAAGCATTA
Organism: Bos indicus; assembly: GCF_029378745.1. Lineage (NCBI taxonomy): Eukaryota > Metazoa > Chordata > Mammalia > Artiodactyla > Bovidae > Bos > Bos indicus. Next base: position 28,955,427 of record NC_091782.1, on the reverse strand, counting down.
ATTTTCTAGTCTTTAAAATGGAAATCATATCTCCTGTCTTACTTACATTGCAATGTTGCAGTGAAAAAGCAAGCATAATAATGGATAGGAAAGCTGAAAAGTTCTAATAGAAATGTTATGGAAAGAAATATTCAGTGACTGTAAGGAATGAAATTCTTCTGCAAATTAGTAAGTTTTCACTGCATTTAAGGTATTCTGCTTTATTTTACTTTTCTTCTACTTTCTTGTTTCTCTCTTTTATTTCTTACTGTCATTTAGAAAGTTCTGAATGTTGGTGACAGGACATAATTATGAGCATTTCAGTATGTTTTTCTGATTTATTAATCTGTGTGATTTGACTCTTAAAAAAACTATCCTTTTGTTTTCCTTAGTTACCTTGCAGTCTCTTAACTGTTGTTTCTGGCTTGAAAAACCCATCTTATTTTCAGATGCCAAAAATCTCTTTACTGAACCAACTCTTTTTAATGAAATGAGTTAATTTGCTCGTGGAATTCCCAAGGTTTTGCATATATATAAAATTATGACTTGGACTTAGAACCTAATTTGGTCTTTAACTTTCCTGTTTTAGAGATTTTCAGTGATATTCTTGCTCCCTATTACTTTCCTCACCTTGTCTTTTTTTTTAACCTATTCAGCTCTTTGTTTTTTATGTATTTTTATTTCTCATTGTTTATCACTGTTTGAGTGCTGAAGTCTTATTTAAACAATTATATTTAGTAGGAAATATTGTGAGTTGCAAAGTTTACAATTTTTTTTTTTAATTGAAGTATAAAGTGAAGTTGCTCAGTCATGTACGAGTCTTTGTGATCCCATTGACTGTATCATGCCAGGCTCCTCCATCCATGGAATTTTCCAGGCAAGAGTACTGGAGTGGATTGCCATTTCCTTCTCCAGGGGATCTTCCTGACCCAGGGATCGAACCCAGGTCTCCCACATTGCAGGCAGATGCTTTACTGTCTGAGCCACCAAGGAAGCCCAACTATACTTATTGAAGTATAGTTGATTTAAAATACATTAGTTTCAGGTGTATGGCATAGTGACTGAGTATTTTACATATTATGCTCCGTTAAAAGTTATTACAAGATAATGGCTATAATCCTCAGTGCTATGTAGTAAATCTTTGTTTTCATTTGCATACTTATGACTCTGTTTTTGTTTATTTATTTTTTATGTTAGGTGGGAAATAATAGCTTTTTCCATAAATGATGAGATCTACTTCAGCATTTGGGAAGAGATGTCAGTTTTTCTAAATGGTATAAATTGAAGTAACATGTCACACCCACTACCAAATTAAGGTAGTTTAAAAATACATATATTGTTAAGAATATGAGTTGTATGCTAATTCTAAGTAGCAACTCCCTGGAGATTAGGAGAATTTTAGGTTGCATGTGGGCTGAGCAGGAATGAGCAGGAAAGAGAACCATGATCCATTATTGAAGTCTGCCACCGGCAAAAGTGTGAACAGAGGTGGTATGCATATCATATATTTTCTATTCCTGACCTAAAGTACTATAGAATAAGGAGGACAGGAAAATTTTAAGCTGAGAGTTTTGTGGTCTTGTCTAGGTGAAGACAATAAGTAGGACAGTGAAAGATAACCACTTACTGACTTTCGGAGTGGAGAAGTAGCTAAAAAAGGATGACGTGAGTATCTTGCCCAAGTACTACTATGTGCTTTTTTTTTTTTTTATTAAGAATATGGTTTGAGAATAGTTACTCTTCTTAATGAAAATGTCAGGATTAGTTCTCTTAGAAAGTGCTAAATTTTCCATATTAGACAGAAATCACAATACTGGTTATCTTTGTGGGTATCACAAACTTAGTTGCTGTTAGGAGCCAGCAGTTCTCATGAATTATGAATGTTAGTTATGGGGCTAGTGGGGATGTTGGCCACTTGAAAAATGCACACCCTATCTAAAAACACAAAATACAAAACTTAAAATAATGCTATGCTGTTCAAACAAAATACATCTACAGGCGGCATTTTATATGACATAGATAAGATAATTAAAGAGAAGGTGGAGAATTGTGAGCCTCAAGCCTGGTCACAAAGCAGGGAACAGATAAGACAGGGAGATTACCTCTGCCTAGTATAGGAGCCCTACAAACCAGATTAAAAAAATTTTTTTTTTCTGTTAAAAATTTTTTTTTACTGTGCTACATGGCATGTAAGATCTTAATTCCCTGACCAGGGATCAAACCTGTGTCCCCTGCAGTGAAAGTGCAGAGTCTTAACCACTGGACCAGGGAAGTCCCCAGAACATTTTAAAATCACAGATTCACTAAATTTTCTAGGCTGCAATTCAGTTCACATGATTTTATCTCATCTCATTTTATATACAGTTCTTACAGACCAGATTTTGAAACAAAAAGAAAACTTACTCACAGATTCTTGAGGTAAAACTAAAGAACAATAGAAAAATTCAAATCAGTCTAGAATTAATTATTTAAATAATCCACCTATTTCCCAAGTCTTTCCAGAAACTGTACATTAGACCCTCAATTCTCCAGTAGGTACAAGTTACCACACCTCTTGAATCTTTAAGTCTTCTTTCCTCTTGGATATTATGCAGGAGTGGAAATTTTTTGGAGAGAATTCAAACTTACTATATTCCCAATATAATGATTCTATTCAGCACCTTTTATTTCCCCTATTTTCTATTCCTTACCCGTTTCTCTTTTCAGTTTGGAGAGTATCCTCTCCAAAATGTGATAGCTTCAAGAACCAAAGAAAGGCTATGTTACTTTTGTAAAAAAGAAAACTAAGACTGAGAGAGGCAAAGGTCTGTGCCTGAATATCCAAAAAATTATAGGCAGTTTTAGCCTCCAGTGTCTCTGACTCTAAGTTCGTGCACTTTCCTCTGTACCCACTCAATTTTCTCCTCTTTCTATTCTTCCTGGAACATTCTTTTAAAAAGTAATTTCTTTCCTACTTCTAAACTCATTTTTTTTTTCTATTCTTTTCCATTGATCTTTGGAGTGTTCTTATAAAATAAGTTATAGAGAAAGCTTGTGATAATTATTCATGATAATAATTATGACAGTAATAGTAACATACAAACTTTGGTAGAATGAATCCTCACTATATTCAGTGCAGAAAAGATAAGCATTTGTCTTACTTGCTTTGTTAAATTTTAAATTGCTATATGAAATTTGATAATTTTCATTATCTTTCAGGACCTTATTTAATGAATCTTTAAAATAATAGGGTTTAACAACACTTTTTGGCTCAACTTTTAATGATTTACTTAGTCTGAATTCACAGACTGAAGTCCTATATTCCCGGGCCTTTCATCGTTAACCGATAAAATCTACGATAATAGAGAAGCAAAAGGGCTGACATTCTTCATGGTGGAGAAACAACTGGGAACATGGTCAATTCCTGAGCTCCATTAAATGGACACACAGATAAATCCTTGAGGTCAACTCCTTAAAAACGTCAGAGTTAATTCCTTTTTGAAGAGAAGCATGAGAAAAAGACTCTCACTCTCCCCTCCTGAGGGAGCACCCAATTCTCTGTTCCACCTGTGATGAGATTTGGTCATAGATTTTTAAAGATCCTGTGCTTTGGTGCTGTGCCTGAAGCCCAGAAAAATGTTTAGGACAAGTGATGAGCATGGAGGCCATTTACTCTTTCTTTTCAGTCTTTGTAAAGGTTGAAACTCTTCAGGGAGCTTGGAAGACCTTAGTCTTAGCTAAACTTTCTTTAGTTGCCCTATGTTCTCCTTTGTTTTTACTCAGTTGCTCTCATTTCTCTTTCCTGAATTGAGAAATAGAAAGAAGACTTAAATAAGATTCCTGGAATAGACACTGAGGAATAATAAAAACCTACAAAAGTCTGAATTAATTGATTTAAAAAGTACATAATTCTCATGAAACTCTTTAAAATGGGACCCTAATTAGTTCTGTTTAGGTACTGTGGGCGATCAGGTGCTAGAATGCTTGAATTTACATCCTCATTCTTTTACTTGTTAGCTGTGTGACCCTGCACAAACTTCTTAACTCTTTTTTTGCACCTAAGTTTGTTCACTTAAAATAGAGCATTTGTAATAATGTCTGCTTCATAGGGTTATTAAGAAGATGTAAAGTACTTGGTAAATGTAAATGGTAGATGTAAAGAAGATGTAAACTGCTTATTTAACTTATGCAGAGTATATCATGTGAAATGCCAGGCTGGATGAAGCACAAGCTGGAATCAAGATTGCCGGGAGAAATCTCAATAACCTCAGATATACAGATGACACCACCCTTATGGCAGAAAGTGAAGAAGGACTGAAGAGCCTCTTGATGAATGTGAAAGAGGAGAGTGAAAGAGTTGGCTTAAAACTCAACATGCAGAAAACTAAGATCATGGCATCTGATCCCATCACTTAATGGCAAATAGACGGGGAAACAGTGGAAACAGAGACAGACTTTATTTTTTGGGGGGGCCCCAAAATCACTGCAGTTTGTGACTGCAGCCATGAAATTAAAAGACGTTTGCTCCTTGGAAGAAAAGCTATGACTAACCTAGACAACATATTAAAAAGCAGAGACATTACTTGTCAACAAAGGCCAGTCTAGTCAAAGCTCTGGTTTTTCCAGTAGTCATGTATGGATGTGAGAGTTGGACTGTAAAGAAAGTTCAGCACTGAAGAATTGATGCTTTTGAACTGTGGTGTTGGAGAAGACTCTTGAGAGTCCCTTGGACTGCAAGAAGATCCAACCAGTCAATCCTAAAGGAAATCAGTCCTGAATATTCATTAGAAGGGCTGATGCTGAAGGTGAAACTCCAATACTTTGGCCACCTGATGTGAAGAACTGACTCATTGGGAAAGACCCTGATGCTGGGAAAGATTTAAGACAGGAGGAAAAGGGGACAACAGAGGATGAGATGGTTGGATGGCATCACTGACTCAATGGACATGAGTTTGAGTAAGCGCCAGGATTTGGTGATGGACAGGGAAGCCTGGTGTGCTGCAATCCATGGGGTCACAAAGAGTTGGACATGACTGAGTGACTAAACTGAAAGGAACTTACCAATATTGGATTGAGACAGTGCTAAAAGAAAACAGGAAAAGAAGATCAGTGTGTCTCAGGGAGAACTTAGATTCTATAGCTACTATATTAGGAAGAGGTTATGGAAAGAGGTCACATTCCCTTTTCTATTATCAGTTGCAGTGCCATCTGGTGGGAAGATGGATATCCATCTACGGATTGTTTTTTGGGTATGAACTTCAGATTTTATTTATTCTATCAGTAATAGTCTTAAGATAGGACAGGAGTGCAAGATCTATGCAATCCATCATTTAATTTCTTTTATTAAAAGAATAACAGTGTTGCAGGGATTAATAGTTTCTCAGACCGTGGAAACTTTCCTGCCTCCCTGTCTTCTTTCATTTCTGATCCTGCTGCTTTTGTCCTTTCCCCTCTTCCCTCTTGTCTCTCCTCTTCTTCCTTTTCCCTCTCCTTAATTTTCTTTGTCTTATTTTGTCCTTTGAAAGATCCTTTGTTGCACCAAATTATTACTATATAATTGCTTCAACAAAGGGTTTCCATTTCAAAATCAATTGTGTCCTATGGGAATGCTGAATAACAAGAAAAAACAGGATGTACCTGAACGTTAGAAGATAAAATGTCAAGGCTCACTGTCAAGATGGATATTTTACCCACTTCTCTAATCACTTGGAAAAGTTGGGCACAATATTTCTTAAAAATTTAAAATGTAGAGCTGAGCTTGAAAACTAGGAAAAAAAGTCTCCTGGAATAATATATCAAGAGGTAATCCATACTTTGGATAGTGAGTGGGAAGTTTCATCACTCGTATATCTTAACAGGAAGCCGGGATGTCAACAGCCGATCAGAAACAAAAATGAAGGCCATGTGTCTTATGCATTTTAAGAGCCTGGGACTAGTCTTCTTGTATATCTAAGACTCACAAAATCTCAATCTGTGAAAAGGGCACCATTAATTCTCACCTGTTGGTTAGGTGGTGTATGCCAGGAAGCGACCTGTTTGCACCAGGCCATGGTTGGAAACAGAGTCATCAGCAATGGTAGAACTTCAGTGTAAGCTGAGTTCAGGTATAGAGCCCGCATTTGAATTCCTCATGTAGGGAAGAAACTATGTGTGTAGAAACTTATAAAAACTGGCCTATTAAGTCTGTGCAGTAATAGGATTATTATACAACAAAGATTTATGAGAAACTCAAACAGATGAGCTCACAGACAGAAGTCAGAATATATCTGAGGAAACCTACTGTTGTGATAGACAGTAGCCACAACAAATGGGGTAACACATGAAGGAAGAGCAATTCAAAAGAGATTTTCAAATAGTGAAGTGAAGTGAAGTGTAAGTCGCTCAGTCATGTCCAGCTCTTTGTGACCCCATGGACTGTGTCCATGGAATTCTCCAAGCCAGAATACTGGAGTGGGTAGCCTTTCCCTTCTCCACAGGATCTTCCCAACCCAGGGATTTAACCTAGGTCTCCCACATTGCAGGTGGATTCTTTACCAGCTAAGCCACAAGGGAAGTTAATAAAGGATAGAATCCATAAAGCAAGAATAACGTTAATTCAGAAGAAGTATATTTGATAGAGAATAAAATTGAATGAAAAAATGTAGAAAATGTAGTCATTAAATTACAAAAATCATTAGGTGAGTAAACAAAGAGAAGAGACTCAGAGAAAGAATTGGGCTTTACAATCTTGAGAAAGAAGAATGGAACTGGAGGAATCAACCTACCTGACTTCAAGCTATACTACATAGCAACAGTCATCAAGATAGTATGGTACTGGCACAAAGACAGAAAAATAGATCAATGGAGCAAAATAGAAAGTCCAGAGATAAATCCATGCACCTGTGGACACTTTATCTTTGACAATGGAGGCAAGAATATACAGTGGAGAAAAGACAATCTCTTTAACGAGTGGTGCTGGCAAAACTTGTCAACCACTTGTAAAAGAATGAAACTAGAACACTTTCTAACACCATACACAAAAATAAACTCAAAATGGATTAAAGATCTAAACATAAGACCAGAAACTATACAACTCCTAGAGGAGAACATAGGCAAAACCCTCTCTGACATAAATCACAGCAGGATCCTCTATGACCCACCTCCCAGAGTAATGGAAATAAAAGCAAAAACAAACAAATGGGACCTAATTAAACTTAAAAGCTTTTGCACAAAGAAGGAAACTATAAGCAAGATGAAAAGACAGCTTTCAGAATGGGAGAAAATAATAGCAAACGCAGCAACTGACAAAGAATTGATCTCAAAAATACACAAGCAGCTCCTGCAGCTCAAGTCCAAAAAAATAAGCGACCCAATTAAAAAATGGGCCAAAGAACTAAACAGACATTTCTCCAAAGAAGACATACAAATGGCTAACAAATACATGACAAGATGCTCAACATCACTCATTATCAGAGAAATGCAAATCAAAACCACAATGAGGTACCATCTCATGCCAGTCAGAATGGCTGCTATCCAAAAGTCTATGAACAATAAATGCTGGAGAGGGTGCAGAGAAAAAGGAACCCTCTTACACTGTTGATGGGAATGCAAACTAGTACAGCCACTATGGAGAACAGTGTGGAGATTACTTAAAAAACTGGAAATAGAACTGCTATATGACCTAGCAATCCCACTGCTGGGCATACACACTGAGGAAACGAGAATTGAAAGAGACACTTATACCCCAATGTTTATCGCAGCACTGTTTATAATAGCCAGGACGTGGAAGCAATCTCGATGTCCATCGACAGATGAATGGATAAGAAAGCCGTGGTAGATATACACAATGGAATATTACTCAGCTATTAAAAAGGATTCCTTTGAATCCATTTTAATGAGGTGGATGAAACTGGAGCCTATTATACAGAGTGAAGTAAGTCAGAAAGAAAAACACCAATACAGCATATTAATGCATATATATGGGATTTAGAAAGAAGGTAACGATGATCCTATATGCAAGACAGCAAAAGAGACACAGATGTAAAGAACAGACTGTTGGACTCTGTGGGAGAAGGCGAGGGTGGGATGATTTGAGAGAATAGCATTGAAACATGTATATGCTGCTGCTACTGCTATGTCACTTCAGTTGTGTCCGACTCTGTGTGACCCTATAGACAGCAGCCCACCAGGCTCCCCATTCCTTGGGATTCTTCAGGCAAGAACACTGGAGTGGGTTGCCATTTCCTTCTCCAATGCATGAAAGTGAAAAGTGAAAGTAAAGTCACTCAGTCGTGTCTGACCCTCAGCGACCCCATGGACCGCAGCCTTCCAGGCTCCTCCATCCATGGGATTTTCCAGGCAGGAGTACTGGAGTGGGGTGCCATTGCCTTCTCCTGAAACATGTATATAACATATATGAAATAGATTATCAGTCCAGGTTTGATGCATGAAGCAGGGTGCTCAGGGCTGGTGCACTGGGATGACCCTGAGAGATGGGATGGGGAGGGAGTTGGGAGCGAGGGTCAGGATGGGGAACACATGTACACCCATGGCCAATTCATGTGAATGTATGGCAAAACCACCACAATATTGTAAAGTAATTAGCCTCCAATTAAAATAAAAAAAATAAAAGAATTGGGCTTCCTCAGTGGCTCAGTGGTAAAGAATCCACCTGCAATGCAGGAGGTGTAGGTACAATCCCTGGGTCAGGAGGATCCCCTGGAGAAGGAAATGGCAACCTACTTCAATATTCTTGCCTGGGAAATCTACATGAATAGAGGAGCCTGGCGGGCTACAGTCCATGGGGTAGCAAAAGAGTTGGACACAACTTGGTGACTAAACAACATAGAGAAAGAATTAGTGAATGATATAATCTGAGGAAAACATCCAGGGTCAAGCATCGAGAAATAAGGAAATGATATAGAACCCCTCCACTCCCCTGTCCTCCATGGTCACATCCTAATCCCCGGAATCTGTGAATATGTTAGATTACATGGAATCAGGGTTGCAAATGGAGTTAATGTTGCTAATCAGTTAATCTTAAAAAAGAGAGATTATTCTGTATGATCTGTGTGGGCCCAGTGTAATATTAAGAAGTGTTAAAAGCAGAAGCAGGAAGTTGAAGGGAGTCAAAGAAAGAGATGTAATAATGAACAAAGTTCAGAGTGATATGATGTGAAAGTTTAGCTTATTTTAACTAGCTTTGAAGGTGGAGAAAGGGGACCATAAGCCAAGGAATGTGGGCAGCCTCTAGAGGTTGAAAAAACAAGGAAACAGATTGACTCCTAGAATTTCCAGAAAGAATGCTGCTGCTGCTGCTGCTGCTAAGTGTCCGACTCTGTGCGACCCCATAGACGGCAGCCCACCAGGCTCCCCCGTCCCTGGGATTCTCCAGGCAAGAACACTGGAGTGGGTGGCCATTTCCTTCTCCAGTGCATGAGAGTGAAAAGTGAAAGTGAAGTCGCTCAGTCATGTCCAACTCTTCGCGACCCCATGGACTGCAGCCTACCAGGCTCCTCCGTCCATGGGATTTTCCAGGCAAGAGTACTGGAGTGGGTTGCCATTGCCTTCTCTGTCCAGAAAGAATACAGCCTTGCTAACACCTTGATTTTTAGTTAAGTAAGACATGTCATATTTCTAATCTATAGAACTATAAAATAATAAATTTGTGTTGTTTTAAGCCATTAAATTTGTGGCATTTTGTTATAATAGCAATAGAAAATTAATACAACATGGTTAGACTATTGCCCCCAGATTCCCTTGCCATTAGGTGTAGCCATATGATTGAATTCTAGCCAATTATTTGGAAGTGATATGTGAGACAACATCCAGGCTTATCCATAAAAGTCTCCCACTCATGATCTAAAAGCTTTCCCCCCTCTTCTCACTTAAGGTAGGCAAGATAAACTTAGAAGCCATAAGGTAAAGATGGTGGAGATATAAGATGAACTTGAATGCTTAAGTCATTGCTGACAGAAGAGCTAAGCATGAACCAGGCATATTTGATACTACAGAATAATGGGATTTTATGAATAGAATCACTGAAATTCTAAGATTTACCTATTATAGGAGCTGGAGTTAACTAATGCAAATGAGAAATATGAAAGAGATGTTACCAGACCTGATGCTGTGAGGAGAATCTTTACACATATTTGACAGTTATTTTAGAAGAAGAGACTATACTTTGTTAGATAGATGCAGCTCCTACATTGCAGGTGAATGGTTTGCTGCTGAGCCACTGGGGAAGCCAATATAAACATAAATAAATATATATTTAATTAATATATGTATAAATTAAAATGCAAACTGTAAGGATAAAATCTTAAAACCATATTTACTTAGATACAGTCATCAAAATAGTAGCATATTCTTATCAGCAATAGTAAATTCCAGAAGACAATGGAATAAATCTTCAAAGTGTGAGAAAAAATAATTGCTAATTGTTTACTCAGCTTAACTCTTGTTTAAGGCTGAGGGTGAAGTAAAACTATTTTCAGTCATACAAAGGCTTAGAAAAATTTTTACATACGCAGGGACTTAAAGAACCACTAAAGGATTATCTTTGGGCCAAAGTAAAAGAAGAAAGGCACAGGATGAAGCAAACAATGCTAAACCCCCAAAATGCCCAAACATTTATATACATCTATGACTGTAAAAAAGTAATTTAACTTATCAAAGTGGCAGTAGTGTAAAAGTATGACAAAATCTAGGTTTGAATTGATGCAGGGAAATGGGAAACTTTTATACATTTTGCTATGTTTCACACATAGCACATATTGCTATGTGTAACTACCATGGAACTCACACAATAGTAAACTTAAAATGTCCCTAACTTACATGAATGTTCATACACAGTGTGATTCATTCATCTCACTTCAGGGTAGGTACCTTGAATAAACTATTTTCCACTTACTGAAGGACATTTTATAATATTATTTGTGGCAGAAGAAATTGGAAACATTAAGAATGTATCAGTAGGGGAAAAAATAAAAATAATGTGTATTTGTAAGTTAGAATATCATTCAATGATTAAAATGCATAATTTGGATTTCTATATATCTAAAAATTACCATGTTTTTTGGGAAAAAAGCAGGTTGTAATGATGGTTTTAGAATGATGCCATTTTGGTAAAATTTTAAAAAACGTATACAAAACAATACTATATGTTGTTAAGTGTTACAGAGACATTATATAAATATGTGAAAATAAACAAAAGATTTATAATACACTTATAAGTCTTTGGGAAGAGGAGAGAGTAGAATAGATCTACAAATGGGGACATAATATTTCTACCTGACAGTTAAGAATTATGACAAAAATAATACCAGTTATCAAATTTAGGGTGTGGGTTTACAAGTGTTGATTATTTTTGTCTTTTAATTTTAAAACTTCTTTAAGAGAAAGAAAAAATCAAATACAGGAACATCAGGACTTGCAAACCAGATGACAGTAGAATTGAAAGAAAGCCACAAAGAACTTACCGAGGGAGCTGGTTGATGGCGCTAAAACACAAACAACACAGGGACACAGGAGGCAAATCATCAGAATTTGGATCCCTAACCTTTGCCTATTAGCTTCAGTCATTGCAGCCTTTCAGGAGATGAAGCCCTGGCTGAGGGAGATCCACTGACTTGGTGGTGGGCACTGGAAGTCATGTCCAGCAGATCTCTCATCCCTTCAATCTCTGTAAAGGGTTTTGTGTTTTAGTAGATGGATGCTATTCCTATGAAACTTGTGGCTTGCATTTTTTTCTATTCTCCTTTCTGTCTCTTTTTCTCTTCTCCCTGTTTATCTCTATCACTTCCTTTTTCTCACATTCAACACTTTCTCTAATTTTTTTTTTTTTCTTTCCTTTCAGTCAGTTTGGAAATGTGTTACTGACAGATCATCCTAAACCAGCACTGGGTGGCCTTGTCTAATGCTTAGTAGTCATATAAACCGATAGGATTTCTCTTTCCCCAAACCTTTGACAACCTAGGGAAATGTTACTTAATGGGAAACACACTTTTGTTGAGAAATAAGAGGATACTCACTGTAATTTCTGTTGTATCCCTCTAAAAACACACAAAAAAGAAAAGTCATTTTGAATTGTTTCTATAGTTTTGATATTATTATGGAGGATTACTTAATCAACACCCTTAGTAGCCAAGTAAGCAAGAAACTAAGGCAAAATCTCTTTATGCCTTAGTTTATGAGCCAAATAACAAGCCCAAAGGGGAAAAAAAAAAGGGCAGGAAAGGTTAATTAAGGTAAATAAGTGTAGTGAGAAGAAATAATGAACTATATACATGGAAACACTAAAACAGTACATATTAGCTATAAAATAAGTTGAGGCCAAATAAGAGAAAAAGTGGAAAAGATTTACTCAGCTGATTGAAAATTCAAGTTCAATGATGATATAGCAAATTATAATGAATCCATATGCATATGCTTATTGTGATTGGATGTATATCCTTTAATCTAAAACTTGTTTTTTAGTGATTTCATAGAAATAGACTTTCTACCAAAGCTCCAGAGACATACAAAGCTTGACGTGTTATCACTATTACACAAAAACTTGTCATATTATCACTGTTATTTTCATGAAAATGTAAAAATAAATAATACTGGCACTCTGTAAGTGACTTAAATTATGTTGTTTAATGATATCATTTGTTATTTTACTAAAGTAGTTAAAGATCCACCCAGAACTGTGAAGACAGCATGTATTTTTTTCCCAGCTCTTTTTCTGAAAATGAGTGCTTTGCTCATTTGTATGAGCATTTATATGAGCTCATTTGTTGGAGGAGATACTTGGCTGTCTTTGTAATGTGAATTAAGACTAAAACACACAAAATCCCTGCTTTCCATTAATGCTACTTGTTTCTTATGGTTCTATGGATATTTTAAAGACAGAAAATGCTACATTTGCTATGGAAGTTAATAATATTAAAAATAAATTCAGTGCATTCCATGCACAGATCATACCCTAATGTGATAAATTTTCAGGGGTTTATTCCTTTGTTTCTTAGCATTTATATTAAGAAAGGCTCACTGAATATTTAGCATATCTGAGCTCTAAGATACTGAATTTCTCCTGAGTTACTCAGATTACTTTTGTTAAACCAATTAGGAAGTAAATAGGCGAGGAATTGAATAGCACTTGGGAAAAAGTGTCTCACAGTGTGAAGGTGAACATTTCTGAATGTCACAATCTTCTACATGTTACTTTGGTTTCTTATCTTTTACATGGGTAGGTTTTATAGCCCTTCATGTATAAGAGGAAAAAAGTATAGATTTTCCTTTAATTTTACCATAATCTCTAAATAGACTTACCTCGATTATCATATGAAATGTCTAAAGGATTGAGGGAAAAAAATAAAGATTCTTAATTTCTCATAAACAATTTCTGTATTAATTTCTTAGCAAGCTGGGATCTAATTTATTTACCACTTTCTGTTGAGTATAAATTCCGGAATCCTAAAAAAGAAGAGGAAAATATAATGAGATTCTACCTTGACAACTATGTCTACAATATTTTCTTATTAGGTGAAAATCTATTTACCTCTTCCTCTTTTAGATCTTGGAGAAGAAAAATCTTTTGGGGGGAAAAACAGATTAAGTTAACTAACGACCCATCAAGAAATGTTTCATCATTAGTTTCAGTCTAGCTCCTAAGAGATTTTTCTAGTTTCCCAGATATTCTCATTTTCTTTGGATTCTGTTTCAGAAAAGAAAGAGGAAATTGTCAGGGCCCTTTGCTCCTCAATCTTGTTGGTCGAGACAGATGAATCATAGAGATAAGAAGAGGGGAAATGGGCCAAGAGTCCAAATGTGGGACAAGCGAAGTGACCAAGTTACCTTCTCTTTTCTTTCCTCTTGGGGATGTGAATCTATGTGCTTGTAGTGTGTATGTGTTGTGTGTCCTTACAAAGAAGTAGAGTGTGTCTTAGAATCTCCTTAGAATCATTGAATTTCTGAGTGTTTTATTTCAAATAAGCTTTATCATTTCATTTTATCACTCATGTCAGATCACATCTTCTGATTTGAGGGACAGAATGTAACTCTCTTTATAATAATAAATACTCAGTATAAAATAAGCCCTTTTTTGGTCTTAAATCAATTTTGGATAGTATGATGTAAGAGTGTGAATATTGAGTTCAGGGCCACAAATTGGCTTCACTATTCAACTCCTTCCTTTGCTAGGTGAATTTGGATAAGTATCTTAACCCTTTGTGTATCAATTTTATCTTCTAATATGAAGATAAAAATATAAGTTGTGCTCATCTCTTATACTTTATACCTTATAAAGTATCCTCATGTATGCTGCTTCATGACAGCTCATGAATTATGTATTTTATTCTCATTTTACACATCCAGGTAATTGTTTCATTTCAAAAGTTAATTAACCTTTCCAAGATCTTGGGATTAACAGGAATTGGAAAGAATTCTTTTAGTGGTCTTAAGAAGGGAACATATTTGTCTTTTCTCAGAAAAAAATACACAATCTTTCACGTATTTGTATATGCAGAAGGAGATGATTTGGCAGTTGGAAATTATAACAACAAAAGACGTGCTATGTAATAAATCATGCTCAAAGGGAGATGAGTCCATTTTATCCCCTCAGGAACACTTTCCTAGTTTTTCTCTAGTATTTCTTAGTTTATTTACCTCTGTCATCCTCATAGTCCAGCAGACCAGCACCTGGAAGAAAAAGGAGAGAGTGCTCCATGATTTTGCTTCTTGAAAATTAGTGGGGCTTTAAGACTCTGAGACCTAATGTAGACATGAACTCCTGATAACAGGTAATTATGGGGAGTTAATTTACTTTGCAGGAACTAAGGACTGTGCATAAGTAGCAGGAGTATGCTAAGTGACCATGCCAGTCACCATTTTCCTAATATTATCTGGGCTGAATAATAATCAAAAGGGGTCTCAAAGTTGCTTTTTCCTTTTGGTGAAATTCTCCCAGTAACTTAGTTCAGTTCATGGAATGATGCACTATGAAAGGTGCACTATGCACTATGCAATGGTAAACAAGACAGATTTGGTCCCTGATTTATGGAAATTTCATAAATGCTTACTTTCTTTTTCTCATGGGTATAAGTACTTACTTTGCTCAGAACTGTATCTTGAGATATCAATTTCTGTGGATGAATTAAGCAAAAATATTTCTATTAGCCACTTGTGAGAGGTGTTCTTTATCCTGTTTCAACTCTCCTCACTCTAAACCATGTTTCTTTGCTCCCCAAATGGTCTGGACATTATGCATTACTGGTTTCTACCTTTTTCCCCTTGCCTCTAGTCAGCCTTGTTTTGTTTATTCTTCCATATGACTTACTATTCTCTGAGAGCCTATAGGCACTGAATATGAGAAATAAGGAGGGGATGTGAAATCCAATGGACGGAGCAGCCTGGTAGGCTGCAGTCCATGGGGTCGTGGAGTCGGACACGACTGAGCGACTTCATTTTCACTTTTAACTTTCATGCATTGGAGAAGGAAATGGCAACCCACTCCTGTGTTCTTGCCTGGAGAATCTCAGGGATGGGGGAGCCTGGTGGGCTGCTGTCTATGGGGTCGCACAGAGTCGGACATGACTGAAGCAACTCAGCAGCAGCAGCAGCAGCAGTTGACTAGAAGGAAGTGGGAAAGATGCTAAGAAAATTCCTGAAGATGTCTCATGGCACAGGAATAGGTCAATGTAGATCTAAGCCATATCTCTGTTTCACTGGCAACTATTACTCTATATTTGTTTCTTCTTATCAGCTCCCTAATCACTAAAAATATTGAATTCTTTCCATATAATATTAACCAGTGATATCTACTAGTGTAGTGCCTTCTCTCTTCTGTTTTCTTTTTTTATTTTATTTTATTTTTAAACTTTACATAATTTTTGTATTAGTTTTGCCAAATATAAAAATGAATCCGCCACAGGTATACATGTGTTCCCCATCCTGAACCCTCCTCCCTCCTCCCTCCCCATACCATCCCTCTGGATCATCCCAGTGCTCTAGCCCCAAGCATCCAGTATCGTGCATCAAACCTGGACTGGCATCTCGTTTCATACATGATATTTTACATGTTTCAATGCCATTCTCCCAAATCTTCCCACCCTCTCCCTCTCCCACAGAGTCCATAAGACTGTTCTATACATCAGTGTCTCTTTTGCTGTCTTGTACACAAGGTTATTGTTACCATCTTTCTAAATTCCATATATATGCGTTAGTATACTAAGGCAATTTCCCTTGGAGCTCAGATAACTTTCTTTGAGACTATTCATATTATTTCTCTTGTTAAACTCAATGTGATCTTTTTTTTTTTTCTTTCTTTCTGTAATGTGAGATGCAGGGGGAATCACTAATAGGTCAGAGATTACATGTATTGAAATGGATTTCCAGAATACTGGCAAAGTCTCTAGCTACCTGGTAAATGGGAAAAAACTCAGACTGAATCTTGACATTCCTACCTCTGTGGCTTTCATAGAGAATCTCCATTTTCATTCATTGTTACTCACCATTTTGCTTGCGCCGTGTCCATCTTGTTAACAAAATAGCGAGAATGGCAAATCCCAGTAGAGTCAGGATAACAGCCAAAACTATTTCTGAAATGAAAACTCACCTGTAGTCTGTTTATTTAGACATGGTCATTATCAGAGACAATTTCTGGGCACCTCTTATGTACAGATAGACATATCCCCTTCACCCCCTTTTGTGCTACCTCAACTCTGTTCTTCCTTTTTCATCATCTTATTGTCCCCACATATTTTCCCTCCCATTTCTTGGCTTTTCTGTTGGTCCTTTTGGTCAGATACTAAGACCCTCAGATGCTTGTACTCTTGGTTTAGAGTGGGAAATCTGACAGATTTCCTCCTCATTGAACTCCTTACTCTGTGGGCAAGAGATGGTTAGCGCAGCCAGTGGCATGTAAAGAAATCCATTGGGATGTTAGAAAGAAATATTAGTTTTAATCTTATGTAACTTATAACTTAAAATTTTATAGACTTTCTGTTTTAAAGTCTGTAAAAAATGTTATAGACTTTCTGTTTTCTTTATGTATTAGTTGAGTAGTATGTTCATAAAATTTGCATTATACATATATAAGAAATGAATGCTCAAAATTTTTTCATAGGTGATCAAAAAATTTGACTGTAGGCCATTCAGTTCATACTAATGCAAGTCACAGCAGAGGACAGAAACTTCTTATTGAAAAAGACCCCTCAAACATCACTTACCAAGTCCTTCATTATAAGATAGATATTTATGAGGGTTGCTACTGTGGTCAGTAGGAGAGAGCACAGTGAGACTTTCTAACCTTAGTGTGTGTTTATGTGTCACTAAAGAGAGAATATTAACAAGATTATATTGTTGTGGTTATGAAGAGCATAGACTGTGGAGGCTTTGGGAGAAGGAAAAAAAGGGAGGAAAGATGGAAAGAGAGAGAGAAAACAAAGGTAAGAATGAGGAAGGATGGGAGAAAGAATGTGAGGAAGGAATGAATTAAAGAACCAACCATAAATCTGCCTATGACTGTGAAAAATGCTGAAGAAAACTAGACTTCGAAGGGCTAAGAAAATTACACCAAGATTAAGGATACTGCAAAAAAGCAATATGTGAATTTCCCTCAAGATGTAACAATATACCTCCAATTAGGGCAAATTAGGAAAATGTTTGCTGAGTCTTCTAGGTATTAGGTCAGAAGAGAAAATACTCTTACCAAATAACCTTCAGAGATTTGCTCTTAATATACCACTAAAATGAAGAGCAAATAGTTTGGCCTGTATCATGAAAGTAACAATTTCATATCTGATATGAAATAATCCTTAGGAAAGGAAGGAATAAACATGTAGGCTATTGGATCAAGCCTCTTGAATCGTGCCTGGAATGTTCTTATGTTAGACCGCTAAGAAAATGCTCCTCTCTCTTCCTGAAGGAAATAAGAGGAAGAATTGAGGAAGATTATAAAGTGAGCAATATTACAGGCAGTGAGATAAAAGACTGAGGAATTTTCCTGTTTCTCCAGAAAATAGCTATTTTCTTTGACCAATTCCAACTCTAGAAACTGAAGGAGAAATCAGCACTCACTGTACAGGTTGAATGTGGGTTTGTTTTCCTCAGGCTTCCAGAGGAATCAATGAAAGTGAAAGGAAGGATATTGAATACAATTATGTAAAGTTTAAAAATAAAATAAAATTAAAAAAAAAAGAAAGCAGGCAAGGAAGGGAAAGCAGTTGTATTAAAGTTCCCAAAGAGAAGACTCCTGAGCCAGTAGGGTCAAGGAGGCCTCAAAGAAGGGGTCAGTCCATACCCAAGACTGCCATGTTCCAGGTATTGTCTTCAGTGGGTTCTGTGTCATCTGGATTTCTTTGTCAGAGGGAGATCAAGATAAAATAAACACCCCAAGCTCACTGTTTCTGAGCAGTATGAACTTGGATGTGGGGGAGGCCCTTGTAAACAAGGATGCAGAGAGTCACAGAGGAATTGTGTGGCTCAGGTTGATCAGACCTAAGCAGACTACAGGAGTATGGCCTGTGAAAGTTCTGGAATATGTGTCATAACAAAGAACTAGAACTTAGAGGCAGGAGGAAAGGAAGAGGGTAACCAAGAGGCTGTAAAGATATCAGAATACTTTGGAGGATCTTAAACAGGATACTGGAAGGGAACTTACTCTGTCTGGGCTCTGGGATAATTTCTAATTTTCCAGGGATTTTGAGACCAGAGATTGTGTTTCATCCATCTTTGTAACTCTTGAGGCAGTTAGGGACTTAATAAATGTTTGATGATTAAAAGCGAAAAACATTTCTAGGTTCCTTGAAACAAATGAAAGGTGAATCATGAAGCTGAGTCAATGGAGTTAAATGTAGTAAGGGAAAGCTAAGAGGTTGTGGTGCAAGGAAGAATGAGCCAGTGAATGGGATTTCACAAGCCATTGTGGAGGACAAAGAGAGCAGTAAAACCCCCTTTTATTAAGTGTTTAGGAACCATAAGGCTCTGTGGTGGTTTAGTTGCTAAGTCATACCTGACTTGCGACCCCATGGACTGTAGCCTGCCAGGCTCATTTCTCCATGAGATTTCACAGGCAAGAATATTGTAGTGGGTAGCCATTTCCTTCCTCAATATAGCTCTGTAGTAGATACTTTCCAAGGACCAACACATGTGATCCCCAATAACCTTCACAATGAAATCCTTTAAGACTGAGACATCTGAAACTGCCCAACCAGCAAACAGTAGAGTTTCTGACTCGAGAGTCCATATTCTGTTTACAAAGCCACAGTTCATTTCAGTTTTGGAGGCCTACTGTCCATGGTGATATATTTTAGACTAAGCAGTGAGGTGCAGGAGGAAGAGAGTAATGCTCTCCAGTTATAGGATTCTCCACCTACCTACTTTGTTTTCTAAGATTGACTTTGATAGTTGAAATCCTTATTTAGCCTATTTTTATGACCTAGATTGATGAGGAAGGAGTCATTTAAAAATTTTACATATATAAATTTAAATTACTAGTATTTAAATAATCACTCCATATTTTGACTCATCTATTAACATAGATTCAGTTCAGTCGCTCAGTCGTGTCCCACTCTTTGTGACCCCATGAATTGCAGCATGCCAGGCCTCCCTGTCCATCACCATCTCCCGGAGTTCACTCAAACTCACGTCCATCGAGTCGGTGATGCCATCCAGCCATCTCATCCTCTGTCTTCCCCTTCTCCTCCTGCCCCCAATCCCTCCCAGCATCAGTCTTTTCCAATGAGTCAACTCTTTGCATGAGGTGGCCAAAGTACTGGAGTTTCAGCTTTAGCATCATTCCTTCCAAAAAAATCCCAGGGCTGATCTCCTTCAGAATGGACTGATTCGATCTCCTTGCAGTCCAAGGGACTTTCAAGAGTCTTCTCCAACACCACAGTTCAAAAGCATCAATTCTTCGGCGCTCAGCCTTCTTCACAGTCCAACTCTCACATCCATACATGACCACTGGAAAAACCATAGCCTTGACTAGACGGACATTTGTTGGCAAAGTAATGTCTCTGCTTTTGAATATGCTATCTAGGTTGGTCATAGCTTTTCTTCCAAGGAGTAAGCGTCTTTTAATTTCATGGCTGCGGTCACCATCTGCAGTGATTTTGGAGCCCCCAAAAATAAACTCTGACACTGTTTCCACTATTTCCCCATCTATTTGCCATGAAGTGATGGGACCAGATGCCGTGATCTTTGTTTTCTGAATGTTGAGCTTTAAGCCAACTTTTTCACTCTCCACTTTCATCAAGAGGCTTTTTAGTTCCTCTTCACTTTCTGCCATAAGGGTGGTGTCATCTGCATATCTGAGGTGATTGATATTTCTCCTGGCAATCTTGATTCCAACTTGTGCTTCTTCGAGCCCAGCGTTTCTCATGATGTACTCTGCATATAAGTTAAATAAGCAGAGTGACAATATACAGCCTTGACATGCTCCTTTTCCTATTTAAAACCAGTCTGTTGTTCCATGTCCTGTTCTAACTGTTGCTTCCTGACCTGCATATAGGTTTCTCAAGAAGCAGGTCAGGTGGTCTGACATTGATTAATTCTAGTTATATCACAAAGTTATCAGAACCACTGTAAATCCAATAGTCAACTACAAATATTAACCATATAATTTTGACTATGTTAATAGCATACCATAATAGAATTATATAGAATTTGATTGCATAACATTTTGCAAAATAGCTTAATATCTCAGCAGCCTGGTTTCTGAATTGCAGCTATCTTACCATAGCCTAAATGTGAAAATGAAGAAAAATTCTAATGGAGAAACATTATAGTTCCTTGATATTACCATTATACTACTCCTGCCATCATAAATCTGAACCCAAACTCAACTAAACCAAACAAACCTAAACACCCTTTGTGATGGTTAATGTTATATATCAACTTGGCCAGGCTATGTGCCCAGTTATTTGGTCAAGGAGTAGTCTAGATGTTGCTATGAAGGTATATTTTAGATGTGATACACATTTACAATCACAAGACTTTAAGTAAAGCAGGTTATTCTTCATGATATGGCTGGGACTCATCCAATTAGCTGAAGGCCTTAAAAGCAAAGGCTGAGATTTCCTAAAGAAAAAAGAATTATGCCTCAAGAATGCATCATAGAAACTTTGCCTGTGTTTCCAACTTGCTTGGCCTTCCCTGTGGATTTCAAACTCAAGACTGCAATATCAACTCTCTTATGCTCTTACAGCCTACTCACCAGCCCTAAGATTTCAGACTTGCAAGCCGTCACAATTGTGAGCCAATGCCTTACAATAAATCTCTTTTTCTAGATATATTAATACTTTATTTGTTCTGTTTCTCTGGAGAATACTAATATACCCCTGTGCTAAATGTCTTATTATTGTCAATATGATGTAGTGTACATGTTAAAAAAATTACATATGGGCCCTTTGTATACTTCCAGTGGGTGTGGGGAACATTTGATCTATTTTAGAAAACTGACCACACACAAAAGGAATTCTAAAACACTAACAAGGAGAAAGAAATAATGTAGAAAGAGCTCAGATATGCAACTTTCAATGGATTTGATTTGTTAGAGTTTGCAGTTTAAGAAATGTACAGTAATGAATAACAAGTGTCACCTTTGATCTGTACACTTTGTTTGCTTAACATTGATAATCAAAGATTACATCTTAAAGGCATACTTGTCCTTTACTTTAGGCATTGGATGAGATGAGAAAATTTAATGTTACTATTGCCAGCCCTTCCCAGAGGGTGCAGTGGCAAAGAACTTGCCTGCCAATGCAGGAGACATGTCCCAACCCAGAGACTGAACAGTAATTCGAGATGGAATATGCACTCAAGTTCATTGTAACATTGTTCACAATAAACTAAGCTATGGAGACAATCTAAGTTGTTATTCATTGATAGATGGATAATGAAGATGTGGTAGACATATATACAGTAGACTATTACTCAACCGTGTAAAAGAATGAAAATTTTCCATTTTCAACAACTGGATTGACCTGGAGGGTGTTCAGTCAGTTCAGTCACTCAGTTGTGTACATCTCTTTGCAGTCCCATGGATTGCAGCAGGCCAGGCTTCCCTATCCAAAACAAACTCCTGGCGCTTTCTCAAACTCATGTCCATTGAGTTGGTGATGCCATACAACCATCTCATCCTCTGTTGTCCCCTTTTCCTCCTGCCTTCAGTCTTTCCCAGCATCAGGGTATTTTCCAGTGAGTCAGTTCTTCACATCAGGTGGCCAAAGAATTGGAGCTTCAGCTTCAGCATCAATCCTTCCAATGAATAATCAGTACTGATTTCCTTTAGGATTGATTGGTTTGATCTTCTTGCAGTCCAAGGGACTCTCGAGTCTTCTCCAACACCACAGTTCAAAAACATCAATTCTTTGGCTCTCAGCTTTCTTTATGATCCAACTCTCACATCCATACATGACTACTGGAAAAGCCATGCTGCTGCTTCTGCTGCTAAGTCGCTTCAGTCATGTCCAACTCTGTGTGACCCCATAGATGGCAGCCCACCAGGCTCCCCTGTCCCTGGGATTCTCCAGGAAAGAACACTGGAGTGGGTTGCCATTTCCTTCTCTAATGCATGAAAGTGAAAAGTGAAAGCGAAGTCGTTCAGTCATGTCTGACTCTTCGCAACCCCATGGACTGCAGCCCACCAGGCTCCTCCGTCCATGAGGTTTTCCAGGCAAGAGTACCGGAGTGGGGTGCCATTACCTTCTCTGGGAAAAGCCATAGCTTTGACCAAATGGATCTTTGTTGGCAAAGTAATCTCTGCTTTTCAATATGTTGTCTAGGTTGGTCATAGCTTTTCTTCCAAGGAGCAAACGTCTTTTAATTTTATGGCTGTACTCACCATCTACAGTGATTTTGGAGCCCAAGAAAATAAAGTATGTTACTATTTCCATTGTTTCCCCATCTATTTGCCATGAAGTGATGGGACTGGATGCCATGATCTAGTTTTTTGAATGTTGAGTTTTAAGCCAGGATTTTCACTAGCCTCATTATACTAGAGGGTATTATGCTAAGTTAAATGTCATGCAGAGAAAGAAAAGTGCCATATCATTTCATTTATATGTGAAATTTAGATACAAAACAAATGAACAAACATATGAAAATAGAAACAGAAACATAGATACAGAGGAAAAACAAGTGGTTGCTGGAGGGAAAGAGGATGTGGGGATGAGTGAAATTAAGAGGTACAAGCTTCTAGTTACAAAATGAGTCAAAAGGGTGAAGTGTACAGTGTGGGAAATTAAAAAAAAGAAAGAGAAACCTAAATGTGTTAAAACAAAGGGATTGTTTGATAAATTATTGTATATATTACACAACACAGAAAAGCATGTTTTTATAGAATTTTTAATGACATGGGAAGAGCACATGATATAATTAGTTACACGGGAAAAAAAAGCTCAAATAAATTAAAATACAAATGAGTCTGAAAGTCAAAACATGCATTAAATTAATAATAATGATCTTTCATTGTGGTATTATGAAGAATTTTTTGTATTTTCTAATATTTTCTGTGTTTGCACAGTGATTTTTTATTATTATTTTTAATATAAATTTATTTATTTTATTTGGAGGCTAATTACTTTACAATATTGTGGTGGTTTTGCCATACATTGACATGAATCTGCCATGGGTGTACATGGGTTCCCCATCCTGAATCCCCCTCCCACCTCCCTCCCCATCCCATCCCTCTGGGTCATCCCAGTGCATCCTGTATCATACATTGAACCTGGACTGGCAATTCATTTCACATATGATAATATACATGTTTCAATGCCATTCTCCCAAATCATCCCACCTTTACCCTCTCCCACAGAGTCCAAAAGACTGTTTTATACATCTGTGTGTCTTTTGCTGTCTCACATACAGGGTTATCGTTACCATCTTTCTAAACTCCACATATATGCATTATTATACTGTATTGGTGTTTTTCTTTCTGACTTACTTCACTCTGTATAATAGGCTCCAGTTTCATTCACCTCATTAAAACTGATTCAAATGTATTCTTTTTAATGGCTGAGTAATACTCCATTGTGTATATGTACCACTGCTTTCTTATCCATTCATCTGCTGATGGACATCTAGGTTGCTTCCATGTCCTGGCTATTATAAACAGTGCTGTGATGAACATTGGGGTACATGTGTCTCTTTCAATTCTGGTTTCCTCACTGTGTATGCCAGCAGTGGGATTGTTGGGTCATATGGCAGTTCTATTTCCAGTTTTTAAAGGAATCTCCACACTGTTCTCCATAGTGGCTGAACTAGTTTGCATTCCCACCAACAGTGTAAGAGGGTTCCCTTTTCTCCACATCCTCTCCAGCATTTATTGCTTGTAGACTTTTGGATAGCAGCCATTCTGACTGGCATGAAATGGTACCTCCTTGTGGTTTTGATTTGCATTTCTCTGATAATGAGTGATGTTGAACATCTTTTCATGTGTTTGTTAGCCATTTGTAGCCTTCTTTGGAGAAATGTCTGTTTAGTTCTTTGGCCTATTTTTTGATTGGGTCACTTATTTTTCTGGAATTGAGCTGTAGGAGTTGATTGTGTATTTTTGAGATTAATTCTTTGTCAGTTGCTTCATTTGCTATTATTTTCTCCCATTCTGAAGGCTGTCTTTTCACCTTGCTTATAGTTTCCTTTGTTGTGCAGAAGCTTTTAAGTTTAATTAGGTCCCATTTGTTTATTTTTGCTTTTATTTCCAATATTCTGGGAGGTGGGTCATAGAGGATCCTGCTGTGATTTTTGTCAGGGAGGGTTTTGCCTATGTTCTCCTCTAGGAGTTTTATAATTTCTGGTCTTATGTTTAGATCTTTAATCCATTTTGAGTTTATTTTTGGGTATGGTGTTAGAAAGTGTTCTAGTTTCATTCTTTTACAAGTAGTTGACCAGTTTTGCCAGCACCACTTGTTAAAGAGACTGTCTTTTCTCCATTGTATATTCTTGCCTCCTTTGTCAAAGATAAGGTGTCCATAGGTGCATGGATTTATCTCTGGGCTTTCTATTTTGTTCCATTGATCTATATTTCTGTCTTTGTGCCAGTACCATACTGTCTTGATGACTGTTTCTTTGTAGTAGAGCCTGAAGTCAGGCAGGTTGATTCCTCCAGTTCCATTCTTCTTTCTGAAGATTGCTTTGGCTATTTGAGTTTTTTTTTTGTATTTCCATACAAATTGTGAAATTATTTGTTCTAGCTCTGTGAAAAATACCGTTGGTAGCTTGATAGGGATTGCATTGAATCTATAGGTTGTTTTGGGTAGTATATTATTTTCACTACATTGATTCTTCTGATCCATGATCACGGTATATTTCTCCATCATTTAGTGTCCTCTTTGATTTCTTTCACCAGTATTTTATAGTTTTCTATATATAGGTCTTTTGTTTTTTATGTAGATATATTCCTAAGTATTTTATTCTTTTGTTGCAGTGGTGAATGGAATTGTTTCCTTAATTTCTTTGTCTATTTTCTCATTGCTAGCGTATAGGAATGCAAGGGATTTCTGTGTGTTGATTTTATATCCTGGAACTTTCGTATATTCATAGGTTAGCTCTAGTAACTTTCTGGTGGAGTCTTTAGGGTTTTATATGTAGAGGATCATGCCATATGCAAATAGTGAGAGTTTTATTTCTTCTTTTCCAATTTGGATTCCTTTTATTTCTTTTTCTGCTCTGATTGCTGTGGCCAAATCTTCCAAAACTCTGTTGAATAGTAGTGGTGAGAATGGGCACCCTTGTCTTGTTCCTGACTTTAGGGAAATGCTTTCAATTTTTCACCATTGAGGATAATGTTTGCTGTGGGTTTGTCATATATAGCTTTTATTGTGTTGAGGTATGTTCCTTCTATTCCTGCTTTCTGGAGGGTTTTTACCATAAACGGATGTTCAATTTTGTGAAAGGCTTTCTCTGTGTCTATTGAGATAATCATATGGCTTGTATTTTTCAATTTGTTAATGTGGTGTATTACATTGATTGATTTGTGTATGTTGAAGAATCCTTGCATCCCTGGGATAAAGCCCACTTGGTCATGATGTATGATCTTTTTAATGTGTTGTTGGAATCTGATTGCTAGAAATTTGTTAAGGATTTCTGCATCTATGTTTATCAATGATATTGGCCTGTAGTTTTCTTTTTTTGGGGCATGCTTGTCAGGTTTTGGTATTAGGGTGATGGTGGCCTCATGGAATGAGTTTGGAAGTTTACCTTCCTCTGCAATTTTCTGGAAGAGTTTGAGTAGGATAGGTGTTAGCTCTTCTCTAAATTTTTGGTAGAATTCAGCTGTGAAGCCATCTGCTGCTAAGTCACTTCAGTCATGTCCGACTGTGCGTGACCCCATAGATGGCAGCCCACCAGGCTCCCACGTCCCCGAGACTCTCCAGGCAAGAACATTGGAGTGGGTTTCCATTTTCTTCTCCAATGCATGAACGTGAAAAGTGAAAGTGAAGTCACTGAGTCGTGTCCGACTCTTAGCAACCCCATGGACTGCAGCCTACCAGGTCCTCTGTCCATGGGATTTTCCAGGCAAGAGTACTGGAATGGGGTGCCATTGCCTTCTCCAGTGAAGCCGTCTGGACCTGGGCTGGAAGATTTCTGATTACAGTTTCAATTTCCGTGCTTGTGATGGGGCTGTTAAGATTTTTTATTTCTTCGTGGTTCAATTTTGGAAAGTTGTACTTTTCTAAGAATTTGTCCATTTCTTCCAAGTTGTCGATTTTATTGGCATATAATTGCTGATAGTAGTCTCTTATGATCCTTTGTATTTCTGTGTTGTCTGTTGTGATCTCTCCATTTTCATTTCTAATTTTATTGATTTGATTTTTCTCCCTTTGTTTCTTGATGAGTCTGGCAAATGGTCAACTTAATTTATCCTCTCAAAGAACCAGGTTTTGGTTTTGTTGATTTTTGCTTTGAGTAGTATACTCATTTTCACTATATTGATTCTTCTGATCCATGAATATGGTATATTTCTCCATCTATTAGTGTCCTCTTTGATTTCTTTCACCACTGTTTTATAGTTTTCTATATATAGGTCTTTTGTTTTTTATGTAGATATATTCCTAAGTATTTTATACTTTTCATTGCAATGGTGAATGTAATTGTTTCCTTAATTTCTCTTTCTCATTATTTTCTCATTATTATTGTATAGTAATGCAAGGGATTTCTGTGAGTTAATTTTATATCCTGCAAATTTATTATATTCATTGATTAGCTCTAGTAATTTTCTGGTGGAGTCTTTAGGATTTTCTATGTAGAGGATCATGTCATCTGCAAACAGTGAGAGTTTCACCTATTCTTTTCCAATTTGGATTCCTTTTATTTCTTTTCCTGCTCTGATTGCTGTAGCCAAAACTTCCAAAACTATGTTGAATAGTAGTGGTGAAAGTGGGCACCCTTGTCTTGTTCCTGACTTTAGGGGAAATGCTTTCAATTTTTCACCATTGAGGATAATGTTTGCTGTGGGTTTGTCATATATAGCTTTTATTATGTTGAGGTATGTTCCTTCTATTTCTGCTTTCTGGAAAGTTTTTTTTTATCATAAATGGATGTTGAATTTTGTCAAAGGCTTTCTCTGCATCTATTGAGATAATCATAAGGCTTTTATTTTTCAATTTGTTAATGTGGTGTGTTACACTGATTGATTTGCAGGTATTGAAGAATCCTTGCTTCCCTGGGATAAAGCCCACTTGGTCATGATGTATGATCTTTTAAATGTGTTTTTGGATCCTGATTGCTAGAATTTTGTCAAGGATTTTTGCATCTATGTTCATCAATGATATTGGCCTATAGTTTTCTTTTTGGGGGCATCTTTGTCAGGTTTTGATATTAGGGTGATGGTGGCCTCATAGAATGAGTTTGGAAGTTTACCTTCCTCTGCAATTTTCTGGAAGAGTTTGAGCAGGGTAGGTGTCAGCTATTCTCTAAATTTTTGGTAGAATTCATCTGTGAAGCTGTCTGGACCTGGGCTTTTGTTTGCTGAAAGATTTCCGATTACAGTTTCAATTTCCGTGCTTGTGATGGGTCTGTTAAGATTTTCTATTTCTTCCTGGTTCAGCTTTGGGAAGTTGTACTTTTCTAAGAATTTGTCCGTTTCTTCCAAGTTGTCCATTTTATTGGCATATAATTGCTAATAGTAGTCTCATACAATCCTTTGTATTTCCGTGTTGTCTGTTGTGATCTCTCCATTTTTGTTTCTAATTTTATTGATTTGATTTTTCTCCCTTTGTTTCTTGATGAGTCTGGCTAATGGTTTGTCAATTTTATTTATTGTTTCAAAGAACCAGCTTTTGGCTTTGTTGATTTTTGTTATGGTCTCTTTCGTTTCTTTTGCATTTATTTCTGCTCTAATTTTTAAGATTTCTTTCCTTCTACTAACCCTGGGGTTCTTCATTTCTTCCTTTTCTAGTTGCTTTAGATGTAGAGTTAGGTTATTTATTTGACTTTTTTCTTGTTTCTTGAGGTATGCCTGTATTGCTATGAGCCTTCCCCTTAGGACTGCTTTTACAGTGTCCCACAGGTTTTGGGTTGTTGTGTTTTCATTTTCATTCATTTCTATGCAAATTTGATTTCTTTTTGATTTCATCTGTGATTTGTTGGTTATTCAGCAGCGTGTTGTTCAGCCTCCATATGTTGGAATTTTTAATAGTTTTTCTCCTGTAATTGAGACCTAATCTTACTGCATTGTGGTCAGAAAAGATGCTTGGAATGATTTCAATTTTTCTGAATTTACCAAGGGTAGATTTATGGCCCAGGATGTGATCTATCCTGGAGAATCTTCCGTGTGCACTTGAGAAAAAGGTGAAATTCATTGTTTTGGGCTGAAATGTCCTATAGATATCAATTAGGTCTAACTGGTCTATTGTGTCATTTAAAGTTTGTGTTTCCTTGTTAATTTCTGTCTAGTTGATCTATCCATAGGTGTGAGTGGGGTATTAAAGTCTCCCACTGTTATCGTGTTATTGTTAATTTTCCCTTTCATACTTGTTAGCATTTGTCTTACATATTGAGGTGCTCCTATGTTGGGTGCATATATATTTATAATTGTTATATCTTCTTCTTGGATTGATCCTTTGATCATTATGTAGTGTCCTTCTTTTTCTCTTTTCACAGCCTTTGTTTTAAGGTCTATTTTATCTGATATGAGTATTGCTGCTCCTGCTTTCTTTTGGTGTCTATTTGCGTGGAATATCTTTTTCCAGTCCTTCAGTCTCAGTCTGTATGTGTCCCTTGTTTTGAGGTGGGTCTCTTGTAGATAGCATATATAGGGGTCCTGTTTTTGTATCCATTTAGCCAGTCTTTGTCTTTTGGTTTGGCCATTCAATCCATTTACATTTAAGGTAATTATTGATAAGTATGACCCCATTGCCATTTACTTTGTTGTTCTGGGTTTGAGTTTATACACCCTTTTTGTGTTTCCTGTCTAGAGAAGATCCTTTAGCATTTTTGAAGAGCTGGTTTGGTGGTGCTGAATTCTCTCGGCTTTTGCTTGTCTGTAAAGCTTTTGATTTCTCCTTCATATTTGCATAAGCTCCTTGCTGGGTACAATAATCTGGGCTGTAGGTTATTTTCTTTCATCACTTTCAGTATGTCCTCCATTCCCTCCTGGCCTGAAGAGTTTCTATTGAAAGATCAGCTGTTATCCTTATGGGAATCCCCTTGTGTGTTATTTGTTGTTTTTCCCTTGCTGCTTTTAATATTTGTTCCTTGTATTTGATCTTTGTTAATTTGATTAGCATGTGTCTTGGGGTGTTTCACCTTGGGTTTATTCGATTTGGGATTCTCTGGGTTTATTGGACTTGGGTGATTATTTCCTTCCCCATTTTAGGGAAGTTTTCAACTATTATCTCCTCAAGTATTTTGTCATGGTCTTTCTTTTTGTCTTCTTCTTCTGGAACTCCTATGATTTGAAAGTTGGGGCGTTTAACATTGTTCCAGAGGTCTCTGAGCTTGTCCTCATTTCTTTTTATTCGTTTTTCTTTTTTCCTCTCTGATTCATTTATTTCTACCATTCTATCTTCTACCTCACAAATCCTATCTTCTGCCTCTGTTATTCTACTGTTGGTTCCCTCCAGAGTGTTTTTGATATCATTTACTGCATTACTCATTATTGATTGACTCTTTTTTATTTCTTCTAGATCCTTGTTAAACCTTTCTTGCATCTTCTCAATCCTTGTCTCCAGGCTATTTATCTGTGATTCCACTTTGTTTTCAAGATTTTGGATCATTTTCACTATCATTATTTGGAATTCTTTATCAGGTAGAATCCTTATTTCTTCCTCTTTTTTTTGGTTTGGTGGGCATTTATCCTGTTCCTTTACCTGATGGGTATTCCTCTGTCTCTTCACCTTGTTTATATTGCTGTGTTTGGGGTGTCCTTTCTGTATTTTGGCAGTTTGTGGAGTTCTCTTTATTGTGGAGTTTCCTCACTGTGAGTGGGGTTGTATGGGTGGCTTGTCAAGGTTTCCTGGTTAAGGAAGCTTGTGTTGATGTTCTGGTGGGTGGAGCTGGATTTCTTCTCTCTGGAGTGCAATGAAGTGTCCAGTAATTAGTTATGAGATGTCAATGGGTTTGGAGTGATTTGGGCAACCTGTATATTGAAGCTCAAGGCTATGTTGCTGTGTTGCTAGAGAATTTGCATGTTATGTCTTGCTCTGGAACTTGTTGGTCCTTGGGTGGTCCTTGGTGTCAGTGTAGGTATGGAGGTGTTTGATGACCTCCTGTCAATTAATGTTCCCTGGAGTCAGGAGTTCTCTGGTGTTCTCAGGATTTGAACTTAAGCCTCCTGCTTCTGGTTTTCAGTCTTATTTTTACAGTAGCTTCAAGTCTTCTCCATCTATATAGCACCATTGATAAAACATCTAGGTTAAAGATGAAAAGTTTCTCCACAGTGAGGGACACCCAGAGAGGTTCACAGAGTTACATGGAGAAGAGAAGAGGGAGGAAGGAGATAGGGGTGACCAGGATGAGATGTGGTGGAATCAAAAGAGGACAGAACAAGCTAGCCAGTAATCACTTCCTTATGTGCACTCCACAGTCTGAACCACTCAGAGACGTTCACGGAGTTATACAGAGAAGAGAAGATGGAGGAAGGAGACAGAGGTGACCAGGAGGAGAAAAGGGAGAATCAAAAGGAGAGACAGATCCAGCCAGTAATCAGTTCCCTAAGTGTTCTCCACCGTCCAGAACACACAGAGATTCACAGATTTTGGTAGAGAAGAGAAGGAGTAGGGAGGAGAGAGAGGCGACCTGGTGGAGAAAAAGGAGAGTCCAAAGAGGGAGAGAGCAGTCAAGCCAGTAATCTCGCTCCCAAGTAAAAATGTGTACTGAAGATTGGGTTCTTAAAGGTACAAAATTGATAACAAATACCAAAAAGCAAAGATTTAAAAATCTAGAGTAGAGGTTGGATTCTCAAAAATACAATATTAAAGTCACAAAAATTATAAAATATATATATATGAAATTTGCTTTAAAAATTAGGGTCTTTTTAGTTTGCAAATAATAGGTTATAAAAATGAAAATTAAAGAAGTAATAGAGGACTTAAAAATAAAAAAAATTTAAAAAATTTTAAAGAATGATAATATTAAAAATATTATCTGGGACTTTCTCTGGTGTTGTTGTAGACAGTGTGGGGTGAGTTCATTTTCAGATAGTTCCTTGATCCAGCTTATACTTCTCAAGATCTATAGGCCCCTTTCTGTGTAGTCAGTGCTAAGTACAAGGTTTTAATCTTTTGCACCTGTCACTTCCAAGGCGGTTCCCTCTTAGCTTCTTCTGTCTGCTGGTCTCTTCAGTGTCTAATTTCTGCCCTGGCACAAGGGGGCGGTGGTGGACACTTTTAAGGATCACTTGTTCAGTCGTGCTGTGGGGAGGGAGGAACACTGCAAACAAATAACACTGGCGTGTGCTCACAGTGTCTCGGCTACACTGGGTTTGCACCTGCTCATGGGGGCTTTCCCTGTCTACACTGCTTAGGCTCTAGGTTGCTCTTCTGGGAACTGTCTGAGGCTGGCCCTGGGTTGTGTGCACTTCCCAGATCTAAGCCACTCAGGTTCAGGTACTTGGGTAGTCCTCAGAGGTGCAGACTTGGTTGGGCCTGTGTTTTGTGCCCTTCCCAGGTCCGAGCAGTTCAGGTGACCAGGTGTTTGGCGAGCACGGCGAGCACTGTGACTTATCGCCTCCCCATCCCTGCCACTCTGTTTTCTGGGTGTACAATCAGCACACCTTCTCAGGTGTGGCATGTGTCTCTTCTGGGGAGCTAATCTCTGGCTGCAACCCTCCTGGCAGATGTTGACCATCCAGAATCCCAAGGTCTTGATTAGCAATGAAACCTGCTTGTAGTTTGGTAGATGATGCCTCTCTGAGGCCACAATTGCCCCCTTCCAGCTCTGGCTGCCCTCACCTGCCAGTCTCCAGCAGGGGATGGGCTGGTCCGCAGCTGGCTAGTTCTGCTCAGTCCTTTGTTCTGTGAGCGGGCCTGGTGGTGCCTTAGATTAGGGCTTTTTGCGGGGTAGCTATCCCACAGTCTGGTTTGCTATCTCAAGTTAGTTCCCTCAGATTTTCCTCCGGGCATTCATGCCCAGTCCTTACCCTAAGCAATGTAGCCCGCGCCTCCCTGACCAGACCCTGCTTGCTAGTGGTGGATGTGGGTGGCTGCGCTGCTTCTCCGTTGGGAGTTACCATTGGGCACGTAATCTGTGGGTTTTAATTATTTATTTATTTTTCCTCCCAGTTATGTTGCCCTCTGAGGTTCCAAGGCTCACCACAGACTCGCCATTGAGAGTGTTTCCTGGTGTTTGGAAACTTCTCTCTTTTTTAAAGACTCCCTTTCTGGGACTGATCTCCGTCCCTACCTCTTTTGTCTCTTTTTTAATCTTTTATATATTTTTCCTACCTCCTTTCAAAGACAACGGACTGCTTTTCTGGGTGCCTGATGTCCTCTGCCAGCATTCAGTTGTTTTGTGGAATTTACTCAGTGTTCAAATGTTCTTTTGATGACTTTGTGGGGGAGAAAGTGGTCTCCCCGTTTTATTCCTCTGCCATCTTAGGACCGCTTCCTCTATACAGTGATTTTGCTTTACCTTTTAAATAATAAATGTAGTACGTAGATAAATGCATAAGTAAAGATAGATACATAAAATTTCTCACAGGGAAACATTTATAGTCTTCTCTGCTTGATTTTATGTTTTGTGTCTGCCTAGATAGGCCAAAGTTGCCTAGAGTGTTGCAGGGAAAGTCTTTGCATAAGAAGGTTGCTCTGGGATGAGTGGCCTTTGGAGACTCTATTCACAGTGGTTCACTAGGCTACATCAGTTGACTTTATCATTTTGGTAGATTATACTGGTACATAATATGTATGATGCACATGAGCCGACAGACTTCTTTAATGCTCCTGTTAATTGATAAAGTAAATATTTACTCCATACTTACTGCATGCAATGTTCTATAGGTCAAGTAATACCTATTTAAAATGACATGAAATAACATATTTTAAAATCTAATACAAACCTTGAAAAATGTAACCCTCTGTCAGTAAACTCTTCCACAAATTCCTCAGAAATACTGTTTTGGCTCATCTTCCTATCCTGGTGCTCCTGGTAACAGTTATGGCAAAGGACAGCTCTGCCAGTCAATCTTTAAACATTTTTCCCTCTTGTAAAAGCAATTCATGCTCAACACTGCATGATGAAAATAAAGAAACAAAAAAAAAAAAAATAAAAAATTAATTACTCCTTTTTCTGGAGAGAAAAATCATTTAACATTTCAGTGTCTTTTCTCCTAGTCTTTTGGCTATTTCATAGTTGTAATAAATGACAGCTAAAATGTAATGTACAGTTTTTTTGAGCTGACATTTTTAAATTAAAAAAGATGCATACTTTTTATTAAAATAAAAATTATAGACAATCATAAAGCTGAAAAGAAAAAAATTTCCTTCTGGTAATTCTGGAACTGGGTCTTAGCCATGTTAAAAGTTCAGAGTTTATTGTTAAATCTAATATATATGCAGGAAAGTGCACAAATCTTAAGTGCACAGCTTAATGTATTTTTATGTGAAGGTATATCAGTTATACTTCACCTAGATCAAGATATAGGACACTTTTAGCCCTCTAGAAAGTTCTTTTTTTGTTCCCTTTCCATATAACCCCTACTAAAAGTACCTATGGTTTGATTTCTATGCAAGGGTTGGTTTTCTCTGTTCTTAGACTTTATATAAATGGAATTATAGATTATATACTCTTTGCTGTCTGGCTTCTTTAACTTAAAATTATGAGGTGAGATTCATCCATGTTGTTGTGCTTGCAGCTGTAGTTTATTCTTTTTCATTGCTGCAAAATATTCCATTTAAGAAATATACTACAACTTATTTATCTATTCTTCTGTGCATGAACATTTGAGTTATATATATAATGTTTGGTTCTTATAAACAAAGTTTCTATGAGCACTCGTACATGTTGTTTGATAAGTATTTGCACCAGTTTCTGTTGGGTATTTATCTGGAAGTGAAATTGCTGGGTCATAGCTAGGCTATGTTTAGCTTAAGTAGATACTTACCAAATAGTTTTCAAAAATGGCTACAATAGTTTACACTCCCACAGGTAGTGTATAGGAGTTCCAGCTGCATGTATTCTTTGAATATGCCTGTTGTTGGATTATGAGGTAGTGCTTAGAGGGTATGACATTAAAGATGATTGACTTGGACCATAAAGAAAGCTGAGTGCCAAAGAATTGATGATTTTGAAATGTGGTGTTGGAGAAGACTCTTGAGAGTCCCTTGAACTGCAAGGAAATCAAACCAGTCAATCCTAAAGGAAATTAGTCCTCAATATTCATTGGAAGGATTGATGCTGAAGCTGAAGCTCCAATTCTTTGGCCACCTGATGTGAAGAACTGACTCATTGGAAAAGACCCCGATGCTGGGAAAGATTGAGGGCAGGAGGAGGAGATGACAGAGGACGAGATTGTTGGATGGCATCACCGACTCAATGGACAGAG
Source organism: Bos indicus (assembly GCF_029378745.1). Taxonomy (NCBI): domain Eukaryota; kingdom Metazoa; phylum Chordata; class Mammalia; order Artiodactyla; family Bovidae; genus Bos; species Bos indicus. The sequence continues at coordinate 28,920,521 of NC_091782.1, read as the reverse complement.
TTTGAGCAGACTCTGGGATTTGTTGATGGACAGAGAGGCCTGGCGTGCTGCAGTTCATGGGGTCACAAAAAGTTGTACACTACTGAGCAACTGAACTGACTTCATTCATTGTGAATTTACTTAACTATTTTATCCGACAGTCTGGTCTTATTATCACATCTATTGAGAAGAAACAAATTACCCCAAAATTCAGCAGCTCAAGACAACAAACATTTATTATCTCACTTATTTTCTGAGGGTTAAAAACATTTTTCTGAAGGTAAGAGTAGCTTAGCTGGGTGATTCTTATTTAAGTTCTTTTATGCAATTGCAGTCAAGCTGTTGACTGGGGTTGTAGTCATTTGAAGGCTTGATCAGGGCTGAAAGATGTGTTTCCAAGATATCTTACTCATGGCTGTTGGCAGAAAGCTTTGATTCCTTGCTATGTGGGCTTCCTTTGGAGAGCTGCTCATGACATGATAGCTGGTTTTCTTCTGTGGGTGATCCAAGAGAGAGACCAAGAGAGCAATAAGACAAAGGCCTCACTGTCTTTTAAAATTAAATCTTGGTGGGGAGGGGAGGTCCAAAGATGGTGGAGGAATAGAACGGGGAGACCACTTTCTCCCCAACAAATTCATCGAAAGATCATTTGAACACTGAGTAAAAACCACAAAACAACTTCTGAATGCTGGTGGAGGACACCAGGCACCGAGAAAGGCAGCCCATTGTCTTCAAAAGGAGGAAGGACAAAATATAAAAAATAAAAAGAGGTAGGGACGGAGACCCACCCGGGGAGGGAGTTGTAAAAGAGAAGTTTCCAAACACCAGGAAACCCTCTCACTGGCGGGTCTGTGGGGAGTTTTGGAATCTCAGAGGGCAGCATAACTGGAAGGAAAAAATAAATAAACCCCAGAGATTATGCGCCTAACTGCAACTCCCAGTGGAGAAGTAGCCCAGATGCTGGCGTCTGCCACCAGCAAGTAGGGGCTGAACAGGGAGGCGTAGACTGCATTGCTTAGGGCAAGGACCAGGCCTGAATGCCCTGAGGGCAATCTGAGGAAGCTAATGTGAGAAAGCAACCCAAACTGTGGGATAGCCAGAGAGAAAGAGAGAAAGAGAGAGAGAGAGAGAGAAAAAAAAAAAAAGAAGAAGAAAGAGAGAGAGAGAGAACTTTCCCACGAAAAGCTCTAACCTAAGGCACTGCCTGGCCCGCTCACAGAACAGAGGAACAAGGGAATACCAGAGGAAAGCTAGCCGGCAGCGGACCGGCCCATCCTCTAATAGAGGCAGAGAGGCAGGCAGGCGACAGCCAGAGCTGGAAGGCAAGGGGCAAACTCGGCCCCAGAGATGGCATCCCCTACTAAACTGCAAGGAAGCTCCTAGTTGCTAACCAAGTCTTCCTGGGATCCTGGACGGTTGACATCCACCAGGAGGGTCACAGCCAGAGATCAGCTCCCCAGAGGAGACACATGACACACCTGAGACGGTGCTCCCACTGCGTACCTGGGAAACCGAGCGGCTGGGACCGGGGAGGTAATAAGACGCACTGCCCGACCTGAGGAGAGTGAGCTCACCAAGCACCTGGTCGCCTGAGCTGCTCGGACCTGGGAAGGGCACAAAACACAGGCCCAACTGAGTCTGTGCCTTTGTGGGGTACTCAGGAGCCTTAACCCAAGTGGCTTAGACCTAGGAAGTGCACGCAACCCAGGGCCCAGATTAGACAGTTCTCCTGCAGAGCAACCTGGAGCCTGAGCAGTGTTGACGGGGAAAGCACACATGCAGGGAGCAGGGGAAAACCCAGTGTGGCCCAGACACTGTGAACACTCCCCACACACGCCAGTGATATTTATTTGCAGTGTTCCTCCCTCCCCACAGCACAATTGAACAAGTGAGCCTAAATAAATGACCACCTTCACCCCCTTGTGTCAGGGTGGAAGTTAGATACTGAAGAGACTTGCAAACAGAAGAAGCCAAAATAAACAAAGAAGAGGGAACTGCTTTGAAAGTGACAGGTGCAACAGATTAAAACCCCGTAGTTAGCATTGACTACATTGGAGGGGACCTATAGACCTTGAGAAGTATAAGATGGAACAAGGAACTATCTGAAACTGAACTGACCCCACACTGCCCTCAACAGCTCCAGAGAAATTCCTAGATATATTTTACTATTATCATTTTTTAATTTTTAAAAATTAAAAAAATTTAAGTTCTTTATTACTCCTTTATTTTCATTTTTAAAACGTGCTGCTGCTGCTACTAAGTCGCTTCAGTCGTGTCCGACTCTGTGCGACCCCATAGACGGCAGCCCATCAGGCTCCCCCATTCCTGGGATTCTCCAGGCAAGAACACTGGAGTGGGTTGCCATTTCCTTCTCCAATGCATGAAAGTGAAAAGTGAAAGTGAAGTCGCTCAGTCGTGTGTGACTCTTCACGACCCCATGGACTGCAGCCTTCCAGGCTCCTCCATCCATGGGATTTTTCAGGCAAGAGTACATAGTGGGGTGCCATCGCCTTCCCCGTTAAAACCTACTATTACCTTGTTAAAAAAAAAAAAGATCCTACTTTTAAAGAAAATTTCATATATATATATATATTTATAATTTTTGCGATTTTGTATTATTTTTATTGTATTTTTGGGAGTCTAATCTCTACTCTAGATTTTTAATATTTGCTTTTTGGTATTTGTTATCAATTTTGTACCTTTAAGAATCCAATCTTCAATACTCATTTTTACTTAAGAGTGTGATTACTGGCTTGATTACTCTCTCCTCTTTTGACTCTCCTTTTTCTCCCCCAGGTCACCCCTATCTCCTCACTCCCCCTTCTCTTCTCTACTTAATTAACCCTGTGAATCTGTGGGTATTCCAGGCTGTGGAGAACACTTAGGGAACTGATCACTAGCTAGATTGGTCTCTCTCCTTTTGATTCCCCCTCCACTTCTCCTGATCACCTCTATCTCCTTCCTCCCTCTTCTCTTCTCTGTAGAACTCTGTGAACCTCTTTGAGTGTTCCAGACTGTGGAGAGCAAATAGAGAATTGATTCCTGGCTAGATTGCGTTATTCCCTTTTGATTTCCCCTCTTCTCCTCCTGGTCACCTCTATATCCCTCCTCCCTCTTCTCTTCTCCATGTAACTCTGTGAACCTCTCTGGGTGTCCCTCACTGTGGAGAATCTTTTCACCACTAACCTAGATGTTTTATCATTGGTGCTCTATGGATGGAAAAGTCTTGAGGCTACTGTAAGAATAAGACTGAAAGCCAGAGGCAGGAGGCTTAAATCCAAAACTTGAGAACACCAGAAAACTCCTGACTCCAGGGAACATTAATTGACAAGAGCTCATCCAGGAGCCTCTATATCTACACTGAAACCAAGATCCACCCAAAAGCCAACAAGTTTCAGAAAAGACATACCAAGCTAATTCTCCAACAAAAATAGGAACATAACCCTGAGCACCAAAGTACAGGTGGCCAAAAGTCACACCAAACACACAGACACTTCAAAACTCACTACTTGACACTTCCTTGCACTTCAGAGAGAAGAGATCCAGCTCTACCCACCAGAGCACTGATGTAAGCTTCCCTAACCAGGAAACCTTGACAAGCCACTCATCCAACCCCACACACAGGGAGGAACCTCCACAATAAAGAGGGACCACAAACTTCCAGCATACAGAAAGACCACCCCAAACACAGCAACCTAAACAAGTAGAAAAGGCAGAGAAATATTCAGCAGGTAAAGGGACATGATAAAAGCACACTAAACCAAACAAAAGAGGAGGCGATAGGGAGTCTACCTGAAAAAGAATTCAGAATAATGATAGTAAAAATGACCCCAAATCTTGAAAATAAAATGGAGTTACAGATAAATAGACCAGAGACAAGGATTGACAACATGCAAGAAAAGTTTAACAAGGACCTAGAAGAAATTAAAAAGAGTCAATCAACAATGAATAATGCAATAACTGAGATCAAAAGCACTCTGGAGGAAACCAACAGTAGAATAACTGAGGCAGAAGATAGGATAAGTGAGGTGGAAGATAGAATGGTGGAAATAAATGAAGCGGAGAGGAAAAAACAAAAAATAATTAAAAGAAATGAGGACAAGCTCAGAGACCTCTGGGACAATGTCAAACGCTCCAACATTCAAATCATAGGGGCCCCAGAAGACAAAAAGGCCATGAGAAAATAGTTGAGGAGATAATAGTTGAAAACTTCTCTAAAATGGGGAAGGAAAATAGCCACTCAAGTCCAAGAAACCCAGAGAGTCCCAAACAGGATAAATCCAAGGCGAAACACCCCAAGACACATATTAATCAAATTGACAAAGATCAAACACAAAGAACAAATATTAAAAGCAACAAGGGAAAAACAACAAATAACTCACAAGGGGATTCCCATAAGGATAACAGCTGATCATTCAATAGAAACTCTTCAAGCCAGAAGGGAATGGCAGGACATACTTAAAGTGATAAAAGAGTAAAACCTACAACCCAGATTACTATACCCAGCAAGAATCTCATTCAAATATGAAGGAGAAATCAAAAGCTTTATAGACAAGCAAAAGCTGAGAGAATTCAGCACCACCAAACCAGCTCTACAACAAATGCTAATGGATCTTCTCTAGACAGGAAACGTAGAAAGGGTGTATAAACTCTAACCCAAAACAATAAAGTAAATGGCAATGGGATCATACTTATCAATAATTACCTTAAATGTAAATGGGTTGAATGCGCCAACCGAAAGACAAAGACTGGCTGAATGGATACAAAAACAAGACCCCAATATGCTGTCTACAAGATACCCACCTTAAACCTAGGGACACACACGACTGAAAGTGAAGGGCTGGAAAAACATATTTCATGCAAATGGAGACCAAAAGAAAGCTGGAGTAGCAATACTCATATCAGATAAAATAGAGCTTGAAGTAAAGGCTGTGAAAAGAGACAAAGAAAGACACTACATAATGATCAAAGGATCAATCCAAGAAGAAGATATAACAATTATAAATATATATGCATCCAACATAGGAGCACTGTGATATGTAAGGCAAATGCTAACAAGTATGAAAGGGGAAATTAACAGTCACACAATAATAGTGGGAGAGTTTAATACCCCACTCACACCTATGGATGGATCAACTAACTAGAAAATTAGCGAGGAAATACAATCTTTAAATGATACAATGGACCAGTTAGACCTAATTGATATCTATAGGACATTTCACCCCAAAACAATGAATTTCACCTTTTTCTGAGGTGCACAAGGAACCTTCTCCAGGATATACCACATCCTGGGCCATAAATCTAGCCTTGCTAATTAAAAAAAAAAATTGAAATCATTCCAAGCATCTTTTCTGATTCATAATGCAGTAAGATTAGATATCAACTACAGGAAAAAAATTATTAAAAATTCCAACATATGGAGGATAAACAACATACTTCTAAATAACTAACAAATCATAGAAGAAATCAAAAAAGAAACCAAAATATGCATAGAAATGAATGAAAATGAAAACATAACAACCCCAAACCTATGGGACACTGTAAAAGCAGTGCTAAGGGGAAGGCTCATAGCAATACAGGCATACCTCAAGAAACAAGAAAAAAGTCAAATAAATAACCTAACTCTACAAGCAGAGACATTACTTTGCCAACAAAGGTCCATCTAGTCATGGCTATAGTTTTACCAGTGGTCGTGTATGGATGTAAGAGTTGGACTGTGAAGAAAATTGAGTGCCGAAGAACTGATGCTTTTGAACTGTGGTGTTGAAGAAGACTCTTGAGAGTCCCTTGGACTGCAAGGAGATCCAAACAGTCCATTCTAAAGGAAATCAGTCCTGGGTGTTCATTGGAAGGACTGATGCTAAAGCTGAAGCTCCAATACTAAAAAACACACTTCTGAATAACCAGCAAGTCACAGAAGAAATAAAAAGGAAATCAAAATATGCATAGAAATGAATGAAAATTAAAGCACAATAACCCCAAACCTATGAGACTCAGTAAGAGCAGTACTAAGGGGAAGGTTAATAGCATTGCAAGCCCACCTCAAGAAACAGGAGAAAAATCAAATAAATAGCCTAACTCTACACTTAAAGCAACTAGAAAACGAAGAAATGAAGTACCCCATGGTTAGTAGAAGGAAAGAAATCCTAAGAATTGGGGCAGAAATAAATGCAAAAGAAACAAAAGAGACCATAACAAAGCTAAAAGCTGGTTTTTTGAGAAGATAAATAAAATAGACAAACCATTAGCCAGACTCATCAAGAAACAAAGGGAGAAGAATCATATCAACAAAATTAGAAATGAAAATGGAGAAGTTATAACAGACAACAGAGAATTACAAAGGATCGTAAAAGACTACTATCAGCAACTATATGCCAATAAAATTGACAACTTGGAAGAAATGGACAAATTCTTAGAAAAGTATAACTTTCCAAAAGTGAACCGGGAAGAAATAGAAAATCTTAACACATCCATCAGAAGCACGGAAATCGAAACTGTAATCAGAAATCTTCCAACAAACAAAAGCCCAGGACCAGACGGCTTCACAGCTGAATTCTACCACAAATTTCGAGAAGAGCTAACACCTATCCTACTCAAACTCTTCCAGAAAATTGCAGAGGAAGGTAAACTGCCAAACTGATTCTATGAGGCCACCATCACTCTGACACCAAAATCAGACAAAGATGCCACAAAAAAGAAAACTACAGGCCAATATCATTGATGAACATAGATGCAAAAATCCTTAAAAAAATTCTAGCAAACAGAATCCAACAACATATTAAAAAGATCATACATCAGACCAAGTGGGCTTTAGCCAGGGATGCAAGGATTCTTCAACATTCGCAAATCAATCTATGTGATACACCACAATAACAAATTGAAAGATAAAAACTATATGATTATCTCAATAGGCATAGAGAAAGCCTTTGACAAAATTCAATATCCATTTATGATAAAAACCCTCCAGAAAGCAGGAATAGAAGGAACATACCTCAACATAATAAAAGCCAAATATGATAAAGCCACAGCAAATATTATCCTCAATGGTGAAAAATTGAAAACATTTCCCCTAAAGTCAGGAACAAGACAAGGGTACACACTCTCACAATTACTATTCAACATAGTTTTGGAAGTTTTAGCCACAGTAATCAATCAGAGAAGAAAAAGAAATAAAAGGAATCCAGATTGGAAAAGAAGTAAAACTCTCACTGTTTGTAGATGAAATGATCCTCTCCATAGAAAACCCTAAAAACCCTACCAGAAAATTACTAGAGCTAATCAATGAATATAGTAAAGTGGCCAGATATAAAATTAACACACAGAAATCCCTTGCATTCCTATATATTAACAATGAGAAAACAGAAAGAGAAATTAAGGAAACAATTCCATTCACCATTACAATGAAAAGAATAAAATACTTAGGAATATATCTACCTAAAGAAACAAAAGACCTATATATAGAAAACTATAAAACACTGATCAAAGAAATCAAAGATGACACAAATAGATGGAGAAATATACCATGTTCATGGATCAGAAGAATCAATATAGTGAAAATGAGTATACTACTGAAAGCAATCTATAGATTCAGTGCAATCCCTGTCAAGCTGCTACTGCTAAGTCACTTCAGTCATGTCCGACTCTGTGTGACCCCATAGACGGCAGCCCACCAGGCTCCCCAGTCCCTGGGATTCTCTAGGCAAGAACACTGGAGTGGGTTGCCATTTCCTTCTCCAATGCATGAAAGTGAAAAGTGAAAGGGAAGTCGCTCAGTTGTGTCTGACTCTTCGCGACCCTATGGACTGCAGCCTACCAGGCTCCACCCACAGGATTTTCCAGGCAAGAGTACTGGAGTAGGGTGCCATCGCCTTCTCCACCCTATCAAGCTACCAATGGTATTTTTCACAGAGCTAGAACAAATAATTTCACAATTTGTATGGAAATACAAAAAAACGTTGAATAGCCAAAGAAATCTTGAGAAAGAAGAATGGAACTGGAGGACTCAACCTGCCTGAGTCAGGCTCTACTACAAAGCCACAATTATCAAGACAATATGGTACTGGCACAAAGACAGAAACATAGATCAATGGAACAAAATAGAAAGCCCAGAGATAAATCCATGCCCCTATGGACACCTTACTTTGACAAAGGAGCCAAGAATATACAATGGAGAAAAGACAGTCTCTTTAACAAGTGGTGCTGGGAAAACTGGTCAACCACTTGTAAAAGAATGAAACTAGAACACTTTCTAACACCATACACAAAAATAAACTCAAAATGGATTAAAGATCTAAATGTAAGACTAGAAACTATAAAACTCCTAGAGGAAAACATAGGTAAAGCACTATCCAATGTAAATCACAGCAGGATCCTCTATGACCCACCTCCCAGAGTAATGGAAATAAAAGCAAAAATAAACAAATGGGACCTTTGCTACTATTTTCTCCCATTCTGAAGGCTGTCTTTTCACCTTGCTCATAGTTTCCTTCGTTGTGCAAAAGCTTTTAATTTTAATTAGATCCCATTTGTTTATTTTTGCTTTTAAAGATTTTGCACAATGAAGGAAACTATGAGCAAGGTGAAAAGACAGCCTTCAGAATGGGAGAAAATAGTAGCAAATGAAGTAACTGACAAAGAATTAATCTCAAAAATATACAAGCAACTCCTACAGCTCAATTCCAGAAAAATAAACGAGCCAATCAAAAAATGAGCCAAAGAACTAAACAGACATCTCTCCAAAGAAGACATACAGATGGCTAACAAACACATGAAAAGATGCTCAACATCACTCAATATCAGAGAAATGCAAATCAAAACCAAAATGAGGTTACCATTTCATGCCAGCCAGAATGGCTGCTATCCAAAAGTCTACAAACAATAAATGCTGAGAGAGTGTGGAGAAAAAGGAACCCTCTTACAGTGTTGGTGGGAATGCAAACTAGTACAGCCACTATGGAGAACAGTGTGGAGATTCCTTAAAAATCTGGAAACAGAACTGCCATATGACCCAGCAATCCCACTTCTGGCATACACACTGAGGAAACCAGTATTGAGAGAGACATGTGTACCCCAATGTTCATTGCAGCACTATTTACAATAGCCAGGACATGGAAACAACCTAGAAGTCCATCAGCAGACGAATGGATAAGAAAGCTGTGGTACATATACACTATGGAATATTCAGTTCAGTTCAGTTCAGTCTCTCAGTTGTGTCCAACTGTTTGCAACCCCATGAATCGCAGCACGCCAGGCCTCCTTGTCCATCACCAACTCCCGGAGTTCACTCAGACTCACGCCCATCGAGTCAGTGATGCCATACAGCCATCTCATCCTGTGTAGTCCCCTTATCCTCCTGCCCTCAATCCCTCCCAGTATCAGAGTCTTTTCCAATGAGTCAACTCTTCCCATGAGGTGGCCAAAGAATTGGAGTTTCAGCTTTAGCGCCATTCCTTCCACAGAAATCCCAGGGCTGATCTCCTTTAGAATGGGCTGGTTGGATCTCCTTGCAGTCCAAGGGACTCTCAAGAGTCTTCTCCAACACCACAGTTCAAAAGCATCAATTCTTCGGCATCAATTCATCATCAACATTCTATGGAATATTACTCAGCCATTAAAAAATGCCTTTGAATCAGTTCTAATGAGGTGGATAAAACTGGAGCCTATTATACAGAGTGAAGTAAGTCAGAAAGAAAAACACCAATACAGTATATTAACGCATATATATGGGATTTAGAAAGATGGTAATGATGACCCTGTATGCGAGACTGCAAAAGTGGCACAGATGTAAAGAACAGACATTTGGACTCTTTGGGAAAAGGTGAGGGACGGATAATTTGAGAGAACAGCATTGAAACATGTATATTATCATATGTGAAATAAATTGCCAGTGCACGTTAGATGCATGAGACAGGGTGCTCAGGGCAGGTGCCCTGGGATGACTGTGAGGGATGGGATGGGGAGGAAGGTGGGAGGGGGGTTCAGGATGGGGAACACATGTACACCCATGGCTGATTTGCCAACAAAGGTCCGTCTAGCCAAGGCTATGGTTTTTCCAGTGGTCATGTATGGATGTGAGAGTTGGACTGTGAAGAAAGCTGAATGTGGAAGAATCGATGCTTTTGAACTGTTCTTCTCCAACCGGTGTTGGAGAAGACTCTTGAGAGTCCCTTGGACTGCAAGGAGATCCAACCAGTCCATTCTGAAGGAGATCAGCCCTGGTATTTCTTTGGAAGGAATGATGCTAAAGCTGAAACTCCAGTACTTTGGCCACCTCATGCGAAGAGTTGACTCATTGGAAAAGACTCTGATGCTGGGAGGGATTGGGGGCAAGAGGAGAAGGGGACGACAGAGGATGAGATGGCTGGATGACATTACTGACTGGATGGACGTGAGTCTGAGTGAACTCCAGGAGTTGGTGATGGACAGGGAGGCCTGGCGTGCTGCGATTCATGGGGTTACAGAGTCGGACACAACTGAGCGACTGAACTGAGCTGAACTGATGGCAGAAACCACTACAATATTGTAAAGTAATTAGCCTGCAATTAAAATAAATAAATTACAAAGAAAAAAAAAAGTCAAATCTTGGAAGTGATAAACCAATCTTGGTATGATGTGGGAGGGGATTGCTCGAAGGTATGAATAACAGGAGTTGGGGTTTATTAAGTCCATTTCTTTTTTTAATATTTATTTATTTTATTTATTTGGATGTCCTAGGTCTTAGTTGTGTCCTACAGGATCTTTGATGTTTGTTGAAAAATGCAGGATCTTTTAATTGTGGCATATAAACTGTTAGTTGGGGGCATGTGGGATCTAGTTACCTGGCTGAGGATTTAACCTGGTCTCTCTGCACTGGGAGCATGGAGCCTTAGCCACTGGACATCCAGGGAAGTCCCTATTTGGTCCATTTTAGATGTCTACTGAAATTATTGGTGGCTCAGATGGTAAAGAATCTGCCTGCAATGCAGAAGACCTGAGTTTGATTCCTAGATTGGGAAGGTCCCCTGGAGGTTGCAATGGCAACCTACTCCTTATTCTTGCCTGGAGAATCCCATGGACAAAGGAGCCTGGCAGCCTACATTCATAGGGTCACAAAGAGTCAGACATGACTGAGTGACTAACACTATTCATTTAAATTATCAATGAACTTCCCTGTTGGTTCAGACATTAAGTGTTTGCCTACAATGCTGGAGACCTGGGTTCAAGCCCTGGGTCGGGAAGATCTCCTGAAAAGGAAATGGCAACCCACTCCAGTATTCTTGCCTGGAAAATCCCATAGATGGAGGAGCCTGGTAGGCTACAGTTCATGGGGTCAAAAAGAGTCAGACACGACTGAGTGACGTGACTTCACATGTATATTATTTTCCCATGCTTATGTGATTCAAGTTTAAACTTGAAGTCTTTACAGAATTCAGTTCAGTCGCCAGTCGTGTCTGACTCTTTGCGACCCCATGAATCGCAGCATGCCAGGCCTCCCTGTCCATCACCAACTCCTGAAGTTCACCCAAACTCATGTGCATCGGGTTGGTGATGCCTTCCAGCCATCTCATCCTCTGTCGTCTCTTTCTCCTCCTGCCCCCAATCCCTCCCAGCATCACGGTCTTTTCCAGTGAGTCAACTCTTCGCATGAGGTGGCCAAAGTATTGGAGTTTCAGCTTTAGCACCAGTCCTTCCAATGAACACCCAGGACTGATCTCCTTTAGGATGGACTGGTTGGAACTCCTTGCAGTCCAGGGGACTCTCAAGAGTCTTCTCCAACACCACAGTTCAAAAGCATCAATTCTTCGGTACTCAGCTTCTTCACAGTCCAACTCTCACATCCATACACGACCACTGGAAAAACCATAGCCTTGACTAGATGGACCTTTGTTGGCAAAGTAATGTCTCTGCTTTTCAATATGCTATCTAGATTGGTCATAATTTCCTTCCAAAGGGTAAGCATCTTTTAATTACCTGGCTGCAATCACCATCTGCAGTGATTTTGGAGCACCCCAAAATAAAGTCTGACACTGTTTCCACTGTTTCCCCTATTTCCCATGAAGTGATGGGACCAGATGCCATGATCTTCGTTTTCTGAATGTTGAGCTTTAAGCCAACTTTTTCCCTCTCCTCTTTCACTTTCATCAAGACGCTTGTTAGTTCCTCTTTACTTTCTGCCATAAGGGTGATGTCATCTGCATATCTGAGGTTATTGATATTTCTCTGGGCAATCTTGATTCCAGCTTGTGCTTCTTCCAGCCCAGTGTTTCTCACGATGTACTCTGCATAGAAGTTAAATAAGCAGGGTGACAATATACAGCCTTGACGTACTCCTTTTCCTATTTGGAACCAGTCTGTTGTTCCATGTCCAGTTCTAACTGTTGCTTCCTGACCTGCATATAGGTTTCTCAAGAGGCAGGTCAGGTGGTCTGGTATTCCCATCTCTTTCAGAATTTTCCACAGTTTATTGTGATCCACACAGTCAAAGGCTTTGGCATAGTCAATAAAGCAGAATAGATGTTTTTCTGGAACTCTCTTGCTTTTTCGATGATCCAGCAGATGTTGGCAATTTGATCTCTGGTTCCTCTGTCTTTTCTAGAGCCAGCTTGAACGTCTGGAAGTTCACGCTTCACGTACTGCTGAAGCCTGTCTTGGAGAATTTTGAGCATTACTTGACTGGTGTGTGAGATGCGTGCAATTGTGCTGTAGTTTGAGCATTCTTTGGCATTGCCTTTCTTTGGGATTGGAATGAAAACTGACCTTCTCCATTCCTGTGGTCAGTGCTGAGTTTTCCAAATTTGCTGGCATATTAAGTATAGAACTTTCACAGCATCATGTTTCAGGATTTGAAATAGCTCAACTGGAATTTCATAACCTCCACTAGCTTTGTTCATAGTGATGCTTTCTACGGCCCACTTGACTTCACATTCCAGGATGTCTGGCTCTAGGTGAGTGATCACACCATCGTGATTATCTGGGTTGTGAAGATATTTTTGTACAGTTCTTCTGTGTATTCTTGCCAATTCTTCTTAATATCATCTGCTTCTGTTAGGTCCATACCATTTCTGTCCTTTATTGAGCCCATCTTTGCATGAAATGTTCCCTTTGTATCTCTAATTTTCTTGAAGAGATCCTTAGTCTTTCCCATTCTGTTTTCCTCTATTTCTTTGCATTGATCGCTGAGGAAGGCTTTCTTCTCTCTCCTTGCTATTCTTTCGAACTTTGCATTCAGATGTTTATATCTTTCCTTTCTCCTTTGCTTTTTGCTTCTCTTCTTTTCACAGCTATTTGTAAGGCCTCCTCAGACAACCATTTTGTGTTTTTGCATTTCTTTTTCTTGGGGATGGTCTTGATCCCTGTCTCCTGTACAATGTCACAAACCTCCGCCTGTAGTTCCTCAGGCATTCTGTCTATCAGATCTAGTCCCTTAAATCTATTTCTCACTTATACTGTATAATTATAAGGGGTTTGATTTAGGTCATACCTGAATGGTCTAGTGGTTTTCCCTACTTTCTTCAATTTAAGTCTGAATTTGGCAGTAAGGAGTTCATAATCTGAGCCATAGTCAGCTCCTGGTCTTGTTTTTGCTGACTGTATAGAGCTTCTCCATCTTTGGCTGCAAAGAATATAAGCAATCTGATTTAGGTGTTGACAATCTGATTATGTCCATGTGTAGAGTCTTCTCTTGTGTTTTTGGAAGAAGGTGTTTGCTATGACCAGTGCATTCTCTTGGCAAAACTCTATTAGCCTTTGCCCTGCTTCATTCCGTACTCCAAGGCCAAATTTGCCTGTTACTCCAGGTGTTTCTTGACTTCCTACTTTTGCATTCCAGTCCCCTATAATGAAAAGGACATCTTTTTTGGGTGTTAGTTCTAAAAGATCTTGTAGGTCTTCATAGAACCGTTCAACTTCAGCTTCTTTAGTGTTACTGGTTGGGGCATAGGCTTGGATTACCGTGATATTGAAAGGTTTGTCTTGGAAATGAACAGAGATCATTCTGTCGTTTTTGAGATTGCATCCAAGTACTGCATTTCGGACTTTTTGTTGACCATGATGGCTACTCCATTTCTCCTAAGGGATTCCTGCCCACAGTAGCACTAGTCATAGCAAAACCCTTTTTCAACAACACAAGAGATGACTTTACACATGGACATTGCCAAATGATCAATACCAAAATCAAATTGATTGCATTCTTTGTAGCTGAAGATGGAGAAGCTGTATATAGTCAGCAAAAACAAGACCTGAAGCTAACTGTGGCTCATATCATCAGCTTCTTATAACAAAATTCTGGCTTAAGCTAAAGAGAGTGAGAAAAGCCACTAGGTCAGCCAGGTATGACTTAAATAAAATCTTCTATGAATATGCAGTGGAGATGATGAATAGATTCAAGGGATTAGATCTAGTAAACAGTGTGCCTGAAGAACTATGGATGGAGGTCCATAATATTGTACAAGAGGCAGTGAACAAGACCATCCTGAAGAAAAGGATAATCAAGCAGGCAAAGTTGTTATCTGCGGAGGCTTTACAAATAGCTGGAGAAAGAAGAGACGTGAAAAGCAAGGGAGAAAGGGAAAGGTACATCCAACTACATGCAGAATTCCAAAGAATAGCAAGGAGAGACAAGAAAGACTTCTTCAATGAACAGTGCATAAAAATAGAGGAAAACAACAGAATGGGAAAGACTAGAGATATCTTCAGGAAAATTGGAAATATCAAGAGAACATTTCGCCCTAAGATGGGCACATTAAAGGACAGAAACAATGTCTATCTAGTAGACGCTAAAGAGATGGAAAGAATACATGGAAGAACTATAGAAAAAAGATCTTAATTAACTGGATAACTATTATGGTGTGGTCAGTCACTCAGAGCCAGACATTCTGGAGTGTGAAGTCAAGTTGGTCTTAGGAAGCACTGTTGTTAATAGAGCTAGTTGATGAGATGTAATTCCAATAGAGCTGTTAAAAACCCTAAAGGATGATGTTATCAAAGTGCTACACTCAATATGTCAGCAAATCTGAAAGACCCAGCATGGCCACAGGACTGGAAAAGGTCAATCCTTATCCCAATTCCCAAGAAGGCTCATACTAAAGAACATTCAAAACATCAGACAGTTGCACTCATCACCCATGCTAGTAAGGTCATGCTTAAAATCTTGCATCCTAGGCTTCAGCATTACATGAACCAAGAACTTCAGATGGCCACGCTGGGTTTAGAAAAGGAAGAACCAGAGATCAAATTTCCAACATTCTCTAGATCATAGAAGAAGCAAAGGAACTCCAGAAAAACATCTACCTTTGCTTCATTGACTATGGTAAAGCCTCTGTTCAGTTCAGTCCCTCAGTTGTATCCGACCCTTTGCGACCCCATGAATCGCAGCATGCCAGGCCTCCTTGTCCATCACCATCTCCCGGAGTTCACTCAAACTCATGTCCATCGAGTCGGTGATGCCATTCAGCCATCTCATCCTCTGTTGTCCCCTTCTCCTCCTGCCCCCAATCCCTCCAAGCATCAGAGTCTTTTCCAATGAGTCAACTCTTGGCATGAGGTGGCCAAAGAATTGGAGTTTCAGCTTTAGCATCATTCCTTCCAAAGAACACCCAGGGCTGATCTCCTTTAGAATGGACTGGTTGGATCTCCTTGCAGTCCAAGGAACTCTCAAGAGTCTTCTCCAACACCACAGTTCAAAAGCATCAATTCTTCGGTGCTCAGCTTTCTTCATAACAGAACTGGACATGGAACAACAGACTGGTTCCTAACAGGAAAAGGAGTACGTCAAGGCTGTATATTGTCACTCTGCTTATTTAACTTCTATGTGGAATACATCATGAGAAACGCTGGGCTGTAAGAAGCACAAGCTGGAATCAAGATTGCCGGGAGAAATATCAATAACCTCAGATATGCAGATGACACCACCCTTATGGCAGAAAGTGAAGAGGAACTCAAAAGCCTCTTGATGAAAGTGAAAATGGAGAGTGAAAAATTTGGCTTAAAGCTCAACATCAGAAAACGAAGGTCATGGCATCTGATCCCATCACTTCATGGGAAATAGATGGGGAAACAGTGGAAATAGTGTCAGACTTTATCTTTTGGGCTCCAAAATCACTGCAGATGGTGAATGCAGCCATGAAATTAAAAGACGCTTACTTCTTGGAAGAAAAGTTATGACCAACCTAGATAGTATATTGAAAAGCAGAGACATTACTTTGCCAACAAAGGTCCGTTTAGTCAAGGCTATAGTTTTTCCAGTGGTCATGTATGGATGCGAGAGTTGGACTGTGAAGAAAGTCTCTGTGGATCACAACAAACTGTGAAAAGCTCTTAAAGAGATGGGAATACCAGACTGTCTTACCTGTCTCCTGAGAAACCTGTATGCAGGTCAAGCAGCAACAGTTAAACCCTGTATGGAACAACTGATTGGTTAACGACTGAGAAAGGAGTATGACAGGGCTGTCTGCTGTCACCCTCTTTATTTAAGCTATATGCTGAGCACCTCATGAGGAATGCCAGGTTGGATGAGTTACAAGCTGGAATCAAAATAGAGAGAGACATCAACAACCTCAGATATGCAGATGAAACCACTCTAATGTCAGAAAGTGAAAAAGAACTAAAGAGCCTCTTGATGAGAGTGAAGGAGGAGAGTGAAAGAGTCGGCTTAAAACGAAATACTAAAAAAACTAAGATCATGGCATCTGGTCCCATTACTTCAAGGCAAATAGAAGGGGAAAAGGTGGAAGTAGTGAGAGATTTCCTCTTCTTGGGCTCTAAAATCACTGTGGATGGTGACTGCAGCCTTGAAATCAGGAGTTGATTGCTTCTTGGCAGGAAAGCTATGACAAACCTAAACAGTGTGTTGAAATGCAGAGACATAACTGTTGACAAATGTCTGTATAGTTAAGGCTATGGTCTTCCTAGTGGTCACATATGATTGTTAGAGCTGGACTGTAAAGAAGGCAGAACCCCAAAGAATTGATGCCTTTGAACTGTGGGGCTGGAGAAGAGTCCTGAGGGTCCTTTGGATAGGAAGGAGGTCAAACCAGTCAATCTTAAGGGAAAATCAACCCTGAATACTCATTGGGAGGACTGATGCTAAAGCTGAAGCTCCAGTACTTTGGTCACATTGATGTGAACAGCCTGACTCATTGGAAAAGTCCCTGGTGCTGGGAAAGATTGAGGGCAGGAGGAAAAGAAGGCATCAGAGAATGAGATGGATGGATGGCATCACTGATGCAATGGACATGAACTTGGGCAAGCTTTGGGAGATGGTGAGGTTCAGGGAGGCCTGGCATGCTGCAGTCCGTGGGGTCACAAAGAGCCAGACACGACTGGGTGACTAAACAACAATAAGACTTAGAAGTTTAAAGAAAGGGAAATTTTAATAAAATTTTTTTGTCAGTCTTAATTAGAATTTTTATTGTATTTATTGTCAAAATATTTTTCATTTATATTATTCCCTAGGAGATATTGCTGAGTAGGTGTTTGTATTTTTATTTTATTTATTTACTCCTTAATTGAGGGATAACTGCTTTACAATGTTGTGTTGGTTTTCTGCCATACAATGCAAATCATTCATGACTATATCTATCCCTGCCCTTTTTAATGAAATTGATTGCAAAATAAGGAATTGCAAATAGCTAGAGATGCAAAGGAGCATTACCAGATAATACTAGTGTGTAAGAGTTGATAGGTGATTACACATGTATAAGGAAAACAATCTACTCATTTGCATGAATTGTTATCGCACGATAAATTACCAACATAAGAAGTGGATAATTAGATCAATTCATATTTGGAATTTTGCCAGGTTGATGTGACAGGACAAAGACAATAAGAGTTTTATTTATTAATAAGAACATACTTGAAATTATTAGCCCTGGTACATAAATAGGAAAGGGTATGAAGTTAGGAGTGACTGATGAATTAGAAGAAATAAAGGGGCTTAATGAGACTGACACACTGGAGGAGTAGGAGTAGTTAAGTGATCAAGTACAGAACTTTACACCTCCAGTTTCACCTGCATATTCAATTGTGGGTGTCATCTGCTGCCAAACTTAAAAAGGAGAGTGCATCAGTAAGGGGAAGAATCACAAGTGACAAATATCCAACATATAAGTTGATTAAAGATATACGTTTATGTCTCACAGAAAAGAATTCTAGAACTGGGTAATAGAGTAGCCCCATGAAATTGTCAAAAACCCAGTTCATTTTAATTTCTCCACCATCCATGTCATATTACATGTCATATAGTTTTCGAGTTCTGCCGGCGTCCAGCCCCGGTGGATCCAGGGAATTCGAAGCGGGGATGGCGTCGGCGAGGATCAGGAAACAACTGCTTAATTAAACTTTAATTAAGGATATAAAGAGTAATAGAATAAGGATAGCTCAGTGAGGAAATTCAGTGGAGAAAAGAGGCTGAAATAAGGATAGCTCAGTGAGGAAATTCAGTGGAGAAAAGAGGCTGAATAAAGTAGTTTTTATACCTTAAGTTATGCATAGAGGATAATGGGGGAAGGGGTAGAGTCTTGCAGTAAGCCAGGCTTTCTTCCTGCAAACTTATCATATGCAGAAGCTTAGGTGATTTGCATCATCTTCTGGCCCAGAGGCCTGTTAACATTTTAAGACCTTTTCTTCAGAAAACTTATTTTTCTCTAAAGGTGATTAGTCAAGCGCCACCCTCCAAAAGCAATAGATAAAGTTGCATTCCTACAGAGCAAAGGTGTGGTGGGCTATAACAAGAAAAAGAATTAACTCTAGGGTCCCAGGTTACAAACATTAAAGCTACTATTTACACCAATTATATTAATCAATACACTGCCAGGGACACAGCAGGTAAGGGATATGGAGACTTAGCAGCAAACATTGGCCCAACAAGTGAAAAACCCTTCACCAATACAATTTCTAATCAATCTTTTAACTGCTCAAAGGAATCTGTATTTAGACAGTTTAGAACATCTCATGCCTCTCACAGTTGGGAGGCTCTGAGCAATCACATGTGGCTGGAAAAACCTATTCAGGCAGGCTAGAGGATTTCCAAAGGAGTTTGTAGGTTGAAACACTGTCACACCCAGGAATTGTTAACTGGAACTGTAAGCTAACTCTTTTTTCAGAGAGAGGTAGTGGGGGACAGGCCCCCGTAAAGTCAGAGGTGTAGGTGAAAGCACAAGGCAGAAAGTAGGCAGACTCTGGTTTTGGGGGTAGATGCTCGAGAATTTCCAGGGGGACTCCTGAGCCTTGATCCCGCCTTTGCGTATGCCAAGCCTCCTTCCTCATGACCTTTGGCATGGGCGGAGCTCGCTCCCCGCAGAGTTCTAGCCATCATGATATATTACAGTCAGCAGAAAGTAAAGAAGAATAGAAAGGCACAATTTACCTTTAAGGACACATCCTTATAATTCAGCTGATATACAGCATCATCATTTATTCACTTTCAGTAGAGAGATAAGGAAATCTAATATTTATATTAGCTGTCATAGGAAAGTATAATAATAAGGATAAATAAAGAAGATTTAAGAAGGATAAATAAATAAAGAAGGATAAAATAAAGAGGAAGGGAGAATTGATATGAGGCAATCATCAGTCTGTGTCCAGAGCTTCATCTTGAGAATGAACAAGTAAGGAATAAGAAAAATATCTATTTGTATCTCATTGGGGGAGAATTGTGATTTTCATTGGGGATCAAAGTAATCATTTCTCATGGAGTGGGGTAGACATATGAATTACAACATCGCACATTCTTCACCTACACAGATGGTTAGGGAGCCTGACTCAGAGGACCAAAGTCTGAAAAGTGGTTTTAGGACACCATAGAATGTGTTCTGGGGAAAGGTGAAGATGTGGGATTCATCTGTCATATTATAGAAAGATACATCTCCAGCCTCATAATCCAGAAATACCCTCACAATAACGGGTTTTTCTCTTAGAATAAGACGGGTTTCTGGGGAGGTGAGGGCCCAATACTCCCCCTCATAGAACCTAATGGCCCAGAAACCATTCTTTGGGGACATTGTGACCCTACCCTTCCTTGTTACATTATCCCTACAAACTCCCAGGTCCCAGGAACAGGCGTCCCCAACCTCTATGTCCCAGGAGTATCTCCCTGAGATGATGCACAATTGACCCAGCACACAGGGAATGGAGCTGAATCTCTCTGAGGAGCTGGGAATTTCTTGACATCTTTCTTGCCAGGAAACTTGTCTCCCTTCTTCAGACAGGAGGAGGGCAGGATGAGCAGTGGCTGCATCCAGGGTCATATTTACTGCAAAGACAAGCAGACCATCATGTTTCTGGGAAGGGTATCAGTAGACCTGGGACAGAGGGTTCTCATTCTGTAAGGACTCCTTTCACCCTGGGTAGATCAGCTCGCTTCCACCCAACATTCCTCCAGACTGTCCCACAAAGAAAAAGGTCCCTTGTGGATCATCACATACTCACCAGCTTTGAATTCTTCTTTCCTCCAATCTACAAGGAACAAGTGAACATGAGAACCTACCATCTGAAAAACAAAGCTGCCTGTCTGTCAAAAATACTATGAATATAAACTCCCTAGGATTAATTCAAGAATAATAGCAATAAAAGAAAATACCCTTTTATAAGTTAAACTGTTTTTTAAAACATTCTTCTAAATTATGTCTGACTTGAGACTTGACCCATCCCTATACCCTCTAGGTTGACATTCCTGCAGGATAAATATCTAGACTTTATTTACAGTGTTTGAGAGAAAATAGGGAATGTGGTGTTTCTGACAAAATAGCTTGTTGATCACATTAGTTTCCTCAGATTTTAGCCAGTGAAAACCACTTTATATAGAATGCAAGACAATTAAAAAGTCTGCTAAAATTTAGCATTTCACACACATTATTATCTCTTATCATATGAGTAATCTATGGAATTCATGTTATGTATGCTTTGGAGTTTCTTTGATTTTCAGTATATGTTTTACACACAGTAGATGTTCATTTAAAATATTTTTGATCATAGAATTTTCTTCAGCAGGGTCTATGTAACTCACCAGGGTATAATGGTACATTCCTCCAGGCTGCAAAAGAACAAAATAGGAAACCCTTTACCTTTTTTTTCCTTACCAGATTTCTCTTACTATTGTTTTCTTTTTCTGTTTTCTTTATTCCCTTTCTTGTTTTGAATCCCTTGAGCTTTCTCTTTCTATCCTGTATTATCTTCATATTCTGTTTTTTTCAAACATGAAAATAAAAGTGGTCAGGTGTAGGAAAGGTAGAAATAAAGCAGCAACAAAAGATCAGAAGGATATTGGAGGAGGGTGAGGAAGATTAAGTAAAGATGAGAAGGAAGAAAGGAAGAAAGGAGAAAAAATATGCTGAATCACTCATCATTTACCCTTCAAAGACAATTCACTGAAATTACAGAATTTAGAAGGTAGTGTTAGAAATTCTTCTTTGCTGACTACAGACATTTTTATTTTGTTTTCCCATCCTATCCTACTGCACTAGAGACAAGACTCAAGATAGACACAAGAATGGAGTTTTCTGAGAGCTAAGCATTACTCACCATGTTTGTATTGAGCTTTCCTCTTATCTGAGAGACAATATAGAAACACACATATATGAGACAGGATTTCTTAACATCATAAGGAAGAGGCAATTAAAGCCACACATCTGCCAATGTTTGTGTTTGCATACTGATCAGGTATTGCTCATTCAAAAATAATGACAGAAATCTCTAAAGTTCATTCCATATGAAACATTTACTAGAGTATGAAGAATACAGTTTGACATGTAGAATGATGAGGATATAAATAATTCTTATAATAGGTTACTAAAATTGAATTGGAATATCTTATAAAATCATTTTAGAATTTAGGAATATATTATCAATGAAGTTTCTCTGAGTCTAAATGCAATACAAAAGATGCTAAAGGATGAACAATTTGTTGAATAATTGAATTAATCAAAGCAAATATGAAAGAAGAATAATAGCTATGATAGGAAACAAAAATAACAAGGCAAAATCAAGAAAAACATTTATATACCTTGGTGTCTTGAGAATATGGTCAAGAGAAGTTCACTAGCAAGTCTTAAGATTACATTTGTTATCAATAGACAAAGTCCTTCTGGATGAACTCTCACTCACCAGGTTTGGAGCCTGAGTTCAGCCTTCTAAGAACTGGGACAATATCACGTACAAAACAATGGGCCTTGCATCTCAGAGGACAACTTGGAGAACCCAAGTTAAGGAAAACTTTCTATTAAATGGGGAAAACCACATTTTAAAGAAAATTTATTATTAATGGAGAAAACCATATTCTTCTAGCCTAATCCCTTTCATGTCAATAAGCTTATGATGAAATTATGATCATTATCTGAAGATTATATCAGAGGAAGGAAGGGAAACAAAGAAAGTGTGTTTCTAGAAATTACATCACCAAAAGGCTGTAAAAATAACAGTTACCAATTTCATTCTGAAGTTCCCCTGAAAAGTAAAATGGAAGAAACTCAAATAAGTGTCAAGGGAAAACAACACAGAAATGAAAATAAGCTGGTTCACAGAAAATTTCCAGTTCACAGAAAATTTCCAGTTCACAGAAAATGGTAGGATGAATGTAATCAGAAAACAAAACAAAACAAAACAATACAAAAATGGGAAAATGGCAAGGAATTCCACTTCTATCTTAGAAAAGTGAGAAAAAGAAATGAATTCCATAATTGACTAAATAAGAAGAATGGCTAAGGTGTTGACAGAAACTAACTAGGATTTGATCTGGTACATATTTTTTTTATGCATGGTTTTAAGGATATAAGTAGTTAAAAATTTTGATCAAAAATATACTTAATAAAATAATCTTAGAATGAATGTTATCTTCATTGTAGTGTAGTGATATTGATTTTCTAATTTTACAAATCTTTCTAAATATATCAGATTAAGCAGGATATCATTAAGTGCAAACATCATTTGTATATTTAGGGTAAATATGTAAGTCCTGAAAAAGTCTTTCAGGAAGATGTCACAAACATTGATAAAGTGAATGGCTGTAATAAGTTGGGGTACAATATTTTTGTAAGGCAGATGGTTTCCAAATCTTTACACTTAACACAACTGCAATATATTTAATTTAGTTGTCAACTGAAGGACTTTCAAAATCAGTTGTGAAAGCCTATAGTGTCTGGTTTTATCATCTACTGAAGAAAGCCAAAGAATTGAGTGTCATGGCTCTAACTAAATTCTTTCCATTCCTATTAACTTACATCATTGAATGTTTTCTAGAAAACATATATAGAATAGAAACCATCTACCTATCAACTTCATGCCTTTCATCTCACCAACTTCTTAATGAAACTTGCAAGTCCTTGCAAGGCAGAAGAAGCCAGTCTTTATAGGGAATGCACAGTATGAAGTGATAAGAGAAGGAATGGAAAACTAGAGAAGGTGTGGAAACAGAAATGGACAGATTTAAAATGGGAGAATTCCCACACCAAAATATTAGGGTGGAACTAATAGACACGCAGGAGAAAGTCATGCCAATAACAAGGAATACAGATGAGAAGTCAGGCAATGTTAAATGTTGCATCAATCATTTTAAAGGGGATCAAGACTAATGAAACATCAGAAAATTTACCTAGTTTATTCCGAAGTACTTCTAAAAAAAAAAAAAAAAAAAAAAGGAAAATAAGTGTAAATGACATGGGGAAAAACTACAAAGACAATGCAAATTTATTGGAAAATTCATATTTAATATTAACCATATCCAGTTTCAGATGAACACACACACACAGAAATTGACTCAGAGGTCAGTATTGTTCAGAGATATGCTACAGTAAATGAAGAAAGGAGAAATGGAGTTAATGTAGTTAGTTGACAAATGTTTTAGGATTATTACTTCTGGTGGTTAATTTGTAAAATGACTCTTGATCCCTTTGGCAATATTTAGGCTCCTATTGTCTTGTTCATTAGCTTTAGTATGGTCATTGGATGTTTTTAGATGTATTAGTCAATTCTTATCATTGTAGTAGCTACAGTGTATAAAGTTGCCGCAAACAGTGTTTAAAGGAATAACGAAGCACTGTTGGCATAGATCATATACT
Organism: Bos indicus; assembly: GCF_029378745.1. Classification (NCBI taxonomy): domain Eukaryota; kingdom Metazoa; phylum Chordata; class Mammalia; order Artiodactyla; family Bovidae; genus Bos; species Bos indicus. The sequence continues at coordinate 28,896,516 of NC_091782.1, read as the reverse complement.
GTCAGGTTTCTGAGTGCTCTTTTTACAACCGTTATTGCCACCAATTAATTTTCTACCTTGTTGTATGTGAGTTTCTGTTTAATTCATGCATGAATGAAACTTAACCCAATCACATGGGTGCTGAATCCAGGAGAAAGGAGTAGGTTTTCTGAGAGAGATTCTGTTTCTCAGCAACCATGCTTTTTACTGTTTCTACTCCTCTATGAGAGAAAATATCTAAACACACAATATAAGACAGGTTTTCTGAACATTATAAAGCTGCAACCAAAGCTCTACCTCTCCTAATGATTGTTTCTGCGACATTTTCAAGTCATGTTCTTTTTGTAATTAAAGAGGTACATCTCTATAACCCATTCTACTGAAAATATCACTACAATTTGAAGAACACTATCATGTGATATGTAGAGATATAGAATTATAAATAATTTTGTGCTAGAATATTAAAAAGAACTGTGTAATTATCTCAGGACATAACTTTAGACTTTAGTGATTTATTATCAATGACATTTGAGTGAAAAAAAAAATAGGATCCAAAAGGAAGAGTGATTTGGCAAATTAACAATCAAATGAGTAAAAATAAAAATGAAAGAGGATTCATAACTATGGTTGGAAATTGAAAATAACTGGGCCAGGAAGGACTAGTGTTGGAAGGACTAATGTTGTAGCAGAAACTCCAATACTTTGGGGACCTGATATGAAGAACTGACTCATTGGAAAAGACCCTGATGCTGGGAAAGATTGAAGGTGGGAGGAGAAGGGGATGACAGAGGATGAGATGGTTGGATGGCATCACTGACTCAATGGACATGAGTTTGAGTAAACTCTGGGAGTTGGTGATGGACAAGGAGGCCTGGCGTGCTGAGGTCCATGGGGTTGCAGAGTTGGACATGACTGAACGACTAAACTGAACTGAACTGATGATTAGTGATTTGGAACATTTTTGTTTGTTTTACAAATCTATTGGACATTTGTATTTTTTTTGGAGAAATGTTTATTCAAATTTTTTGTCCATTTTTAATTGACTTATTTGGTTTTTGCTGTTTTCAGCAAAATGGTTTTTTTGGGTTTTGCCATTTTGAGTTATTTGGTTTTTGCTATTGAATTCCTTATATAGTTTGGATATTAATCCTTTCAGATACATGGTTTGTGAATATTTTCTTCCATTCTCTTGGTTGCTCTTTACTTTGTTAGTCCTTTCCCTTGCTGTGCAGAAGCTTTTGGTGAAATCCCATTGGCCTGTTTTCAAAAATTTTTTATTACCTGTGTTGTTGGAGTCATATAAAAAATATACCCAGACTAATGTCAAAGAGACTTTTCTCTAGGTTTGCTTCTAATAGTTTTAAGTCTGAAATTCAAGTCTTTAATCCATTTTGAGTTGATTTTTGTATAAGTTTGAAAGAAAATTTCCATTTATTCTTCTATTTTATGTTATTGATGTCATAATTTACCTGTTTTTGTATTGAGTATCTATTAACAAATTATTATTTTTTAATTCATTTTTAATTGGAGGCTAATTGCATCACAGTATTGTGTTGGTTTCTGCTGTACAACAAAGTGAATCAGCTATAAGTATACACATATCCTCTCCCTACTGAGCCTCCCTCCTAGCTCCTATCCTACCCCTCTAGTTCATCACAGAGCACCGAGCCAAGCTCCCTGTGTTATAGCAGTTTCCTACTAGCTATCTGTTGGTTTCTTTATTTGTTTTAAACAGTTTTATCTTTTAACTTTTTTAAAACTAGAGTGAAAAGTGATTTATGTACGATTTATGTAAAAGTGATTTATGTACCATTGCAGTACTACAGTATTCTGAATTTGACTGCATAACTTCACCAGTGAGTTTCATATTTTCAAATGTTATGTTACTAATTAATATCCTTTCATTTCTACATGAAAAACTTCATTTAACATTTCTTGTAAAGCAGGTTTAGTGGTTATGAGTCAGCTTTTTGATCTGCAAATTTTTTCTTTCTTTTTCATTGTTGGAGTTTAGTTTTGCCAGATATAATATACTTGTTGGGCAGTTGTTTTTCTTTCAATAGTTTGAGTATATTATCCAAGTCTCTTCTGACCTAAAAAGTTTCTTCTGAGAAATCCATTGATAGCTTTAAGAGGGTATTTTTGTATATGGGTTTCTCTCTTCTCTTGATCCTTTCAAAATTCTCTATTTTCTTTGTATTTTACTATGAAATATTTAAGAAAAATTAATGCCAAACTTTCTCAAATTCTTTCAAAAAAGAAGGGGAGAGGAAACTTTCAAGCTCATTTTTTGAGGCCAGCATCACCCTAATGCCAAAACCACAGAAGAAATCTAATACAAAATCTCAAGAAAAGAAATTTATAAGCCAATATACCAGGCACAAAAAGACAAATACTGCATGATTCCACCTAAATCTAGTATCTACAACAGTCAAATTCATAGAATAAAAATGTGAAGTGAGGATTGTCAAGGGCCAGGCTGATGGTCAAATAGGAAATTATTAATGAATGGGCATGACATTTCAGTTAAGCAAGAGAAATAAATTCTAGAGATTTTCTGTACAACATTGTATCTATAGTAAACAACATTGCATTGTACACATAAACTTTTATTATATCTCACATAAGTGTTCTTAACACAATACAATGAAATTATTGAATTATAGTTTGTTCAAGTTTCCCATGGCCATTTTCTTTCTACAGGGAAACCTTAACTCAAAAATTTTCATCAACTTAATGATCAGTATTGCTGCTCTGAACTCGTGTCTTCAAAAAAATAGAGATGAAAAGTGAGAGTTCATTCCCCCATAACTTGTCAATTAGTACTTTTTTACATTTCCTCAGTTTTTACCTTTTACTGATGTTACTCACTGGGAACAAAAGATTATTTATTACCTAATATTCCTTCTAATAGAGGGTAATTAATTCTAAACATCTGCAATAAGAGGCAAAATAAACTTTACTTAATTTGTATAGTGCTGTAAAAAGCAAATTCTCTGAGCACATTTTAGACAAAATGCATATTTCCTCCACTTAAATATTCCAGAAATTCAGAAGTGTATAACTAATGGAATTCATTATTAAATATGGTTCATGTATGTTTATTTTTTAACAGGGAACAACTTGTAGCATGAATAATTTAAATGCAATAGTGTTTAAGTGCAAATGGAAACAACTTTGTTGACTTCATTTGGAGTGAGAAAAAGTAAGGCACAATGATGTAAATTTAAGTCATACAGCATATAAGGAACATGTTTGTTTCAAGGACAGTAAAACAAGGAACAAGGCAACATGGACAAAAGATCCAAAGACTATGTGCACAGTGTAAAATGGCTAATGGAACTTACCATTTTCTACTACTACTGCATCTGAAAAACAGAGAGAAATATTAATTTATTTAGTTGATTATTCAATCGGAATAATCATAGGTTGTTGTCAGTGTCATATTTTCTGAAAAATATATAGATGGGATTTTACTCAAACCCAGAGTCAGGGAGCTAATTGAAAATGGCCTTCTCTGATGGCTTTTATAGATATTTTCTTGGGAATGATAATGGGAAAACGAATAAACTTTAGAGAGGAAATATGCACTCCTCTCTCAGGATAGTTGAAAGAATATAATGTGCCCAGATAGGGACATATCAACTTAGAATTAAACAGATTGTAAAGGAGAAAATTTTGGAGCTTTTATCCAGAAAATGACCCTGATGATCGTGGCAGTGGATCCTTTAATCTGTTTCTCAACAACCTGATCATGAAGATACAGAATACTTCTGAAGCACAAAGTGAAGATAATAAGCAAAAGGAAAGAGAATGAAGGAAGGGAAGAGAAATGAAGAAGGGGAAAGAATGAAACAGAACTTGGAGTAGACCTGAAAGCAGAAACGTAGTATGACATGTGGGAAACTAAGTAGGAGTAAGAGAAAGTAAAAGGCAAAAGAAACAAAATGAGGGAGTGAAAACAAGGGAAAAAATCTCTAATAGGCAAAGTAGCAGAGTCCTTGAAGAACAAACATTACCAGGTGTCTGCAAAAATTGATCTGAAAAATAAAATGGAAAGTACCATATTAATGATGTGGGAAACAAACAGATTAAAATCTTAAAATCTGCTTGCACAAGGGTAAAGGTAGCAAGTTGAGGGTGAAGAAGAAGAAATTAACAACCACTGATTTTTCTGTTTTCAGTAACATTAATGTCCACTGTGTTACAATAACATAGCCTTATATTCCACCACGGATGGATTAGTAAGTACTATGACTTTCTAAATCCCCAAATAGCCTCAACTGTCTTATACTTCTTTCTTATTCTTTCTTACTCTATCATTTCTGCTTAACTTTTCCTTTGACATTATTTGTTCCCTTTCCTCAGTACTTTGAATTTTTTGCCATTTTCCATATAAAAACATAAACTTGGTAATTTGTGTCTTCTCATTTTTTTGTTAATACTTGCCAGTCTGATTGATCAATTGCATTATTTTTTCAAAGAACAAACTTTGTTTTATTAATTTTCTCTATTGTTTTTTTGCTTTTAATATCATTGATTTCTCATATTATATTTATTATTTATCTTTTCAGAATTGCTTTGGGTTTATTTTGTTCATTTCAAAACTTTCTTAATCTGTAGTATTAGATAATTTATTGATATGTTCTTCATATTATAAGAATATAATTTACTAAGATGGGGGAGGAATAGGATGGGGAGACCACTTTTCCCCCAACAAATTCATCAAAAGAACATTTGAACACTGAGTAAATCCCACAAAACAACTTCTGGATGCTGGCAGAAGACATCAGGCACCCAGAAAAACAGCCCATTGTCTTTGAAAGGAGGTAGGAAAAAATATAAAAGATAAAAAGAGAGACAAAAGAGTAGGACGGAGCTCTTTCTCGGGAAGTGAGTCTTAAAAGAGAACTTTCCAAACACCAGGAAACACTCTCACTGCCGAGTCTGTGGCAAGCCTTGGAACCAGAGAGGGCAACATAACCGAGAGGAAAAATAAATAAATAATTAAACCCCACAGTTTACATGCCCAGTGGTAACTTCCACAGTGGAGAAGCAGCGCAGACTTTTGCATCCGCCACTAGCAAGCGGGGGCTGGCAGGGAGGCGTGGGCTGCATTGCTTAGAGTAAGGACCGGGCCTGAATGCCCCGAGGGCAATCTGAGGGAACTAACTTGGGATAGCAAACCAGACTGTGGGATAGCTACCATGTGAAAAGCCCTAACTTAAGACACTGCCAGGCCCGCTCACAGAACAAAGGACTTAGCAGAGCTAGCCAGCTACAGACCGGCCCATCCTCTTCCATTGACAGGCAGGCGAGGGCAGCCAGAGTTGGAAAGGGGCAATCATGGCTCCAGAGAGGCATTATCTACCAAACTGCAAGCAGGCTTCATTGCTAACCAAGAGTTCTTGGGATTCTGGATGGTCAACATCCGCCTAAGAAAGTGCACCAGTTGTACACCCAGAAAACCGAGCCACAGGGACAGGGGAGGCGATAAGTCGCAGTGGCCATGTTCACCAAACACCTGGTCACCTGAGCTGCTCAGACCTGGGAAGAGCACAAAACGCAGGTTCAGCAGAGTCTGTGCCTCTGAGAACTACCCGAGTGCCTGAATCTGAGTGGCTTAGACCTGTGAGGTGCATACAACACAGGGCCGGCCTCAGACAGATCCTGGCAGAGCAAACTAGAGCCTAAGCAGTGTAGACAGGGAAAGAACACTCGCCATGAGCAGGGGCAAACCCAGTGTGGCAAAGACACTGCGAGCACACACCAGTATTATTTGTTTGCAGTGTCCCTCCCCAAGCACAACTAAACAAGTGAGCCTAAAAAAGTGTCCACCACCGCCCCCTTGTGTCAAGACAGAAATTAGACACTGAAGAGACCAGCAAACAGAAGAAGCTAAAACAGAGGGAACGTCCTTGGAAGTGACAGGTGCAATAGATTAAAATTCTGTAGTTAGTACCGACTACATAAGAAGGGGCCTATAGATCTTGAGAAATATAAGTCGGATCAAGGAACTATCCGAAAATGAACTGACCCCACACTGTCCACAACAACACCAGAGAAAGTCTTAGATATATTTTTACTATCATTCTGTAACTTAAAATTTTTTTTTTTAATTTTTAAGTCCCCTGTTACTTCTTTAATTTTCATTTTTGTAACCTACTATTACTTTTTCAAAAAAGTAATAATTTATTTTTTTAAAGCAAACTTCATATATATATATATTTTATAATTTTTGTGATTTTTTCCCCTTTAATATTGTATTTTTGAAAATCCAACCTTTACTCTAGATTTTTAATCTTTGCTTTTTGGTATTTGTTATCAATTTTGTACCTTTAAGAACCCAATCTTCAGTACCCATTTTTACTTGGGAGCGAGATTACTGGCTTGACTGCTCTCTCCCTCTTTGGACTCTCCTTTTTCTCCACCAGGTCGCCTCTCTCTCCTCCCTCCCCCTTCTCTTCTCTACCAAAATCTGTGAATCTCTGTGTGTTCTGGAGGGTGGAGAACACTTAGGGAACTGATTACTGGCTGGATCTGTCTCTCCTTTTGATTCTCCCTTTTCTCCTCCTGGTCACCTCTGTCTCCTTCCTCCATCTTCTCTTCTCTGTATAACTCCGTGAACATCTCTGAGTGGTTCAGACTGTGGAGCGCACATAAGGAAGTGATTACTGGCTAGCTTGCTCCCTCCTCTTTTGATTCCACCACATGTCATCCTGGTCACCTCTATCTCCTTCCTCCCTCTTCTCTTCTCCATGTTACTCTGTGAATCTCTCTGGGTGTCCCTCACTGTGGAGAAACTTTTCATCTTTAACCTAGATGTTTTATCAATGGTTCTGTATAGATGGAGAAGACTTGAAGCTACTGTAAAAACAAGACTGAAAACCAGAAGCAGGAGGCTTAAGTCCAAATCTTGAGAACACCAGAGAACTTCTGATTCCAGGGAACATTAATTGACAGGAACTCATCTAACACCTCTATACCTACACTGACACCAAGGACCACTCAAGGACCAACAAGTTCCAGAGCAAGACATACCATGCAAATTCTCTAGCAACACAGCAACATAGCCTTGAGCTTCAATATACAGGTTGCCCAAAGTCACTCCAAACCCAATGACATCTCATAACTCATTACTGGACATGTCATTGCACTCCAGAGAGAAGAAATCCAGCTCCACCAGCAGAACACTGACACAAGCTTCCCAAACCAGGGAACCTTGACAAGCCACCCATACAACCCCACCCACAGCGAGGAAACTTCACATTAAAGAGAACTCCACAAACTGCCAGAATACAGAAAGGCCACCCCAAACACAGCAATATAAACAAGGTGAAGAGACAGAGGAATGCCCATCAGGTAAAGGAACAGGATAAATGCCCACCAAACCAAAAAAAAAAAAAAAAAAATAGGAAGAGATAGGGATTCTACCTGATAAAGAATTCCAAATAATGATAGTGAAAATGATCCAAAATCTTGAAAACAAAGTGGAATCACAGATAAATAGCCTGGAGACAAGGACTGAGAAGATGCAAGAAAGGTTTAACAAGGACCTAGAAGAAATAAAAAAGAGTCAATCAATAATGAATAATGCAGTAAATGATATCAAAAACACTCTGGAGGGGACCAACAGTAGAATAATGGAGGCAGAAGATAGGATTAGTGGGGTAGAAGATAGAATGGTAGAAATAAATAAATCAGAGAGGAAAAAAGAAAAATGAATTAAAAGAAATGAGGACAATCTCAGAGACCTCTGGAACAATGTTAAACGCCCCAACTTCCTAATCATAGGAGTTCCAGAAGAAGAAGACAAAAAGAAAGACCATGAGAAAATACTTGAGGAGATAATAGTTGAAAACTTCCCTAAAATGGGGAAGGAAATAATCACCCAAGTCCAATAAACCCAGAGAATCCCAAATCGAATAAACCCAAGGTGAAACACGCCAAGACACATGCTAATCAAATTAACAAAGATCAAATACAAGGAACAAATATTAAAGCAGCAAGGGAAAAACAACAAATAACACACAAGGGGATTCCCATAAGGATAACAGCTGATCTTTCAATAGAAACTCTTCAGGCCAGGAGGGAATGGCAGGACATACTGAAAGTGATGAAAGAAAATAACCTACAGCCCAGATTACAGTACCCAGCAAGGATCTCATTCAAATATGAAGGAGAGATCAAAAGCTTTACAGACAAGCAAAAGCTGAGAGAATTCAGCACCACCAAACCAGCTCTTCAAAAATGCTAAAGGATCTTCTCTAAACAGGAAACAAAAAAGGGTGTATAAACTCAAACCCAAAACAACAAAGTAAATGGCAATGGGGTCATACTTATCAATAATTACCTTAAATGTAAATGGGTTGAATGGCCAAACCAAAATACAAAGACTGGCTAAATGGATACAAAAACAGGACCCCTATATATGCTATCTACAAGAGACCCACCTCAAAACAAGGGAAACATACAGACTGAGACTGAAGGACTGGAAAAAGATATTCCATGCAAATAGACATCAACAGAAAGCAGGGGTAGCAATATTCATATCGGATAAAATAGACTTTAAAACAAAGGCTATGAAAAGAGACAAAGAAGGACAATACATAATGATCAAAGGATCAATCCAAGAAGAAGATATAACAATTATAAATATATAAGCACCCAACATAGGAGCACCTCAATATGTAAGACAAATGCTAACAAGTATGAAAGGGGAAATTAACAATAACACGATAACAGTGGGAGACTTCAATACCCCACTCACACCTATGGATAGATCAACTAGACAGAAATTAACAAGGAAACACAAACTTTAAATGATACAATAGACCAGTTAGACCTAATTGATATCTATTGGACATTTCAGCTCCAAACAATGAATTTCACCTTTTTCTCAAGTGCACATGGAAAATTCTCCAGGATAGATCACATCCTGGGCCATAAATCTACCCTAGGTAAATTCAAAAAATTTAAATTTTGAATTCTTGAAATCATTCCAAGAATCTTTTCTGACAACAATGCAGTAAGATTAGATCTCAATTACAGGAGAAAAACTATTAAAAATGCCAACATATGGAGGCTGAACAACACTCTGCTGAATAACCAACAAATCACAGAAGAAATCAAAACAGAAATCAAAATATGCATAGGAATGATTGAAAATGAAAACACATTTTGAAAACACAACAACTCAAAACCTGTGGGACACTGTAAAAGCAGTGCTAAGGGATATACATAGCAACACAGGCATATCTCAAGAAACAAGAAAAAAATCAAATAAATAACCTAACTCTACATCTAAAGCAACTAGAAAAGGAAGAAATGAAGAACCCCAGGGTTAGTAGAAGGAAAGAAATCTTAAAAATTAGGGCAGAAATAAATGCAAAAGAAAAAAAAGAGACCATAGCAAAAATCAACAAAGCCGAAAGCTGGTTCTTTGAAACAATAAATAAAATTGACAAACCATTAGCCAGACTCATCAAGAAACAAAGGGAGAAAAAATCAAATCCATAAAATTAGAAACAAAAATGGAGAGATCACAACAGACAACACAGAAATACAAAGGATCATAAGAGACTACTATTAGCAATTATATGCCAGTAAAATGGACAACGTGGAAGAAATGGACAAATTCTTAGAAAAGTACAACTTTCCAAAGCTGAACCAGGAAGAAATAGAAAATCTTAACAGACCCATCACAAGCACGGAAATTGAAACTGTAATCGGAAATCTTTCAGCAAACAAAAGCCCAGGTCCAGACAGCTTCACAGCTGAATTCTACCAAAAATTTAGAGAATAGCTGACACCTATCCTACTCAAACTCTTCCAGAAAATTTCAGAGGAAGGTAAACTTCCAAACTCATTCTATGAGGCCACCATCACCCTAATACCAAAACCTGACAAAGATGCCACGAAAAAAGAAAACTACAGGCCAATATCACTGATGAACATAGATGCAAAAATCCTTGACAAAATTCTAGCAATAAGAATCCAACAACACATTAAAAAGATCATACACCATGACCAAGTGGGCTTTATCCCACGGATGCAAGGATTCTTCAATATCTGCAAATCAATCAGTGTAATACACCACATTAACAAATTGAAAAATAAAAGCCATATGATTATCTCAATAGATGCAGATAAAGCCTTTGACAAAATTCAACAGCTATTTATGATAAAAACTCTCCAGAAAGCAGAAATAGAAGGAACATACCTCAACATAATAAAAGCTATATATGACAAACCCACAGCAAACATTATCCTCAATGGTGAAAAATCGAAAGCATTTCCCCTAAAGTCAGGAACAAGACAAGGGTGCCCACTTTCAGCACTACTATTCAACATAGTTTTGGAAGTTTGGCCATAGCAATCAGAGCAGGAAAAGAAATAAAAGGAATCCAAATTGGAAAAGAAGAAGTAAAACTCTCACTGTTTGTGGATGACATGATCCTCTACGTAAAAAAGCCTAAAGACTCCACCAGAAAATTACTAGAACTAATCAATGAATATAATAAATTTGCAGGATATAAAATTAACTCACAGAAATCCCTTGCATTACTATACAATAATAATGAGAAAATAACGAGAAAGAGAAATTAAAGAAACAATTACATTCACCATTGCAATGAAAAGTATAAAATACTTAGGAATCTATCTACATAAAAAACAAAAGACCTATATATAGAAAACTATAAAACAGTGGTGAAAGAAATCAAAGAGGACACTAATAGATGGAGAAATATACCATGTTCATGGATCGGAAGAATCAGTATAGTGAAAATGAGTATACTACTCAAAGCAATCTATAGATTCAATGCAATCCCTATCAAGCTACCAATGGTATTTTCCACAGAACTAGAAAAAATAATTTCACAATTTTTATGGAAATACAAAATACCTCGAATAACCAAAGCAATCTTGAGAAAGAAGAATGGAACTGGAGGATTTGACCTGCCTGACTTCAGGCTCTACTACAAAGCCACAGTCATCAAGACACTATGGTACTGACACAGAGACAGAAATATACATCAATGGAACAAAACATAAAGCCCAGAGATAAATCCATGCACCTATGGACAAGTGAAAGTGGAGAGTGAAAAAGTTGGCTTAAAGCTCAACATTCAGAAAACTAAGATCATGGCATCCAGTCCCACCACTTCATGGGAAATAGATGGGGAAACAGTGGAAACAGTGTCAGACTTTATTTTTCTGGGCTCCAAAATCATTGCAGATGGTGACCGCAGCCATGAAATTTAAAGACGCTTACTCCTTGGAAGGAAAGTTATGACCAACCTAGATAGCATATTGAAAAGCAGAGACATTACTTTGCCAACAAAGGTTAGTCTAGTCAAGGCTATGGTTTTTCCAGTGGTCATGTATGCATGTGAGAGTTGGACTGTGAAGAAGGCTGAGTGCCGAAGAATTGATGCTTTTGAACTGTGGTGTTGGAGAAGACTCTTGGAAGTCCCTTGGACTGCAAGGAGATCCAACCAGTCCATTCTGAAGGAGATCAGCCCTGGGATTTCTTTGGAAGGAATGATGCTAAAGCTGAAACTCCAGTACTTTGGCCACCTCATGCGAAGAGTTGACTCATTGGAAAAGACTCTGATGCTGGGAGGGATTGGGGGCAGGAGGAGAAGGGGATGACAGAGGATGAGATGGCTGGATGGCATCACTGACTCGATGGACGTGAGTCTGAGTGAACTCCGGGAGTTAGTGATGGACACGGAGGCCTGGCGTGCTGTGATTCATGGGGTCACAAAGAGTCGGACAAGATCAAACACAAAGAACAAATATTAAAAGCAGCAAGGGAAAAACAACAAATAACACACAAGGGAATTCCCATAAAGATAACAGCTGATCTTTCAGTAGAAACTCTTCAGGCCAGGAGGGAATGGCAGGACATACTTAAAGTGATGAAAGAAAATAACCTACAGCCCAGATTACTATACCCAGCAAAGATCTCATTCAAATATGAAGGAGAAATCAAAAGCTTTACAGACAAGCAAAAGCTGAGAGAATTCAGCACCACCAAACCAGCTCTTCAAATATGCTAAAGGATCTTCTCTAAACAGGAAACACAAAAAGGGTGTATAAACTCAAACCTAAAACAACAAAGTAAATGACAATGGGATCATGTTATCAATAATTACCTTAAATGTAAATGGGTTGAATGGCCAAACCATAAGACAAAGCTTGGATGAATGGATATAAAAACAAGACCCCTATATATGCAGTCTGCAAAAGACCCATCTCAAAACAAGGGACACATACAGGCTGAAGTGAAGGGCTGGAAAAACATATTTCACGCAAATTGAGACCAAAAGAAAGCAGGAGTAGCAATACTCATATCAGATAAAATAGACTTTGAAATAAAGGCTGTGAAAAGAGACAAAGAAGGAGACTACAAAATGATCAAAGGATCAATAGAAGAAGAAGATATAACAATTATAAATATATATGCACCCAACATAGGAGCACTGCAATATGTAAGGCAAATGCTGCCAAGTATGATAGGGGAAATTAACAGTCACACAATAACAGTGGGAGAGTTTAATACCCCACTCAAACCTATGGATAGATCAACTAAACAGAAAATTAGCAAGGAAACACAAACTTTAAATGATACGATAGACCAGTTAGACCTAATTGATATCTATAGGGCATTCCACCCCAAAACAATGAATTTCACCTTTTTCTCAAGTGCACACGGAACCTTCTCCAGGATAGATCACATCCTGGGCCATAAATCTGGCCTTGGTAAATTAAAAAAACATTGAAATCATTCCAAGCATCTTTTCTGAACACAATGCAGTAAGATTAGATATCAACTACAGGAAAAAAAACTATTAAAAATTCCAACATATGGAGGATAAACAACACGCTTCTAAATGACCAACAAATCACAGAAGAAATCAAAAAAGAAATCGAAGTATTCATAGAAATAAATGAAAATGAAAACACAACAACCCCAAACCTATGAGACTCAGTAAAAGCAGTGATAAGGGGAAGGTTCAAAGCAATACAAGCTTAACTCAAGAAACAAGAAAAAGGTCAAATAAATAACCTAACTCTACAGCTAAAGCTTGGATTAAAGCTCAACATTCAGGAAACTAAGATCATGGCATCTGGTCCCATCACTTCATAGGAAGTAGATGGGGAACCAGTGGAAATAGTGGCAGACTTTATTTTTTTCAGCTCCAAAATCACTGCAGATGGTGATTGCAGCCATGAAATTTAAAGACGCTTACTCCTTGGGAGGAAAGTTATGACCAACCTAGATAGCATGTTGAAAAGCAGAGACATTACTTTGCCAACAAAGGTCCATCTAGTCAAGGCTATGGTTTTTCCAGTGGTCATGTATGGATGTGAGAGTTGGACTGTGAAGAAAGCTGAGTGCTGAAGAATTGATGCTTTTGAATTGTGGTGCTGGAGAAGACTCTTGAGAGTCCCTTGGACTGCAAGGAGATCCAACCAGTCCATTCTAAAGGAGATCAGCCCTGGGATTTCTTTGGAAGGAATGATGCTAAAGCTGAAACTCCAATACTTTGGCCACCTTATGCGAAGAGAGTTGACTCATTGGAAAAGACTCTGATGCTGGGAGGGATTAGGGGCAGGAGGAGAAGGGGACGACAGAGGATGAGATGGCTGGATGGCATCACTGACTCAATGGACATGAGTTTGAGTAAACTCCGGGACTTGGTGATGGACAGGGAGGCCTGGCGTGCTGCGATTCATGGGGTCGCAAAGAGTCAGGCACGACTGAGCAACTGAACTGAAGTGAACACCCAGAACAACTAGAAAAGGAAGAAATGAAGAACCCCCCAGTTAATAAAGGAAAGAAATCATAAAAATTAGGGCAGAAATAAATTCAAAAGAAACAAAAGAGATGATAGCAAAAATCAACAAAGCTACAAGCTGGTTCTTTGAGAAGATAATTAAAATAGACAAACCATTAGCCAGACTCATGAAGGAAAAAGGGAGAAGAATCAAGTCAACAAAATTAGAAATGAAAATGGAGAAATCACAACAGACAACACAGAAATACAAAGGATCATAAGACTACTATCAGCAACCATATGCCAATAAAATCGACAACTTGGAAGAAATGGACAAATTCTTAGAAAAGTATAACTTTCCAAAACTGAACCAGGAAAAAATAGAAAATCCTAAAAGACCCATAACAAGCATGGAAATCGAAACTGTAATCAGAAATCTTCCAGCAAACAAAAGGCAGGACCAGATGGCTTCACAGCTGAATTCTACCAAAAATTTAGAGAAGAGCTAACACCTATCCTACTCAAACTCTTCCAGAAAATTACAGAGGGAGGTAAACTTCTAAACTCATTCTATGAGGCCACCATCACCCTAATACCAAAACCAGACAAAGATGCCACCAAAAAAGAAAACTACAGGTCAGTATCACTGATGAACATAAATGCAAAAATCCTTAACAAAATTTAGCAAACAGAATCCAACCACATATTAAAAATATCATACATTACGACCAAGTGGGCTATATCCCAGGAATGCAAGGATTCTTTAATATCCACAAATCAATCAATGTAATACACCACATTAACAAATTGAAAGATTAAAACCATATGGTTATCTCAATAGATGCAGAGAAAGCCTTTGACAAAATTCAACAACCATTTATGACAAAAGTCCTCCAGAAAGCAGGAATAGAAGGAACATGCTGCTGCTGCTGCTAAGTCGCTTCAGTCATGTCCGACTCTGTGCGACCCCATAGGTTGCAGCCCACCAGGCTCCGCCATCCCTGGGGTTCTCCAGGCAAGAACACTGGAGTGGGTTGCCGTTTCCGTCTCCAGTGTATGAAAGTGAAAAGTGAAAGTGAAGTCGCTCAGTTGTGTCCAACTCTTCATGACCCCATGGACTGCAGCCTACCAGGCTCCTCCGCCAATGGGATTTTCCAGGCAAGAGTACTGGAGTGGGTTGCCATAGAAGGAACATACCTCAATATAATAAAAGCTATATATGACAAATGCACAGCAAACATTATCCTTGATGGTGAAGAATTGAAAGCATTTCCCCTAAAGTCAGGAACAGGACAAGGGTGCCCACTCTCACCACTACTATTCAACATAGTTTTGGAAGTTTTGGCCACAGCAATCAGAGCAGAAAAAGAAATAAAAGGAATCCAGATTGGAAAAGAAGTAAAACTGTCACTGCAGATGACATGATCCTCTCCACAGAAAACAGAAAGACTCCACCAGAAAATTACTAGAGGTAATCACTAAATATAGTAAATTTGCAGAATATAAAATTAACTCACAGAAGTCCCTTGCATTCCTATATACTAACAATGAGAAAACAGAGAAGTTAAGGAAACAATTACATTCACCATTGCAATGAAAAGAATAAAATACTTAGGAATAAATCTACCTAAAGAAACAAAAGACCTATATATAGAAAACTATAAAACATTGATGAAAGAAATCAAAGATGACACAATAGTTGGAGAAATATACCATATTCATGGATCGGAATAATCAATGTAGTGAAAATGAGTATACTACCCAAAGCAATCTATAGATTCAATGCAATCCCTATCAAGTTATCAACCGTATTTTTCACAGAACTAGAACAAATAATTTCACAATTTGTATGGAAATACAAAATACCTCGAATAACCAAAGCAATCTTGAGAAAGAAGAATGGAACTGGAGGACTCAACCTACCTGACTTCAGGCTGTACTACAAAGCCACAGTCATCAAGACAGTATGGTACTGGCACAAAGACAGAAATATAGATCAATGGAACAAAATAGAAAGCCCAGAGATAAATCTACGCATGTATGGACACCTTATCTTTGACAAAGGAGGCAAGAATATACAATGGAGAAAAGACAATCTCTTTAACAAGTGGTACCGGGAAAACCGGTCAACCACTTGTAAAAGAATGAAACTAGAACACTTTCTACACCATACACAAAAATAAACTCAAAATGGATTAAAGATCTAAATGTAAGACTAGAAACTATACAACTCCTAGAGGAGAACATAGACAAAACACTCTTTGACATAAATCACAGCAGGATCCTCCACCTGTGACCCACCTCCCAGAGTAATGGAAATACAAGCAATAATAAACAAATGGGACCTAATTAAATTTAAAAGCTTTTGCACAATGAAGGAAACTATAAGCAAGGTGAAAAGACAGCCTTCAGAATGGGAGAAAATAATAGCAAACGAAGCAGCTGACTAAGAATTAATCTCAAAAATACATAAGTGGCTCCTGCAGCTCAATTGGAGAAAAATAGACAGGCCAATCAAAAAATGCACCAAAGAACTAAACAGACATTTCTCCAAAGAAGACAGACAGATGGCTAACAAACACATGAAAAGATGCTCAACATCATTCATTATCAGAGAAATGCAAATCAAAACCACAATGAGGTATGATCTCACACCGGTCAGAATGGCTGGTATCAAAACGTCTACAAACAATAAATGCTGGAGAGGGTGTGGAGAAAAGGGAACCCTCTTACACTGTTGGTGGGAATGCAAACTAGTACAGCCACTATGGAGAACAGTGTGGAGATTCCCTAAAAAACTGGAAATAGAACTGCCATATGACCCAGCAATCTTACTGCTGGGCATATACACCAAGGAAACAAGAATTGAAAGATACACATGTACCCCAATGTTCACCGCAGCACTGTTTACAATAGTCAGGACATGGAAGCAACCTAGATGTCCATCGGCAGAGGGATGGATAAGAAAGCTCTGGTACATATACACAATGGAATATTACTCAACCATTAAAAAGAATACATTTGAATCAGTTCTAATGAGGTGGATGAATCTGAAGCCTATTGTACAGAGTGAAGTAAGTCAGTAAGAAAAACACCAATACAGTATAATAACGCATGTATATGGAATTTAGAAAGATGGTAACGATGACCCTATATGAGAAACAGCAAAAGAGATACAGATATATAGAACAGTCTTTTGGACTCTGTGGGAGAAGGCGAGGGTGGGATGATTTGAGAGAATAGCACTGAAACCTGTATATTATCATATGTGAAACATATCACCAGTCCAGGTTCGATGGATGAGACACGGTGCTCAGGGCTGGTGCACTGGGATGACCTTGAGAGATGGGATGGGGAATGCAGTGGGAGGGGGGTTCAGAATAGGGAAGACATGTACACCCATGACTGATTCATGTCAATGTATGGCAAAATCCACTACAATATTGAAAGGTAATTAGCCTCCAATTAAAATAAATTAATTAAAAAAGAAAAAAGAAAAAAAAAGAAAATAATTAGGCCATATCTGGCAAAAATATGTATACACTGGATCACTTGAGGGTGTGGTCAAGAGAAGTAGATTAGCAAGTCTTACGTTTACTCCTGATATCAGTGATAGACAAAGTGTGTAAATGAAAAGGAAACAGTTCTCTCTCTCACCGGGTTGGAAGTCTGAAGCCGTCCCTTAAAAATAGGGACAATATCATGTACAAAACAATGGACATTCCATCTCAGAAGACACTTTGGAGAGCCCAGGGTAAAGAAAGCTTTCTATTAAATGGAGAAAACCACATTCTTCTAAGTCTAATCCCATTCATGTCAACAAGCTTATGAGGAAAATTTGGTAGTTGTTTGGAAGATAGAAGCCCAAGAATATACCAAAGGAAGGAAACAAAACAAAGAAAAATATTTCTAGGAAATATATTCATTAAAAATTCAGAAAGAAGTTACTCATTTAATACTGAAGTAATT
The DNA here is from genome assembly GCF_029378745.1 of Bos indicus. Lineage (NCBI taxonomy): Eukaryota > Metazoa > Chordata > Mammalia > Artiodactyla > Bovidae > Bos > Bos indicus. The sequence goes on along the minus strand of NC_091782.1, from coordinate 28,878,781 downwards.
ATGAAAGGTCTTGGCTGATTCATGTTGATGTATGGCAAAAATCACCACAATATTGTAATTATCCTCCAATTAAAATAAATTAATTAATTAAAGAAAGAAAAAAACTCGTATAGATGTCAAAGAACTCCAGCAAACAAAAAATGAAATATTTTGAATGTTCTCACTTTATGTAAAATTGGTAGGAAGAATGTAATTTAAGGAAAAAACATAAACAAAAACAACCTCCCTATTCAAAAAACAAAGAAAGAAAAAATATAGTAAGGAAGCACTTGGAAAAGTTAAGAAAGGGAATCAATTTCTCAATTGACTTAATAAAAGAACCATGCGAAATGTCTAGGTAGAATGAAAACCAGGATTTCATATCATACATGTTTCATTTTTGGAGAGTTTTACAGTATATAAGTATTTCAAATTTAGACCAAGATACCTGTTTAATAGCTAGTGGAGGTGTTGGAATTCCAGTTGAGCTAATTCAAATCCTGAAAGATGATGCTGTGAAAGTGCTGCACTCAATATGCCAGCAAATTTGGAAAACTCAGCAGTGGCCACAGGACTGGAAAAGGTCAGTGTTCATTCTAATCCCAAAGAAAAGCAAAGCCAAAGAATGCTCAAACTAGTTCACAATTGCACTCATCTCACATGCTAGTAAAGTACTGCTCAAAATTCTCCAAGCCAGGTTTCAGCAATACATGAACCGTGAAACTCCTGATGTTCAAGCTGGTTTTAGAAAAGGAAGAGGAACCAGAGATCAAATTGTCAACATCCACTGGATCATGGAAAAAGCAAGAATTCCAGAAAAACATCTATTTCTGCTTTATTGACTATGCCAGAGCCTTTGACTGTGTGGATCATAATAAACTGTGAAAAATTCTGAAAGAGATGGGAATACCAGACCACCTGACCTGCCTCTTGAGAAATCTGTATGCAGGTCAGGAAACAACAGTTAGAACTGGACATGGAACAACAGACTGCTTCTAAATAGGAAAAGGAGTACATCAAGGTTGTATATTGTCACCCTGCTTATTTAACTTCTATGCAGAGTACATCATGAGAAATGCTGGGCTGGAAGAAGCACAAGCTGGAATCAAGATTGTCTGGAGAAATATCAATAACCTCAGATATGCAGATGATACCACTCTTACGGCAGAACGTGAAGAGGAACTAAAAAGCCTCTTGATGAAAGTGAAAGAGGAGAGTGAAAAAGTTGGCTTAAAGCTCAATGTTCAGAAAACGAAGATCATGGCATCTGGTCCTATCACTTCATGGGAAATAGATGGGGAAACAGTGGAAACAGTGTCAGATTTTATGTGTTTGGGCTCCAAAATCACTGTAGATGGTGACTGCAGCCATGAAATTAAAAGATGCTTACTTTTGGAAGCAAAGTTATGACCAACGTAGATAGCATGTTGAAAAGCAGAGACTTAAAGGTCCATCTAGTCAAGGCTATGGTTTTTCCTGTGGTCATGTATGGATGTGAGAGTTGGACTGTGAAGAAGGCTGAGTGCCGAAGAATTGATGCTTTTGAAGTGTGGTGTTGGAGAAGGCTCTTGAGGGTCCCTTGGACTGCAAGGAGATCCATCCAGTCCATTTTGAAGGAGATCAGCCCTGGGATTTCTTTGGAAGGAATGATGCTAAAGCTGAAACTCCAGTACTTTGGCCACCTCATGTGAAGAGTTGACTGATTGGAAAAGACTCTGATGCTGGGAGGGATTAGGGGTAGGAGGAGAAGGGGACGACAGAGGATGAGATGGCTGGATGGCATCACTGACTTGATGGAGGTGAGTCTGAGTGAACTCCGGGGGTTGGTGATGGACAGGGAGGCCTGGCGTGCTGTGATTCATGGGGTCACAAAGAGTCAGACAGGATTAGCGACTGAACTGAACTGAACCATACATGACCACAGGAAAAACCATAGCCTTGACTAGACAGAACTTTGTTGGCAAAGTAATGTCTCTGCTTTTCAACATGCTATCTAGGTTGGTCATAACTTTCCTTCCAAAATTAAGCGTCTTTTATAATAAAATAATTTTGCAACAATAATTTTATTTTGGGAATAGTTTACAGAAATTGATTTTTAGTTTTTTTTTTTTTTTTAGTTTTGGTTTCTGATTGTTTGCACTTAATAAAACTGGGATAAATTAGTGGTCAATAGAAGGACTTCCAAATTAGCTTTGAAAGCCTATGCTTTCTTATTTTATCATTTACTTCAGAAAGTAAAAAAAATGATACTTTTCCATTTTCATTATCTAGAATTTTCAGCAAACAAATCTTTTACAATAGAAAATAAATGGAAAAATTGATGTAGATGACTGATTTGTGTATTTGGGGGAAATATAATCTTTAGCACTGAGTCAATGGTGGAAAACAAATGCTGTGATTATACCATATAATCAAAGCAAAGTGTTAGAAGACTGTACTTTAAGCACTAATTTTATCTCTTTCTATAATGTGACTGGGCTATACTGAAGTCACTTATAAAGCTTTCGTATAAATTTCAAGAGATTAGCTCATTTATAGAAATTGACATTTTGTTAAAAAGTATTTGGGAGTCCTTGTGATTTATAGGTTTCAAGGTGTTTGCACTGTGCACACTGTCCCTTGTCCTACTTTTGGAGGAAAGCTCCCTGGCAGTGTTAATCCACTGTGTGGTCTTTCCCACATCTCTCCTGTGTTCACTAGACTAAAATATCTATTAATACTCACCTCTGCCTCTCAAGTTATAACCTTCCTAAATTTAGATGTCCTTTAGGATATACTTCTTAACTTAAAAAAGGGGAGAATAATGTAATCTCGTATACATGACTGTGAGGAAAAACTCATCCTTCCAAAGCAAATAGGGTAGAAAAGGAATAGAACAGAGATGTTATGTGGAAATGAAGAGAGATCGAAATTGAAAAAGCCTATCTTGAGGAAAACTGACAGGTCAGAACTTTACTCAAATGTGACACATATCTTGATGCTAAAATTCTGTTCACAGAAGGGCCTTGCCTTCTTGATATAGATAGAAATATGAAAGAGGTAATAATGGCATGAACTGAATTGCAAATGACACTAGGTAACTGAGTTGGAAGTTAAGATACGGACATAAAATCATGTAAAAACATGTCGCTGTTTGAGATATGGCAGGTGATCACCTGAAGTATCAACATTAAGAGTTTCAAAGATGCAGGAAATAGATAAGAATAGCAAAGTACACAACGGAAAACTTATTGGTACTTGCCTCTTTCCTGTTCACTCTTCCCTGAAAAGCAAAAGGAAGAAACAAAAATTCATTCCAAATAAAAGCATATTGTAGGGAAGAAAGAACAAAAATTGGGATTCCTTTCATAGTTTACTCCGTGGTACAACTTGACCCATATTTGTGAAAACTAGAGCCATAAGGTTGCAAAGGATACCTCATCAGTCAGAGACCGTGTCATTTTACATCATTCCACCCCTTAGTGCAAAAGAAACTAAATTAGGAAATGAAACCATTAAGGGGAGTTAGGGTGGGAATTGTTTTGGGATCTACAATATCAGCCATTCTTCTTCCATTGGGACATTCTTTTTCACTTTAAAATGGAAATGTACACACATGCACAAGACAGGTACTTATTAAATAGTGAGGAAGAATACAGAGAAGGCATGTATTTGTGCCAAACTGAATTTGTGGCCATAGTCGTGTGAGATTTACTATATTCATTGTTGTTGTTGTTCAGTTGGTAAGTCATGTCTGACTCTGCAATCCCATGAACGCCAGGCTTCTCTGTCCATCACTATCTCCTGGAGTTTGCTCAAACTCAAGTCCATTGAATCAGTGATGCCATGCAACCATCTCATCCTCTGTTGCCCCCTTCTCCTCTTGCCCTCAATTTTCCCCAACATCACAGTCTCTTCCAGTGAGTCAGCTGTTCACATCAGGTGGCCAAAGTACTGAAGCTTCAGCTTCAGCTTCAGCATCAGTCCTTCCAGTGAATATTTAGGATTGATTTCCTTTTGGACTGGCTGGTTTGATCTCCTTGCAGACCAAGGGACTCTCCACAGTCTTCTCCAGCACCACAGTTTGAAAGCGTCATTTCTTCAGTGTTCAGCTTTCTTTATGGTCCAGTTCTCACATCCATACATGAGTACTGGAAAAATCATAACCTTGACTATATAGACCTTTGTCAGTACACTGATGCCTCTGCTTTTTAATACACTGTTTAGGTTTGTCATAGCTAATCTATATTAGCTATATTCATTAAAGTCATATATTTCTAAGATACATTCCTCCAAAGCGAGAATGTAATTTGAATTGTTATAAGAAAGGAAGGATATTAAAGTTTGAATGAATCTATTAGTTTTTCTTTTGAAATCTTGCAAGACAATAGTGCTTGTGTCCTTCACTTAATGTTTTCAGTATGGAGAGATATTTTTTAACCTCATTTAAGATACACAATTCTTCCAAAAATATTTAATGGGATTTGTGGCTGATGTTTTGATAATTATGTAAATAAATTGCAAAAGAATAAAGAACAATTAGTAAGGTTGGATTTTGTTAAAAATAAAACAGGAAACCCTCAGTAATATATTTAGATACCTGGGAACACTTTGTTCCTATGTTAAGTACAGTGGAAGAGGGATGTCCAAGTTCACACTTGACCAATGAATAATATCATATACCATTTAGATTTTGAAAGGGCAATGAATAGAGAAGATTAACCCAGAATTTTTGGTGTCTTCTCTGATCATTTATATTTTAAAAGAAGTATTGATTGTGTCATAAGTATCCTCAAACTTGAAATAGCTGACAAAGAACACCAGCTATGTATGGTACTATGTATGGATGGTTTCCAACAGTATATATCTGAATAGAAACCTTCTCAGCCTCATGCCTTTTATGCTACCAGCTTCCTAATTAAACCATGAGAAGTCCTTGCATGAGAGAAGAAACCAGTCTTTAAAGGGATGGCATGGTATAAAGTGAAAATAGAAGGAATGGAAAAGTAGAGAAGGTAGAGAAACAGAAGTGATCAGAATTAAAATGGGAGAAATTAAACACCAAAATATTGGGGTGGAACTAGTATACCTGAGGAGGAGGCAAGCCAACACAAGACATTCAGACAAGAAGTCAGGCAATATTAAATGATGAACCAGTCATTTTAAAGGGGATCAATTGTAATGAGAGCAGAAATTTTACCTAGTTCTTTCCAAGGTTCTTCTTCTAAAAAAAAAAAAAATAAAGGAAAGATAAATGTTAGCTTCATGAGACAGAACTACAATAAGAAAGAAAATTTACTGAAAAGTTCGTATCTAAAATGAACCCTATCCAGTTTCAGATAAACACACACACACACACACACACACACAAATTGGTTCAGAAGTCAATATTGCCCAGAGATATTCTATAGTAAATGAAAAAAGGGGAAATGCAATCAATTTAATTAATTGACAAACTTTTCAGAAATATTCCGGTCGTTAATTTGTAAAAATTATTCTTGATCCCTTTGGCAATATTTAGGCTCCTGTTGTCCTGTTAGTTGGTGATGGACAGGGAGGTGTGGTGTGCTATAGTCCATGGGGTTGCAGAGTCGGACACGACTGACCAACTGAACTGAACTGAACTGAACTGTCCTGTTTGCTAGCTTTAGTATAGTCATTGACTGTTTTTACCTGTATAAATAAATTCTCATGATTGCGGTAGCTACATTGTATAAAGTTGCCACAAACACTGTATAAGGGAATACTGAAACACTTTTGGTATAGGTAATACATTGTCAGGTTTCTGGGTGCCTCTTTTCACAATGTTACTGCCAGCGATTAATTTGCAACCTTGTTGCATTTGAGTTTCTCTTTTAACTCATGGGTAAATGAAATTATCTGAAGGCAATCACATGGGTGCTGAATCCAGGAGAGAGAAAGAAATGGGTTCTCTGAGAGAGATTTTGTTTCTCACCAACCATGCTTTTACTGTGCCTCCTCCTCTCTGAGAGAAAATATCTAAACACACATATATGAACATTATAAAGAAGCTGCCACAAAGCTCTTCTTCTAATAGTTTTTTCCTGCAACATTTTTGTCACATCCATTCCATAATTAAAGAGGTAGATTTCTAAAATCTATTCCATTGAAAACATCACTACAATTTAAAGAACATCTTTGATATCTAGAGATATGAAGAGTTAAATAATTCTTGTGTTATGATACTGAAAAGTGGTTCAGAAGCATCTTAGAACTAGCCTTAGACTTTTGAGGCATGTTATCAAAGAGATTTCCTAGAGTAACAAAACGTATATATATATACATATACATGCACACACACACACACACACACACACACACACACACACACACACAGAAACAGCAAGGACCTAACAGAAGCAGAGACATCACTTTGCCGACCAAGGTCTGTACAAGGTCTGTTGGCTGTCCTAGTAGTCATGTATGGATGTGAGAGTTGGACTATAAAGAAGGCTGAAAGTGTTACTCATTCAGTCATGTCCAATTCTTTGTGACCCATGGACTGAAGTCTGCCAGGCTCCTATGTCCATGTAATTCTCCAGGCAAGAATACTGGGATGGGTTGTTATTCCATTCTCCAGGGGATCTTCCTGACACAGGGATCAATCCCAGGTCTCCTGCATTGCAGGAAGATTCTTTACTGTCTGAGCCACCAGTAGGCTCTCCTAAAGAAGGCTGAGTGCTGAAGAATTGATGCTTTCAAACTGTGGTTCTGGAGAAGATTATTGAGAGTCTCTTGGACTACAAGGAGATCAAACCGGTCAATCCTAAAGGAAATCAACCCTGAATGTTCATTGGACAGACTGCTGCTGAAGGTGAAGCTCCAATAATTTGGCAACGTGAGAACCGACTCATTGGAAAAGATCCTAATGCTGGGAAAGATTGAAGGCAGGAGGAGAAGGAGACAACAGAGGATGAGATCATTGGTTGGCATCACTGACTCACTGGACATGAGTTTGAGCAAACTCTGGGAGATGGTGAAGGACAGGGAAGCCTGGCATGCTGAAGACCATGAGATCACAAAGTGTTGGACATAACTTAGAGAGTGAACAACAAGTTAAGGCAACTTGACCTTAACATTTTACATTACTACTTTTAAATCTCCTTTGGGGTTGAGAAGGCTGGTGAAAACAATTTTTAAAATTGCTTGTGTCATATTTGGGTTTGTAGTTCGTAAGATTTGGAAGAGCAAATCAATACATTTTTGCCATTCTGATTTAAACTAAAAAGTATAAGTGAGATCATGTGTTATATTTATGTTTCTGGCTTATTTCCACTTAGTAAAATGTCATCTAGGTTTATACATGTTATTGTAAATGACAATTTCTTTCTTAATATTCTACAATATTCTATATTACAATAGAATACAATAACATTCTATAATATTCTGTATATCTATTCTTGATATATACATTCCATATATTTATGTGTTTTTCTATTGCTGAGCATAGAACTTGTTTTCATATCTTGGCTTTTGTGAATAATGCTGCAGTGAACACAGGAGTGCAGATATCTCTTTGAGATACTGATTTTATTTGCTTTGGATTTATATCCAGAGGTAAGATTGCTGGATCATATGGTAATTTTAGTTATAATTTTTGAAAGAAATTACATTTCATTTTCCACAATAACTGTATCAGTTTACATTCTTAGCAACAGTGTTCCTTTTTCTCCACATCCTTGCCAAACTTTTCATTTTTTTCTTTTTGAATTTTTTGTCTTTTTGATAAAGCTGTTCAGCAGCTATGATGATGTTAGTTGCTCAGTGGTGTCTGACTCTGTGATCCCATGGACTGTAGCCCACCAGGCTCCTCTGTCCTTGGATTTCTCCAAGCAAGAATACTGTAGTGGGTAGCCATTTCCTTCTGCAGGATTCTTCCCAACCCAGGGACTGAACTTGGGTCTCACACATTGCGAGCAGGTTCCGTACTGTCTGAGTCACCAGGGAAGCCCCTTCAGCAGCTATCAGGTGATAGTTTATTGTGGTTTTCATTTGCATTTTCCTGAAGCTGAGTGGCAAAGAATTGATGATTTTGAACTATGGTGTTGGAGTAGACTCTTGAGAGTCCCTTGAACTGCAAGGAGATCCAACCAGTCCATCCCAAAGGATATCAGTCTTGAATATTCATTGGAAGGACTGATGTTGAAGCTGAAACTCCAATACTTTGGCCACCTGATGCGAAGAACTGACTCATTGGAAAAGACCCTGATGCTGGGAAAGATTGAAGGTGGGAGAAGGGGATGAGATGGTTGGTTGGCATCACTCACTCAACGGACATGAGTCTGAGTGAACTCCGAGAGTTGGTGATGGACAGGGAGGCCTGGTGTGCTGCAGTCCGTGGGGTTGCAAAGATTTGGACATGACTGAGTGACTGAACTGAACTAAACTGATGAGTAGTGATTTGGAACATTTTTAAAAATTTGTTTTACAAACCTATTGGCCATTTGTATATCTTTTTGGAGAAATGTTTATTCAAATTTTTTGTCCATTTTTAATTGACTTATTTGGTTTTTGCTGTTTTGAGTAAAAGAGTTTTTTGGTTTCTGCCATTTTGAGTTATTTGGTTTTTGCTATTGAGTTGAATTCTTTATATAGTTTGGATATTAACCCTTTCAGATACATGGTTTGTGAATATTTTCTTCTATTCTCTAGGTTGTCTCTTTACTTTGTTGGTCATTTCCCTTGCTGTGCAGAAGCTTTTGGTGAAATCCCATTGGTCTGTTTTCAAAAAATTTTTATTGCCTGTGCTGTTGGAGTCATATAAAAAATATGCCCAGACTAATGTCAAAGAGATTTTTCTCTAGGTTTTCTTCTAATAGTTTTAAGTCTGAAATTCAAGTCTTTAATCCATTTTGAGTTGTTTTTGTATAAGTTTGAAAGAAAATTTCCATTTATTCTTCTATTTTATGTTATTGATGTCACAATTTACCTGTTTTTGCATTGCATATCTATTAACAAATTATTATTTTTAATTCATTTTTAATTGGAGGCTAATTGCATCACAATATTGTGTTGGTTTCTGCTGTACAACAATGTGAATCAGCTATAAGTATACACATGTCCCCTGCCTCTTGAGCCTCCCTCCTAGCCCCTATCCCACCCCTCTAGTGCATCACAGAGCACAGGGCTGAGCTCCCTGTATTATACAGCAGTTTCCCACTAGCTATCTGTTTCTTTATTTGTTTTAAACAGTTTTGTCTTTTAACTTTTTTAAAACTAGAGTTAAAATTTATTTATGTACCATTTATGTAAAAGTGATTTATGTACCATTGCAGTATCATAGTACTCTGAATTTGATTGCATAACTTCACCAGTGAGCTTCATATTTTCAAATGTTATGTTACTAATTAATATCCTTTCATTTCAACTTGAAAAACTTCATTTAACATTTCTTGTAAAGCAGGTTTAGTGGTTATGAGTCAGCTTTTTGGTCTGCAAACTTTTTCTTTCTTTTTCATTTTTGGAGTTTAATTTTGGAGATATAATATACTTGGTGGGCAGTTATTTTTCTTTCAGTAGTTTGAGTATATCATCCAAGTCTCTTCTGACCTACAAAGTTTCTTCTGAGAAATCCATTGATAGCTTTATGAGGGTATTCTTGCATATGGGTTTCTCTCTTCTCTTGATTCTTTCAGAATTCTCTATTTTCTTTGTACTTTTACTATGAAATATTTAAGAAAAATTAATGCCACCTGATGTGAAAAGCTGACTCATTTGAAAAGACCTGATGCTGGGAAAGATTGAGGGTGGGAGGAGAAGGGGACGACAGAGGATGAGATGGTTGGATGGGATCACCGACTCAATGGACATGGGTTTGGGTAGACTCTGGCAGTTGGTGATGGACAGGGAGGCCTGGCGTGCTGTGGTTCATAGGTTCGCAAAGAGTTGGACACAACTGAGCGACTGAACTGAACTGAACTGAATGCCAAACTTTCTCAAATTCTTTCAAAAAAGAAGGGGAGAGGAAACTTTCAAGCTCATTTTATGAGGCCAGCATCATCCTAATGCCAAAACCACAGAAGAAAAGAAATCTAATACAAAAACCACAAGAAAAGTAATTTATAAGCCAATATACCAGCCACAAAAAAGACAAATACTGCATGATTCCACGTAAATCTAGTAGCTACAACAGTCAAATTCATAGAATAAAAATGTGAAGTGAGGATTGTCAAGGGTCAGGTTGATGGTCAAATAGGAAATTATTAATGAATGGGCTTGAAGTTTCATTTAAGCAAGAGAAGTAAATTCTAGAGATTTTCTGTACAGCATTGTATCTATAATAAACAACATTGCATTGTACAGATAAACTTTTATTATATCTCACATAAGTGTTCTTAGCACAATACAATGAAATTATTGAATTATAGTTTGTTCAAATTTCCCATGGCCATTTTCTTTCTGAAGGGAAACCTTCACTCAAAAATTTTCATCAGCTTAATACTCAATATTGCTACTCTGAACCCGTGTCTTCAAAAAAATAGAGATGAAAAGTGAGAGTTCATTCCTCCCATATTTGTCAATTAATACTTTTTTCCATTTCCTCAGTTTTTACTTTTTACTGATGTTACTCATTGAGAAAAAAAGATTATTTATTGCCTAATATTCCTTCTAATAGAAGGTAATTAATTCTAAACATCTGCAATAAGAGGTAAAATAAACTTTACTTAATTTGTATAGTGATTTTAAAAGCAAATTCTCTGAGATTTTAGACAAAGTGCATATTTCCTCCACTTAAAAATTCCAGAAATTCAGAAGTGTATAATTAATGGAATTCATTATCAAATATGGTTCATGTATGTATATTTTTTAATAGAGAACAACTTGTAGCATGAATAATTTAAATGCCATAGTGTTTAAGTGCAAATGGAAACAACTTTGTTGACTTCATTTGGAGTGAGAAAAAGTAAGGCACAATGATGTAAATTTAAGTCATACAGCATATAAGGAACATGTTTGTTTCAAGGACAGTAAAACAACAAGGAACAAGGCAACATGGACAAAAGATCCAAAGACTATGTGCACAGTGTAAAATGGCTAATGGAACTTACCATTTTCTACTACTACCGCATCTGAAAAACAGAGAGAAATATTAATTTATTTAGTTGATTATTCAATCGGAATAATCATAGGTTGTTGTCAGTGTCATATTTTCTGAAAAATATATAGATGGGATTTTACTCAAACCCAGAGTCAGGGAGCTAATTGAAAATGGACTTCTCTGATGCTTTTATAGATATTTTCTTGGGAATGATTATGGGAAAATGAATAAACTTTAGAGAGGAAATATGCACTCCTCTCTCAGGATAGTTGAAAGAATATAATGTGCCCAGATAGGGACATATCAACTTAGAATTAAACAGATTGTAAAGGACAAAATTTTGGAGCTTTTATCCAGAAAATGACCCTGATGATCGTGGCAGTGGATCCTTTAATCTGTTTTTCAACAACCTGATCATGAAGATACAGAATACTTCTTCAGAAGTATTCTTCAGAAGTATCTTCAGAAGGGAAGATAATAAGCAAAAGGAAAGAGAATGAAGGAAGGGAAGAGAAAGGGAGAAGGGGAAAGAATGAAACAGAACTTGGAGTAGACCTGAAAGCAGAAACGTAGTATGACATGTGGGAAACGAAGTAGGAGTAAGAGAAAGTAAAAGGCAAAAGAAACAAAACGAGAGAGTGGAAACAAGGGGAAAAAATCTCTAACAGGCAAAGTAGCAGAGTGCTTGAAGAACAAACATTACCAGGTGTTTTCAAAAGTTGATCTGAAAAATAAAATGGAAAGTACCATGTTAATAATGTGGGAAACAAACAGATTAAAATCTTAAAATCTGCTTTCACAAGGGTAAAGGTAGCAAGTTGAGGGTGAAGAAGAAGAAATTAACAACCACTGATTTTTCTGTTTTCAGTAACATTAATTTCCACTGTGTTACAATAACATAGCCTTATATTCCACCACGGATGGATTAGTAAGTACTGCTGCTGCTGGTAAGTCGCTTCAGTCGTGTCCGACTCTGAGTAACCCCATAGACGGCAGCCCACGAGGCTCCCCGCCCCTGGGATTCTCCAGGCAAAAACACTGGAGTGGGTTGCCATTTCCTTCTCCAATGCACGAAAGTGAAAAGTGAAAGTGAAGTCGCTGGGTCTTGTCCAACTCTTAGCGACCCCATGTACTGTGGCCCACCAGGCTCCTCCATCCATGGGATTTTCCAGGCAAGAGTACTGGAGTGGGGTTTTCTAAATCCCCAAATAGCCTCAGCTGTCTTATACTTCTTTCTTATTCCTTCTTACTCTATCATTTCTGCTTAACTTTTCCTTTGACATTATTTGTTCCCTTTCCTCAGTACTTTGAATCTTTTGCCATTTTCCATATAAAAACAGAAACTTGGTAATTTGTGTCTTCTGGGTTTTTTTTTTTTTTTTTTAATACTCACCAGTCTGGCTAGAGGTTGATCAGTTGCATTGTTATTTCAAAGAACAAACTTAATTTCATTAATTTTCTTTATTGTTTTTGTGCTTTTAATATCATTGATTTCTCATATTATATTTATTATTTATCTTTTCTGAATTGCTTTGGGTTTATTTTGCTCATTTCAAAACTTTCTTAATCTGTAGTATTGGATAATTCATTGAGATGTTCTTCATTTTGAATATAAGAATATAATTTACTAAGATGGTGGAGGAATAGGATGGGGAGACCACTTTCTCCCCTACAAATTCATCAAAAGAACATTTGAACACTGAGTAAATTCCACACAACAACTTCTGAATGCCGGCAGAGGACTTCAGGCACCCAGAAAAACAGCCCATTGTCTTCAAAAGGAAGTAGGAAAAAATATAAAAGATAAAAAGAGAGACAAAAGAGGTAGGGACAGAGCTCCATCCCAGGAAGGGAGTCTTAAAAAAGAAACAAGTTTCCAAACACCAGGAAAGACTCTCACTGCCAAGTCTATGGTGAGCCTTGGAACAACAGAGGGCAACATAACCGGGAGGAAAAATAAATAAATAATTAAAACCCACAGATTACGTGCCCAACGGTAACTCCCCCAGTGAAGAAGCAGCGCAGATGCCTGCATCCGCCACTAGCAAGCAGGGGCGGGGCAGCGAGGCACGGGCTGCATTGCTTAGAGTAAGGACCAGGCCTGAATGCCCCGAGGGCAATCTGAGGGAACCAACTTGGGATAGCAAACCAGACTGTGGGATAGCTACCATGTGAAAAGCCCTAACCTAAGACACCGCCAGGCCCGCTCACAGAACAAAGATCTGAGCAGAGCTAGCCAGCTACACACTGGCCCATCCTCCTCTGGTGACAGGCAGGCAAAGGCAGCCAGAGCTGGAAGGGGATAATCATGGCCCCAGAGAGGCATTATCTACCAAACTGCAAGCAGGCTTCGTTGCTAACCAAGACTTCTTGGGATTCTGGACAGTCAACATCTGCCTGAGAAGGTGCACTGGTTGTACACCCAGAAAACCAAGCAGCAGGGACAGGGCAGGCGATAAGTCGCAGCGACCACGTTCGCCAAACACCTGGTCACCTGAGCCGCTCGGACCTGGGAAGAGCACAAAACGCAGGCACAACCGAGTCTCCACCTCTGAGGACTGCCCAGGTACCTGAACCTGAGTGGCTTAGATCTGGGAAGTTCATACAACCCAGGGCTGGCCTCAGACAGATCCTGGCAGAGCAACCTAGAGCCTAAGCAGTGTAGACAGGGAAAGCACACACGCCATTAAGTTCAGTTCAGTTCAGTCTCTCAGTCGTGTCCGACTCTTTGTGACCCCATGAATCGCAGCACGCCAGGCCTCCCTGTCCATCACCAACTCCTGGAGTTCACTCAGACTCATGTCTATCGAGTCAGTGATGCCATCCAGCCATCTCATCCTCTGTCGTCCCCTTCTCCTCTTGCCCCAATCCTTCCTAGCATCAGAGTCTTTTCCAATGAGTCAACTCTTCGCATGAGGTGGCCAAAGTACTGGAGTTTCAGCTTTAGCATCATTCCTTCCAAAAAAATCCCAGGGCTGATTGCCTTCAGAATGGACTGGTTGGATCTCCTTGCAGTCCAAGGGACTCTCAAGAGTCTTCTCCAACACCACAGTTCAAAAGCATCAATTCTTTGGTGCTCAGCTTTCTTCACAGTCCACCTCTCACATCCATACATGACCACTGGAAAAACCATAGCCTTGACTAGATGGACCTTTGTTGGCAAAGTAATGTCTCTGCTTTTCAATATGCTATCTAGGTTGGTCATAACTTTTCTTCCAAGGAGTAAGAGTCTTTTAATTTCATGGCTGCAGTCACCATCTGCAGTGATTTTGGAGCCCCCCAAAATAAAGTCTGAAACTGTTTCCACTGTTTCCCCATCTATTTCCCATAAAGTGATGGGACCAGATGCTGTGAGCAGGAGCAAACCCAGTGTGGCTAAGACACTGTGAGCACAAGCCAGTATTACTTGTTTGCAGTGTTCCTCCCCACAGCACGGCTGAACAAGTGAGCCTAAAAACGTGTCCACCACCGCCCCCTTGTGTCAGGACGGAAATTAGACACTGAAGAGACCAGCAAACAGAAGAAGCTAAAACAGAGGGACCCTCTTGGAAGTGACAGGTGCAATAGATTAAACCCTGTAGTTAGTACCAACTACATAGGAAGGGGCCTATAGATTTTGAGAAATATAAGCCAGATGAAGGAACTATCCGAAAATGAACTGACCCCACACTGTCCACAACAACACCAGAGAAAGTCACAGATATATTTTTACTATTTTTATTATTCTTCTTTAACTTGAAAAAACAAATTTTCAATTTCAAGTCCCCCTATTACTCCTTTAATTTTAATTTTTATAACCTACTATTACTATGCCAAAAAAAAGGAGAGACCCTATTTTTTAAAGCAAACTTTATATATATATATTATAATTTTTGTGACTTTTTTTCCCTTTAAGATTGTGTTTTTGAAAATCCAACCTCTACTATAGATTTTAAATCTTTGCTTTTTGGTATTTGTTATCAATTTTGTACCTTTAAGAACCCAATCTTCAGTCCCATTTTTACTTGGGAATGAGATTATTGGCTTGACTGCTCTGTCCCTCTTTGGACTCTCTTTTTTCTCCACCAGGTCACTTCTCTCTCCTCCCTCCCCCTTCTCTTCTCTACCCAACTCTGTGAATCTCTTTGTGTGTTCCAGACGGTGGAGAACACTTAGGGAACTGATTACTGGCTGGATCTGCCTCTCTCCTTTTGATTCCCACTTTTCTCCTCCTGGTCACCTCTGTCTCCTTCCTCCATCTTCTCTTCGCTGTATAACTCTGTGAACATCTCTGATTGGTTCAGACTGTGGAGCGCACATAAGAAAGTGATTACTGGCTAGCTTGCTCTCTCCTCTTTTGATTCCACCTCACCTCATCCTGGTCACCTCTATCTCCTTCCTCCCTCTTCTCTTCTCCATGTAACTCTGTGAACCTCTCTGGGTGTTCCTCACTGTGGAGAAACTTTTCATCTTTAACCTAGATGTTTTATCAATGGTTCTGTATAGATGGAGAAGTCTTGAGGCTACTGTAAGAATAAGACTGAAAACCAGAAGCAGGAGGTTTAAGTCCAAATCCTGAGAACACCAGAGAACTCCTGACTCCAGGGAACATTAATCGATAAGAACTCATCAAACGCCTGCATACCTACACCGACACCAAGGACCACCCAAGGGCCAACAAGTTCCAGAGCAAGACATACCATGCAAATTCTCCAGCAACACAGCAACATAGTCCTGAGCTTCAATATACAGGTTGCCCAAAGTCACTCCAAACCCATTGACATCTCATAACTCATTACTGGACATGTCATCGCACTCCAGAGAGAAGAAATCCAGCTCCACCAGCAGTACACTGATACAAGCTTCCCTAACCAGGGAACCTTGACAAGCCACCCGTACAACACCACCCACAGTGAGGAAACTTCACATTAAAGAGAACTCCACAAACTGCTGGAATACAGAAAGGACACCCCAAACACAGCAATATAAACAAGGTGAAGAGACAGAGGAATACCCAGCAGGTAAAGGAACATGATAAATGCCCACCAAACCAAACAAAAGAGGAAGAGATAGGGATTCTACCTGATAAAGAATTCAGAATAATGATCATAAAAATGATCCAAAATCTTGAAAACAAAATGGAATCACAGATAAATAGCCTGGAGACAAGGATTGAGAAGATGCAAGAAAGATTTAACAAGGACCTAGAAGAAATAAAAAAGAGTCAATCAATAATGAATAATGCAACAAATGATATCAAAAACACTCTGGAGGGAACCAACAGTAGAATAATGGAGGCAGAAGATAGGATTAATGAGGTAGAAGATAGAATGGTAGAAATAAATGAATCAGAGAGGAAAAAGGAAAAATGAATTTTAAAAAATGAGGACAATCTCAGAGACCTCTGGAACAATGTTAAACGCCCCAACATTCGAATCATAGGAGTTCCAGAAGAAGAAGACAAAAAGAAAGACAATGAGAAAATCCTTGAGGAGATAATAGTTGAAAACTTCCCTAAAATGGGGAAGGAAATAATCACCCAAGTAGAAGAAACCCAGAGAGTCCCAAACAGGATGAACCCAAGGCAAAACACCCCAAGACACATATTAATCAAATTAACAAAGCTCAAACACAAAGAACAAATATTAAAAGCAGCAAGTGAAAAACAACAAATAACACACAAGGGGATTCCCATAAGGATAACAGCTGATCTTTCAATAGAAACTCTTCAAGCCAGGAGGGAATAGCAGGAAATACTTAAAGTGATGAAAGAAAATAACCTACAGCCCAGATTACTGTACCCAGCTAAGATTTCATTCAAATATGAAGGGGAAATCAAAAGCTTTACAGACTAGCAAAAGCTGAGAGAATTCAGCACCACCAAACCAGCTCTTCAAAAATGCTAAAGGATCTTCTCTAGACAGGAAACACAAAAAGGGTGTATAAATTCAAACCCAAAACAACAAAGTAAATGGCAATGGGATCATACTTATCAGTAATTATCTTAAATGTAAATGGGTTGAATGCCCCAACCAAAAGAAAAGACTGGCTAAATGGATACAAAAACAAGACTCCGATATATGCTGTCTACAAAAGACCCACCTCAAAACAAGAGACACATACAGACTGAGAGTGAAGGGCTGGAAAAACATATTCCACGCATATAGAGACCAAAAGAAAGCAGGAGTAGTAATACTCATATCAGATAAAATAGACTTTAAAACAAAGGCTGTGAAAAGAGACAAAGAAGGATACTACATAATGATCAAAGGATCAATCGAAGAAGAAGATATAACAATTATAAATATATATGCACCCAACACAGGAGCACCTCAATATGTAAGACAAATGCTAACAAGTATGAAAGGGGAAATTAACAATAACATGATAATAGAGGTAGACTTTAATATCCCATGCACATCTATAGATAGGTCAACTAAACAGAAATTAACAAGGAAACACAAACTTTAAATGATACAATAGACCAGTTAGACCTAATTGATGTCTATAGGACATTTTACCCCAAAACTATGAATTTCACCTTTTTCTCAAGTGCACACAGAACCTTCTCCAGGGTAGATCACACCCTGGGCCATAAATCTAACCTTGGCAAATTCAAAGAATTTGAATTTAGAATGCTTCAAATCATTCCAAGCATCCTTTCTGACCACAATGCAGTAAGATTAGATTTCAATTACAGGAGAAAAACTATTAAAAATTCCAACACATGGAGGCTGAACAACACTCTGCTGAATAGTCAACAAATCACAGAAGAAATCAAAAAAGAAATCAAAATATGAATGAAACGAATGAAATGAATGAAAATGAAAACATAACAACCCAAAACCTGTGGGACACTGTAAAAGCAGTGCTAAGGGGAAGATTCATAGCAATACAGGCATACCTCAAGAAACAAGAAAAAAGTAAAATAAATAACCTAACTCTACACCTAAAGCAACAAGAAAAGGAAGAAATGAAGAACCCCAAGGTTAGTGGAAGGAAAGAAGTCTTAAAAATTGGGGCGGAAATAAATGCAAAAGAAACAAAAGAGACCATAGCAAAAATCAACAAAGCCAAAAGCTGGTTCTTTGAGAGGATAAATAAAATTGACAAACTATTAGCCAGACTCATGAAGAAACAAAGGGAGAAAAATCAAATGAATAAAATTATAAATTAAAATGGAGAGATCACAACAGACAACACAGAAATATAAAGGATCATAAGAGACTACTATCAGCAATTATATGCCATTAAAATGGACAACATGGAAGAAATGGACAAATTCTTAGAAAATACAACTTTCCAAAACTGAACCAGGAAGAAATAGAAATCTTAACAGCCCCATCACAAGCACGGAAGTTGAAACTGTAATCAGAAATCTTCCAGCAAACAAAAGGCAGGACCAGACGGCTTCACAGCTGAATTCTACCAAAAATTTAGAGAAGAGCTAACACCTATCCTACTCAAACTCTTCCAGAAAATTACAGAGGGAGGTAAACTTCTAAACTCATTCTATGAGGCCACCATCACCCTAATACCAAAACCAGACAAAGATGCCACAAAAAAAGAAAATTACACTCCAATATCACCGATGAACATATATGTAAAAATCCTTAACAAAATTCTAGCAATCAGAATCCAACAACACATTGAAAAGATCATACATCAGGACTAAGTGGGCTTTATCCCATGGATGCAAGGATTCTTCAATATCCACAAATCAGTGTAATACACCACATTAACAAATTGAAAAATAAAAGCCATATGACTATCTCAATGGACACAGAGAAAGCCTTTGATAAAATTCAACATCCATTTATGATAAAAATTCTCCAGAAAGCAGGAATGGAAGGAACATACCTCAACATAATAAAAGCTATATATGACAAACCCACAGCAAACATTATCCTCAATGGTGAAAAATTGAAAGCATTTCCCCTAAAGTCAGGAACAAGACAAGAGTGCCCACTTTCACCACTACTATTCAACATAGTTTTGGAAGTTTTGGCCACAGCAATCAGAGCAGAAAAAGAAATAAAAGGAATCCAAATTGGAAAAGAAGAAGTAAAACTGTCACTGCAGATGACATGATCCTCTACATAGAAAACCCTAAAGACTCCATCAGAAAATTACTAGAGCTAATCAATGAATATAGTAAATTTTCAGCGTATAAAATTAACTCACAGAAATCCCTTGCATTCCTATACAATAATAATGAGAACATAGAGAAATTAAGGAAACAATTCCATTCACCATTGCAACGAAAAGAATAAAATACTTACGAATATATCTACCTAAAGAAACAAAAGACCTATATATAGAAAACTATAAAACACTGGTGAAAGAAATCAAAGAGGACACTAATGGATGGAGAAATATACCGATATACCGTGTTCATTGATCGGAAGAATCAATATAGTGAAAATGAGTATACTACCCAAAGCAATCTGTAGATTCAATGCAAACCCTATCAAGCTACCAACGGTATTTTTCACAGAGCTAGAACAAATAATTTCACAATTTGTATGGAAATACAAAAAACCTCGAATAGCCAAAGCAATCTTGAGAAAGAAGAATGGAACTGGAGGAATTGACCTGCCTGACTTCAGACTCTACTACAAAGCCACAGTTATCAAGACAGTATGGTACTGGCACAAAGACAGAAATATAGATCAATGGAACAAAATAGAAAGCCCAGAGATAAACCCACGCACCTATGGACACCTTATCTTTGACAAAGGAGGCAAGAATATACAATGGAGAAAAGACAATCTCTTTAATAAGTGGTGCTGGCAAAACTGGTCAACCACTTGTAAAAGAATGAAACTAGAACACTTTCTAACATCATACACAAAAATAAACTCAAAATGGATTAAAGATCTAATTGTAAAACTAGAAACTATAAAACTCCTTGAGGAAAACATGGGCAAAACACTCTCCGACATAAATCACAGCAGGATCCTCTATGACCCACCTCCCAGAATATTGGAAATAAAAGCAAAAATAAACAAATGGGACCTAATTAAACTTAAAAGCTTTTGCACAATGAAGGAAACTATGAGCAAAGTGTAAAGACAGCCTTCAGAATGGGAGAAAATATTAGCAAACAAAGCAACTGACAAAGAATTAATCTCAAAAATACACAAGCAGCTTCTGTAGCTCAATTTGAGAAAAACAGACGAGTCAATCAAAAAATGCACCAAAGAACTAAACCAGACATTTCTCCAAAGAAGACAGACAGATGGCTAACAAACACATGAAAAGATGCTCAACATCACTCATTAGCAGAGAAATGCAAATCAAAACCACAATGAGGCACCATCTCATGCCAGTCAGAATGGCTGCTATCAAAATGTCTGCAAGCAATAAATGCTGGAGAGGGTGTGGAGAAAAGGGAACCCTCTTACACTGTTGGTGGGAATGCAAACTAGTACAGCCACTATGGAGAACAGTGTGGAGATTCCTTAAAAAACTGGAAATAGAACTGCCATATGACCCAGCAATCCCACTGCTGGGCATACACACCAAGGAAACAAGAATTAAAAGATAACGTGTACCCCAATGTTCATCACAGTACTGTTTACAATAACCAGGACGTGGAAGCAACCTAGATGTCCATCAGTAGATGAATGGATAAGAAAGCCATGGTACTTATACACAATAGAATATTCAGTTCAGTTCAGTCACTCAGTCGTGTCCGACTCTTTGTGACCCCATGGATTGCAGCATGCCAGGCTTCCCTGTCCATCACCAACTCCCGGAGTTCACTCAAACTCACGTCCATCGAGTCCGTAATGCCATCTAGCCGTCTCATCCTCTGTCGTCCCCTTCTCCTCCTGCCCCCAATCCCTCCCAGCATCAGAGTCTTTTCCAATCAGTCAACTCTTTACATGAGGTGGCCAAAGTACTGGAGTTTCAGCTTTAGCATCATTCCTTCCAAAAAAATCCCAGGGCTCATATCTTTCAGAATGGACTGGTTGGATCTCCTTGCAGTCCAAGGGACTCTCAAGAGTCTTCTCCAACACCACAGTTCAAAAGCATCAATTCTTCGGCGCTCAGCTTTCTTCACGGTCCAACTCTCACATCCATACATGACCACTGGAAAAACCATAGCCTTGACTAGACGAACCTTTGTTGGCAAAGTAATGTCTCTGCTTTTCAATATCCTATCCAAGTTGGTCATAACTTTCCTTCCAAGGAGTAAGCGTCTTTTAATTTCTTGGCTGCAGTCACCATCTACAGTGATTTTGGAGCCCCCCAAAATAAAGTCTGATACTTTTCCCACTGTTTCCCCATCTATTTCCCATGAAGTGATGGGACCAGATGCCATGATCTTCGTTTTCTGAATGTTGAGCTTTAAGCCAACTTTTTCACTCTCCTCTTTCACTTTCATCAAGAGGCTTTTTAGTTCCTCTTCACTTTCTGCCATAAGAATGGTGTCATCTGCATATCTGAGGTTATTGATATTTCTCCAGGCAATCTTGATTCCAGCTTGTGCTTCTTCCAGCCCAGCGTTTCTCATGATGTACTCTGAATAGAAGTTAAATAAGCAGGGTGACAGTATACAGACTTGACGTACTCTTTTTCCTATTTACTCAACCATTAAAAGAATACATTTGAATCAGTTCTGATGAGGTGCATGAAACTGGAGCCTATTGTACAGAGTGAAGTAAGTCAAAAAGAAAAACACCAATACAGTATAATAACACATGAATATGGAATTTAGAAAGATGGCAACGATGACCCTACATGCGAAACAGCAAAAGAGACACAGATATGTAGAACAGTCTTTCGCACTCTGTGGGAGAAGGCGAGGGTGGGATGATTTGAAAGAATAGCACTGAGACCTGTATATTATCATATGTGAAACAGATCACCAGTCCAGTTTTGGTGCATGAGACAGGGTGCTCTGGGTTGGTGCACTGGGATGACCTTGAGGGATGGGATGGGGAATGCAGTGGGAGGGGGGTTCAGGATAGGGAACATATGAACACCCATGACTGATTCATGTCAATGTATGGCAAAACCTACTACAATATTGTAAGGTAATTAGCCTCCAATTAAAATAAATAAGTTAAAAAAGAAAGAAAAAAAAAAAAAGAAAAAAGAAAATAACTAGGCCATATCTGGCAAAATATTTACATACATTGGATCACTTGAGGGTGTGGTCAAGAGAAGTAGACTAGCAAGTCTTACGTTTACTCCTGATATCAGTGATAGACAAAGTGTGTAAATCAAAAGGAAAAGTTTTCTCTCTCACCAGGTTGGAAGTCTGAAGTCTTCCCTTAAAACAGGAACAATATCAAGTACAAAACAATGGGTATTCCATCTCAGAAGGCATTTGGAGAGCCCAGGCTAAAGAAAGCTTTCTATTAAATGGAGAAAACCACATTCTTCTAAGTCTAATCCCATTCATGTCAACAAGCTTATGATGAAAATTTGGTAATTGTTTGGAAGATAGAAGCCCAAGAATATACCAAAGGAAGGAAACAAAACAAAGAAAAATATTTCTAGGAAATATATCCATTAAAAAGTCAGAAAGAAGTTACTCATTTAATACTGAAGTAATTATGAAAGGTTTTGGCTGATTCATGTTGATGTATGGCAAAAATCACCACAATATTGTAATTATTCTCCAATTAAAATAAATTAATTAATTAAAGAAAGAAAAAAACTCATGTAGATGTCAAAGAACACCAGCAAACAAAAAAGGAAATATTTCGAATGTTCTCACTTTATGTAAAATTGGTAGGAAGAATGTAATTTAAGGAAAAAAACAAACAAAAACACCCCCCTTGCTCATAAAACAAAGAAAGAAAAAATATAGTAAGGAAGCACTTGGAAAAGTTAAGAAAGGGAATCAATTTCTCAATTGACTTAATAAAAGAACCATGGGAAATGTGTAGGAAGAATGAAAACCAGGATTTCATATCATACATGTTTTATTTATGGAGAGTTTTACAGGATATAAGTATTTCAAACCAAGATACCTGTTTGATAAAATAATAAAATAATTTTGCAACAATAATTTTATTTTGGTAGTAGTTTACCAAAATTGATTTTTAGTTTTCAAATATTTCTGACTATTTCAGATTAAACAAGATATCTATAACAGAAAATGTCATTTGTATGATTAGGGTGAAAGTGAAAGTGTTAGTTGGGTCTGATTCTTTACAACCCCATGGACTGTAGCCCACAAGGTTCTTCTATCCATTTTGGAATTTTCCAGGCAAGAATACTGGAGTGGGTTGCTGCTCCCTTCCCAATCCAGGGACTGAACCCGGGTCTCCTGCACTGCAGGCAGATTCTTTATGTCTGAGCCACGAAACACATGTATAAGTCCTGAAAAGGTATTTTTAGAAGATGCCACGGCCATTGAGAAAATTAATGACTATATGTTTGGGTACAATATTTTTGCAAGTCTGTTGGTTTCTGATTGTTTACACTTAATAAAACTGGGATAAATTAGTGGTCAATAGAAGGACTTCCAAATTAGCTTTGAAAGCCTATACTTTCTTATTTTATCATTTACTTCTGAAAGTAAAAAAAAATTGAATGACACGGTTCTAACCAAATTCTTTCCATACTTCTCCACTTTCATTATCAAGAATTTTCAGCAAACAAATCTTTTACAAACAGAAAATAAATGGAAAAATTGATGTAGATGACTGATTTGTGTATTTGGGGGAAATATAATCTTCAGCACTGAGTCAATGGTGGAAAACAAATGCTGTGATTATACCATATAATCAAAGCAAAGTGTTAGAAGACTGTACTTTAAGCACTAATTTTATCTCTTTCTATAATGTGACTCTGGGCTATATTGAAGTCACTTATAAAGCTTTCGTATAAATTTCAAGAGATTAGCTCATTTATAGAAATTGACATTTTGTTAAAAGACAGTGTTTGGGAGTCCTTGTGATTTATAGGTTTCAAGGTGTTTGCACTGTGCACACTGTTCCTTGTCCTACTTTTGGAGGAAAGCTCCCTGGCAGTGTTAATCCACTGTGTGGTCTTTCCCACATCTCTCCTGTGTTCACTAGACTAAAATATCTATTAATACTCACCTCTGCCTCTCAAGTTATAACCTTCCTAAATTTAGATGTCTTTTAGGATATACTTCCTAACTTAAAAAAGGGGAGAATAATGTAATCTCATATACATTACTGTGAAGAAAAACTCATCCTTCCAAAGCAAATAGGGTAGAAGAGGAATAGAAAAGAGATGTTATGTGGAAATGAAGAGAGATCGAAATTGAAAAAGCCTATCTTGGGGAAAACTGACAGGTCAGAACTTTACTCAAATCTGACACATATCTTGATGCTAAAATTCTGTTCAGGGGCCTTGCCTTCTTGATATAGATAGAAATATGAAAGAGGTAATAATGGCATGAACTGAATTGCAAATGACACTTAGGTAACTGAGTTGAAAGTTAAGATACTGCCATAAAATCATGTAAAAACATGTCACTGTTTGACATATGGCAGCTGATCAGCAGAACTTTCAATATTAAGAGTTTCAAAGGTACAGGAAATAGATAAGAGAATAGCAAAGTACACAACGGAAAACTTATTGGTACTTGCCTCTTTTCTGTTCACTCTTCCCTGAAAAATAAAAGGAAGAAATAAAAATTAATTCCAAATAAAAGCATATTGTTGGGAAAAAAGGAGAACAAAAATTGGGATTCCTTTCATAGTTTACTCCGTGGTACAACTTGACCCATATTTGTGAAAACTGGAGCCATAAGGTTGCAAAGGATACCTCATCAGTCAGAGACAGTGTCATTTTACATCATTCTACCCCTTAGTGCAAAAGAAACTAAATTAGGAAATGAAACCATTAAGGAGAGTTAGGGTGGGAATTCTTTTGGGATGTACAAGATCAGCCATTCTTCTTTCATTGGGACATTCTTTTTCACTTTAAAATGGAAATGTACACACATGCACAAGACAGGTACTTATTAAATAGTGAGGAAGAATACAGAGAAGGCATGTATTTGTGCCAAACTGAATTTGTGGCCATAGTCGTGTGAGATTTATTATATTCATTGTTGTTGTTCAGTCGGTAAGTCATGTCTGACTCTTTGCAATCCTATGAACGCCAGGCTTCTCTGTCCATCACTATCTCCCCGAGTTTGCTCAAACTCAAGTCCATTGAATCAGTGATGCCATACACCGTCTCATCCTCTGTTTCTCCCTTCTCCTCTTTCCCTCAATTTTTCCCAGCATCACAGTCTCTTCCAGTGAGTCAGCTCTTTGCATCAGGTGGCCAAAATACTGAAGCTTCAGCTTCAGCATCAGTCCTTCCAGTGAATATTCAGGATTGATTACCTTTTGGATTGGCTGGTTTGATCTATTTGCAGACCAAGGGACTCTCAGCAGTCTTCTCCAGCACCACAGTTTGAAAGCGTCATTTCTTCGGTGCTCAGCTTTCTTTATGGTCCAGTTCTCACATCCATACATGACTACTGAAAAAATCATAACCTTGACTATATAGACCTTTGTCAGTACACTGATGCCTCTGCTTTTCAATACACTGTTTAGGTTGTCATAGCTAATCTATATTAGCTATATTCATTAAAGTCGTATATTTCTAAGATACATTCCTCCAAAGCAAGAATATAATTTGAATTGTTATAAGAAAGGAAGAATATTAAAGTTTGAATGAATCTATTAGGTTTTCTTTTGAAAGCTTGCAAGACAATAGTGCTTGTGTCCTTTACTTAATGTTTTCAGTATGGAGAGATATTTTTTAACTTCGTTTAAGATACACAATTCTTCCAAAAATATTTAATGAGATTTGTGGCTGATGTTTTGATAATTATGTAAATAAATTGCAATTCAATAAAATTAAAAATGAAAATGGAGAGATCACCATAGACAACACAGAAATACAAAGGATCATAAGAGACTACTATCAGCAACTATATGCCAATAAAATGGACAACATGGAAGAAATGGACAAATTCTTAGAAAAGTACAACTTTCCAAAACTGGACCAGGAAGAAATAGAAAATCTTAACAGACCCATCACAAGCACAGAAATTGAAACTGTAATCAGAAATCTTCCAGCAAACAAAAGCCCAGGTCCAGACGGCTTCACAGCTGAATTCTACCAAAAATTTAGAGAAGACCTAACACCTATCCTACTCAAACTCTTCCAGAAAATTGCAGAGGAAGGTAAACTTCCAAACTCATTCTATGAGGCCAGCATCACTCTAATACCAAAACCTGACAAAGATGCCACAAAAAAAGAAAACTACAGGCCAATATCACTGATGAACATAGATTCAAAAATACTTAACAAAATTCTATCAATCAGAATCCAACAACACATTAAAAGGATAATACACCATGACCAAGTGGGCTTTATCCCAGGGATGCAAGGATTCTTCAATATCTGCAAATCAATCAATGTAATACACCACATTAACAAATTGAAAAATAAAAACCATATGATTATCTCAATAGATGCAGAGAGAGCCTTTGACAAAATTCAAGATCCATTTATAATAAAAACTCTCCAGAAAGCAGGAATAGAAGGAACATACCTCAACATAATAAAAGCTATATATGACAAACCCACAGCAAACATTATCCTCAACAGTGGAAAGTTGAAACATTTCCCCTAAAGTCAGGAACAAGACAAGGGTGCCCACTTTCACCACTACTATTCAACATAGTTTTGGAAGTTTTGGCCACAGCAATCAGAGCAGAAAAAGAAATAAAAGGAATCCGAGTTGGAAAAGAAGAAGTAAAACTCTCACTGTTTGCAGATGTCATGATCCTCTACATAGAAAACCCTAAAGACTCCACCAGAAAATTACTAGAGCTAATCATTGAATATAGTAAAGTTGCAGGATATAAAATCAACACACAGAAATCCCTTGCATTCCTATACACTAATAATGAGAAAATAGAGAAATTAAGGAAACAATTCCATCACCATTGCAAGGGAAAGAATAAAATAATTAGGAATATATTTACCTAAAGAAACAAAAGACCTATATATAGAAAACTATAAAACACTGGTGAAAGAAATCAAAGAGGACACTAATTGATGGAGAAATATACCATGTTCATGGGTCGGAAGAATTAAAATAGTGAAAATGAGTATACTACCCAAAGCAATTTATAGATTCAATGCAACCCTAATCAAGCTACCAACGGTATTCTTCACAGAGCTAGAACGAATAATTTCACAATTTGTATGGAAATACAAAAAACCTCGAAGCCAAAGCAATCTTGAGAGAGAAGAATGGAATTGGAGGAATCACCTGCCTGACTTCAGGCTCTACTAAAAGCCACAGTCATCAAGACAGTATGGTACTGACACAAAGACAGAAATATAGATCAATGGAACAAAATAGAAAGCCCAGAGATAAATCCATGCACATATGGACACCTTATCTTTGACAAAAGAGGCAAGAATATACAATGGATTAAAGACAATATCTTTAACAAGTGGTGCTGGCAAAACTGGTCAACCACTTGTAAAAGAATAAAACTAGAACACTTTCTAACACCATACACAAAAATAAACTCAAAACGGATTAAAGATCTAAACGTAAGACCAGAAATGATAAAACTTCTAGAGGAGAACATAGGCAAAACACTCTCCTACATACATCACAGCAGGATCCTCTATGACCCATCTCCTAAAATATTGGAAATAAAAGCAAAAATAAACAAATGGGACCTAATTAAAATTAAAAGCTTCTGCACAACAAAGAAAACTATAAGCAAGGTGCAAAGACAGCCTTCAGAATGGGAGAAAATAATAACAAATGAAGCAACTGACAAACAACTAATCTCAAAAATATACAAGCAACTCCTACAGCTCAATTCCAGAAAAATAAATGACCCAATCAAAAAATGGGCCAAAGAACTAAATAGACATTTCTCCAAAGAAGACATACAGATGGCTAACAAACACATGAAAAGATGCTCAACATCGCTCATTATCAGAGAAATGCAAATCAAAACCACTATGAGGTACCATTTCACGCCAGTCAGAATGGCTGTGATCCAAAAATTTACAAGTAATAAATGCTGGAGAGAGTGTGGAGAAAAGGGAACCCTCTTACACTGTTGGTGGGAATGCAAACTAGTACAGCCACTATGGAGAACAGTGTGGAGATTCCTTAAAAAACTGGAAATAGAACTGCCTTATGATCCAGCAATCCCACTGCTGGCCATACACCCTGAAGAAACCAGAATTGAAAGAGACACGTGTACCCTAATGTTCATCGCAGCACTGTTTATAATAGCCAGGACATGGAAGCAACCTAGATGTCCATCAGCAGATGAATGGATAAGAAAGCAGTGGTACATATACAGAATGGAGTATTACTCAGCCACTAAAAAGAATACATTTGAATCAGTTCTAATGAGATGGATGAAACTGGAGCCTATTATACAGAGTGAAGTAAGCCAGAAAGATAAACACCAATACAGCATACTAACACATATATATGGAATTTAGAAAGATGGTAACAATAACCCTGTATACGAGACTGCAAAAGAGACACTGATGTACAGAACAGTCTTTTGGACTCTGTGGGAGAGGGAGAGGGTGGGATGATTTGGAGAATGGCATTGAAACATATAAAATATCATATATGAAACGAGTCGCCAGTCCAGGTTTGATGCACGATACTGGATGCTTAGGGCTAGTGCACTGGGATGACCCAGAGGGATGGTACGGGGAGGGGGGAGGGAGGAGGGAGGAGGGTTCAGGATGCGGGACACATGTATACCTGTGGCAGATTCATGTTGATATATGGGAAAACCAATACAATATCGCAAAGTTAAAAAACAAAATAAAATCAAACAAAAAATCAAACAAAACAAACAAAACAAACAAAAAAAAGCTTTGAAATATTCACATTACCAATCTTCCAAATTTTAAAATTAGAAGATCTCTATCA
Source organism: Bos indicus (assembly GCF_029378745.1). Lineage (NCBI taxonomy): Eukaryota > Metazoa > Chordata > Mammalia > Artiodactyla > Bovidae > Bos > Bos indicus. Next base: position 28,849,856 of record NC_091782.1, on the reverse strand, counting down.
AGATAGAGAAAATAATTAATAAAGTATAATAAATATTATGATTTAAATAATAAAAAAGTATAGAGAACAATTTGTAAGGTTGGATTTTGTTAAAAATAAAACAGGAAACCTTCAGTAATATATTTAGATACGTGGAACACTTTGTTCCTATGTTCAAGTACAGTGTAAGAGTGATGTCCAAGTTCACACTTGACCAATGAATAATATCATATACTATTTAGATTTTCTTGACGAGATCTCTAGTCTTTCCCATTCTGTTGTTTTCCTCTATTTCTTTGCATTGATCGCTGAAGAAGGCTTTCTTATCTCTTCTTGATATTCTTTGAAACTCTGCATTCAGATGCTTATATCTTTCCTTTTCTGCTTTGCTTTTCACTTCTCTTCTTTTCACAGCTATCTGTAAGGCCTCCCCAGACAGCCATTTTGCTTTTTTGCATTTCTTTTCCATGGGGATGGACTTGATCCCTGTCTCCTGTACAATGTCACAAACCTCATTCCATAGCTCATCAGGCACTCTACCTATCAGATATAGGCCCTTCAATCTATTTCTCACTTCCACTGTATAATCATAAGGGATTTGATTTAGGTCATACCTGAATGGTCTAGTGGTTTTCCCTACTTTCTTCAATTTCAGTCTGAATTTGGCAATAAGGAGTTCATGGTCTGAGCCACAGTCAGCTCCTGGTCTTGTTTTTGCTGACTGTATAGAGTTTCTCCATCTTTGGCTGCAAAGAATATAATCAATCTGATTTCGGTGTTGACCATCTCGTGATGTCCATGTATAGAGTCTTCTCTTGTGTTGTTGGAAGAGGGTGTTTGTTATGACCAGTGCATTCTCTTGGCAAAACTCTATTAGTCTTTGCCCTGCTTCATTCTGTATTCCAAGGCCAAAATCAGAGATACCAAAGGAATATTTCATGCAAAGATGGGCTCGATAAAGGACAGAAATGGTATGGACCTAACAGAAGCAGAAGATATTAAGAAGAGATGGCAAGAATACACAGAAGAACTGTACAAAAAAGATCTTCACGACCCAGATAATCACGATGGTGTGATCACTGACCTAGAGCCAGACATCCTGGAATGTGAAGTCAAGTGAGCCTTAGAAAGCATCACTACGAACAAAGCTAGTGGAGGTGATGGAATTCCAGTTGAGCTATTCCAAATCCTGAAAGATGATGCTGTGAATGTGCTGCTCTCAATATGCCAGCAAACTTGGAAAACTCAGCAGTGGCCACAGGACTGGAAAAGGTCAGTGTTCATTCCAATCCCAAAGAAAGGCAATGCCAAAGAATGCTCAAACTACCGCACAATTGCACTCATCTCACACGCTAGTAAGGTAATGCTCAAAATTCTCCAAGCCAGGCTTCAGCAATATGTGAACCGTGAAATTCCTGATGTTCAAGCTGGTTTTAGAAAAGGAAGAGGAACCAGAGATTAACTTGCCAACATCTGCTGGATCATGGAAAAAGCAAGAGAGTTCCAGAAAAGCATCTATTTCTGCTTTATTGAATGTGCCAAAGCCTTTCACTCTGTGGACCACAATAAACTGTGGGAAATTCTGAAAGAGATGGGAATACCAGACCACCTGATCTGCCTCTTGAGAAACCTGTATGCAGGTCAGGAAGCAACAGTTAGAACTGGACATGGAACAACAGACTGGTTCCAAATAGGAAAAGGAGTACGTCAAGGCTGTATATTGTCACCCTGTTTATTTAACTTATATGCAGAGTACATCATGAGAAACGCTAGACTGGAAGAAGCACAAGCTGGAATCAAGATTGCTGGGAGAAATATCAATAACCTCAGATATGCAGATGACACCACCCTTATGGCAAAAAGCGAAGAGGAACTAAAAAGCCTCTTGATGAAGGTGAAAGTGGAGAGTAAAAAGTTGGCTTAAGCTCAACATTCAGAAAACGAAGATCATGGCATCCGGTCCCATCACTTCATGGGAAATAGATTGGGAAACAGTGGAAACAGTGTCAGACTTTATTTTTCGGAGCTCCAAAATCACTGCAGATAGTGACTGCAGCCATGAAATAAAAAGATGCTTACTCCTTGGAAGGAAAGTTATGACCAACCTAGATAGCATATTCAAAAGCAGAGACATTACTTTGCCAACAAAGTTTCGTCTAGTCAAGGCTATGGTTCTTCCTGTGGTCATGTATGGATGTGAGAGTTGGACTGTGAAGAAGGCTGAGCACCGAAGAATTGATGCTTTTGAAATGTGGTGTTGGAGAAGAGTCTTGAGGGTCCCTTGGACTACACGGAGATCCAACCAGTCCATTCTGAAGGAGATCAGCCCTGGGATTTCTTTGGAAGGAATGATGCTAAAGCTGAAACTCCAGTACTTTGGCCACCTCATGCGAAGAGTTGACTCATTGGAAAAGACTCTGATGCTGGGAGGGATTGGGGGCAAGAGGAGAAGGGGACAACAGAGGATGAGATGGCTGGATGGCATCACTGACTCGATGGACATGAGTCTGAGTGAACTCCGGGAGTTGGCAATGGACAGGGAGGCCTGGCGTGCTGTGATTCATGGGGTCGCAGAGTCGGACACGATTGAGCAACTGATCTGATCTGACTATTTAGATTTTGAAAGGGCAATGAATAGAGAAGATTAACCCCCCATTTTTTGTCTTCTCTCATCATTTATGTTTTTAAAGAAGTATTGATTGTGTCATAAGTATCCTCAAACTTGAAATAGCTGACAAAGATACTATGTATGTATGGTTTCCAAGAATATATATGTGAATAGAAACCTTCTCAGCCTCATGCCTTTTATGTTACCAGCTTCCTAATGACACCATGGGAAGTCCTTGTAAGAGAGAAGAAACCAGTCTTTAAAGGGATGGCATGGTATGAAGTGAAAAAAGAAGAAATGGAAAAGTAGAGAAGGTAGAGAAACATAAATGATCAGAATTAAAATGAGAGAAATTAAACACCAAAATATTGGGGTGGAACTAGTAGACTTGAGGAGGAGGCAAGCCAACACAAGACATTCAGACAAGAAGTCAGACAATATTAAATGATGAACCAGTCATTTTAAAGGGTATCAAGAGTAATGAGAACAAAAATGTTAGCTAGTTCTTTCCAAGGTTCTTCTAAAAAAAAAAAAAAAAAAAGGAAAGATAAATGTTAGCTTCATGAGACAGAACTACAAAAAGAATGAAAATTTACTGAAAAGTTCGTATCTAAAATGAATCCTATCCAGTTTCAGATAAACACACACACACACACACACATACACACACAAATTGGTTCAGAAGTCAATATTGCCCAGATATTCTATAGTAAATGAAAAAAGGGGAAATGCAATCAATTTAATTAACTGACAAACTTTTCAGAAATATTCTGGTGGTTAATTTGTAAAAAATATTCTTGATCCCTTTGGCAATATTTAGGCTTCTGTTGTCCTGTTTGTTAGCTTTAATATGGTCATTGGCTGTTTTTACATGTATAAATCCATTCTCATGATTGCAGTAGCTACATTGTATAAAGTTGCCACAAACACTGTATAAGGGAATACTGAAACACTTTTGGATAGGTAATACATTGTCAGGTTTCTGGGTGCCTCTTTAGTGCCAGTGATTAATTTGTAACCTTGTTGTATTTGAATTTCTCTTTTAACTCATCAGTTCAGTTCAGTTCAGTCACTCAGTCATGTCCGACTCTTTGTGACCCCATGAATCACAGCACGCCAGGACTCCCTGTCTATCACCAACTCCTGGAGTTCACTCAGACTCATGTCCATCGAGTCAGTGATGCCATCCAGCCATCTCATCCTCTGTCATCCCCTTGTCCTCCTGCCTCCAATCCCTCCCAGCATCAGAGTCTTTTCCAATGAGTCAACTCTTCGCATGAGGTGGCCAAAGTACTGGAGTTTCAGTTTTAGCATCATTCCTTCCAAAAAAATCCCAGGGCTGATCTCCTTCAGAATGGACTGGTTGGATCCCCTTGCAGTCCAAGGGATCCTCAAGAGTCTTCTCCATCACCACATTTCAAAAGCATTAATTCTTCAGCGCTCAGCCTTCTTTACAGTCCAACTCTCACATCCATACATGACCACAGGAAAAACCAGAGCCCTGACTAGATGGACCTTTGTTGGCAAAGTAATGTCTCTGATTTTCAATATGCTATCTAGGTTGGACATAACTTTCCTTCCAAGGAGTAAGCATCTTTTAATTTCATGGCTGAAGTCACCATCTGCAGTGATTTTGGAGCCCAGAAAAATAAAGTCTGACACTGTTTCCACTGTTTCCCAATCTATTTCCCATGAAGTGATGGGACCGGATGCTATGATCTTCGTTTTCTGAATGTTGAGCTTTAAGCCAACTTTTTCACTCTCCACTTTCACTTTCATCAAGGGGATTTTTAGTTCCTCTTAACTTTCTGCCATAAGGGTGGTGTCATCTGCATATCTGAAGTTATTGATATTTCTCCCAGCAATCTTGATTCCAGCTTGTGTTTCTTCCAGTCTAGCGTTTCTCATGATGTACTCTGCATATAAGTTAAATAAACAGGGTGACAATATACAGCCTTGACGTACTCCTTTTCCTATTTGGAACCAGTCTGTTGTTCTATGTCCAGTTCTAACTGTTGCTTCCTGACCTGCATTCAGAGTTCTCAAGAGGCAGGTCAGGTGGTCTGGTATTCCCATCTCTTTCAGAATTTCCCACAGTTTATTGTGATCCACACAGTGAAAGGCTTTGGCACATTCAATAAAGCAGAAATAGATGCTTTTCTGGAACTCTCTTGCTTTTTCCATGATCCAGCAGATGTTGGCAAGTTAATCTCTGGTTCCTCTTCCTTTTCTAAAACCAGCTTGAACATCAGGAATTTCACGGTTCACATATTGCTGAAGCCTGGCTTGGAGAATTTTGAGCATTACCTTACTAGCGTGTGAGATGAGTGCAATTGTGCGGTAGTTTGAGCATTCTTTGGCATTGCCTTTCTTTGGGATTGGAATGAACACTGACCTTTTCCAGTCCTGTGGCCACTGCTGAGTTTTCCAAATTTGCTGGCATATTGAGAGCAGCACTTTCACAGCATCATCTTTCAGGATTCGGAATAGCTCAACTGGAATTCCATCACTTCCACTAGCTTTGTTCGTAGTGATGCTTTCTAAGGCCCACTTGACTTCACATTCCAGGATGTCTGGCTCTAGGTCAGTGATCACACCATAGTGAATATCTGGGACATGAAGATCTTTTTTGTATAGTTCTTCTGTGTATTCTTTTAACTCATGGGTAAGTGAAATTATCTGAAGGCAATCACATGGGGCTGAATCCAGGAGAGAGGAAGAAATGGGTTCTCTGAGAGAGTTTTTGCTTCTCAGCAACCATGCTTTTAGTGTGCCACCTCCTCTCTGAGAGAAAATATCTAAACACACATATATGAACATTATAAAGAAGCTGCAACAAAGCTCTTCTTCTAATAGCTTTTTCCTGCAACATTTTTGTCACATCCATTCCATAATTAAAGAGGTAGATTTCTAAAATCTATTCCATTGAACATATCACTACAATTTAAAGAACATCATTTGATATCTAGAGATACGAAGGTTTAAATAATTCTTGTGTTATGATACTGAAAAGTGTTTCAGAAGAATCTTAGAGCTAGCCTTAGACTTTTGAGGCATGTTATTAATGAGATTTCCTAGAGTAACAAAATGTATATATACATATATATACATGCGCACCGCCCCCCCCCCCCCCCAAACACACACACAGAGAAACAGCAAGGACCTAACAGAAGCAGAGACATCAGTTTGCCAACCAAGGTCTGTACAGTCAAAGCTTTGGTTTTTCTAGTAGTCATGTATAGATGTGAGAGTTGGACTATAAAGAAGGCTGAAAGTGTTACTCTTTCAGTCATGTCCAATTCTTTGTGACTCATGGACTGAAGCCTGCCAGGCTCCTATGTCCATGTAATTCTCCAGGCAAGAATACTGGGGTGGGTTGCTATTCCCTTTTCCAGGGGATCTTCCTGACACAGGGATCAATCCCAAGGCCTCCTGCATTGCAGGAAGATTCTTTACTGTCTGAGCCACCAGTAGGCTCTTCTAAAGAAGGTTGAGTGCTGAAGAATTGATGCTTTCAAACTGTGGTTTTGGAGAAGATTCTTGAGAGTCCCTTGGACTACAGGGAGATCAACCCAGTCAATCCTAAAGGAAATCAACCCTGAATGTTCATTGGAGAGACTGCTGCTGAAGGTGAAGCTCCAATACTTTGGCAACTTGATGCAAAGAGCCCACTCATTGGAAAAGATCCTAATGCTGGGAAAGATTGAAGGCAGGAGGAGAAGGGGATAACAGAGGATGAGATCATTGGTTGGCATCACTGACTCATTGGACATGAGTTTGAGCAAACTCTGGGAGATGGTGAAGGACAGGGAAGCCTGGCATGCTGAAGGCCATGGGATCACAAAGTGTTGGACATAACTTAGAGAGTGAACAACAAGTTAAGGCAACTTGACCTTAACATTTTACATTACTACTTTTTAATCCCCTTTGGGGTTGAGAAGGCTGGTGAAAATAATTTTTAAAATTGCTTGTGTCATATTTGGGTTTGTAGTTCATAAGATTTGGAAGATCAAAACAATACATTTTTGCCATTCTGATTTAAACTAAAAAGTATAAGTGAGATCATGTGATATATTTATATTTCTGGCTTATTTCCACTTAGTAAAATGTCATCTAGGTTTATACATGTTATTGTAAATGACAATTTCTTTCTTTTTTAGAAAGAAATAATATTCTACAATATTCTATATTACAATAGAATACAATAATATTCTATAGTATACTATATATCTATTCTCGATATATACATTCCATATATTTATGTGTTCTTTTATTGCTGAGCACAGAAGTTGTTTTCATATCTTTGCTTTTGTGAATAATGCTGCAGTGAACACAGGAGTGTAGATATCTCTTTGAGATACTGATTTTATTTGCTTTGGATTTATATCCAGAGGTAAGATTGCTGGATCATATGGTAATTTTAGTTATAATTTTTGAAGGAATTACATAGCATTTTCCACAATAACTGTATCAGTTTATATTCTTAGCAACAGTGTTCCCTTTTCTCCACATCCTTGCCAAACTTTTCCGTTTTTTTCTTTTTGAATTTTTGTCTTTTTGATAAAGCTGTTCAGCAGCTCTGATGGTGTTAGTTGCTCAGTGGTGTCTGACTCTGCGATCCCATGGACTGTAGCCCACCAGGCTCCTCTGTACATGGATTTCTCCAGGCAAGAATACTGTAGTGCGTAGCCATTCCCTTCTGCAGAATTCTTCCCGACCCAGGGATTGATCTTGGGTCTCACACATTGCGAGTAGGTTCCATACTGTCTGAGTCACCAGGGAAGCCCCTTCAGCAGCTATCAGGTGATAGTTTATTGTGGTTTTCATTTGCATTTCCCTGAAGCTGAGTGGCAAAGAATTGATGCTTTTGAACTGTGGTGTTGGAGAAGACTCTTGAGAGTCCCTTGGACTGCAAGGAGATCCAACCAGTCCATCCCAAAGGATATCAGTCTTGAATATTCATTGGAAGGACGGATGTTGAAGCTGAAACTCCAATACTTTGGCCACCTGATGTGAAGAACTGACTCATTGGAAAAGACCCTGATGCTGGGAAAGATTGAAGGTGGGAGGAGAAGGGGATGAGATGGTTGGTTGGCATCGCTCACTCAACGGACATGAGTCTGAGTGAACTCCGAGAGCTGGTGATGGACAGGGAGGCCTGGCGTGCTGCAGTCCATGGGGTTGCAAAGATTCGGACACGACTGAGTGACTGAACTGAACTGAACTGATGAGTAGTGATTTGGAACATTTTAAAAAATTTGTTTTACAAACCTATTGGCCATTTGTATGTCTTTTTGGAGAAATGTTTATTCAATATTTTTGTCCATTTTTAATTGACTTATTTGGTTTTTGCTGTTTTGAGTAAAAGAGTTTTTTGGTTTTTGCCATTTTGAGTTATTTGGTTTTTGCTATTGAGTTGAATTCTTTATATAGTTTGGATATTAACCCTTTCAGATACATGGTTTGTGAATATTTTCTTCTATTCTCTAGGTTGTCTCTTTACTTTGTTGGTCATTTCCCTTGCTGTGCAGAAGCTTTTGGTGAAATCCCATTGGTCTGTTTTCAAAAAATTTTTATTGCCTGTGCTGTTGGAGTCATATAAAAAATATGCCCAGACTAATGTCAAAGAGATTTTTCTCTAGGTTTTCTTCTAATAGTTTTAAGTCTGAAATTCAAGTCTTTAATCCATTTTGAGTTTTGGTATAAGTTTGAAAGAAAATTTCCATTTATTCTTCTATTTTATGTTATTGATGTCACAATTTACCTGTTTTTGCATTGCATATCTATTAACAAATTATTATTTTTTAATTCATTTTTAATTGGAGGCTAATTGCATCACAATTTTGTGTTGGTTTCTGCTGTACAACAATGTGAATCAGCTATAAGTATACACATATCCCCTCCCTCTTGAGCCTCCCTCCTAGCCCCTATCCCACCCCTCTAGTTCATCACAGAGCACAGGGCTGAGCTCCCTGTATTATACAGCAGTTTCCCACTAGCTATCTGTTTGTTTCTTTATTTGTTTTAAACAGTTTTGTCTTTTAACTTTTTTAAAACTAGAGTTAAAAGTGATTTATGTACCATTTATGTAAAAGTGATTTATGTACCGTTGCAATATCACAGTATTCTGAATTTGATTACATAACTTCACCAGTGAGCTTCATATTTTCAAATGTTATGTTACTAATTAATATCCTTTCATTTCACCTTGAAAAACTTCATTTAACATTTCTTGTAAAGCAGGTTTAGTGGTTATGAGTCAGCTTTTTGGTCTGCAAACTTTTTCTTTCTTTTTCATTTTTGGAGTTTAGTTTTGGAGATATAATATACTTGGTGGGCAGTTATTTTTCTTTCAGTAGTTTGAGTATATCACCCAAGTTTCTTCTGACCTACAAAGTTTCTTCTGAGAAATCCATTGATAGCTTTATGAGGGTATTCTTGCATATGGGTTTCTCTCTTCTCTTGATTCTTTCAAAATTCTCTATTTTCTTTGTACTTTTACTATGAAATATTTAAGAAAAACTAATGCCACCTGATATGAAGAGCTGACTCATTTGAAAAGACCCTGATGCTGGGAAAGATTGAGGGCAGGAGGAGAAGGGGACGACAGAGGATGAGATGGTTGGATGGGATCACCGACTCAATGGACATGGGTTTGGGTAGATTCTGGCAGTTGGTGAAGGACAGGGAGGCCTGGCGTGCTGTGGTTCACAGGTTTGCAAAGAGTTGGACACAACTGAGCGACTGAACTGAACTGAACTGAACTGAATGCCAAACTTTCTCAAATTCTTTCAAAAAGGAAGGGGAGAGGAAACTTTCAAGCTCATTTTATGAGGCCAGCATAACCCTAATTCCAAAACCACAGAAGAAAAGAAATCTAATACAAAAACCACAAGAAAAGAAATTTATAAGCCAATATACCAGCCACAAAAAGACAAACACAGCATGATTCCACATAAATCTAGTAGCTACAACAGTCAAATTCATAGAATACAAATGTGAAGTGAGGATTGTCAAGGGCCAGGCTGATGGTCAAATAGGAAATTATTAATGAATGGGCATGAAGTTTCAGTTAAGTAAGAGAAGTAAATTCTAGAGATTTTCTGTACAGCATTGTATCTATAATAAACAACATTGCATTGTACACATAAACTTTTATTATATCTCACATAAGTGTTCTTAGCTCAATACAAGGAAATTATTGAATTATAGTTTGTTCAAATTTCCCATGGCCATTTTATTTCTACAGGGAAACATCCACTCAAAAATTTTCATCAGCTTAATACTCAGTATTGATACTATGAACCCATGTCTTCAAAAAAATAGAGATGAAAAATGAGAGTTCATTCCCCCCATAATTTGTCAATTAGTACTTTTTCCCGTTTCCTCAGTTTTTATCTTTTACTGATGTTACTCACTGAGAACAAAAGATTATTTATTACCTAATATTCCTTCTAATAGAAGGTAATTAATTCTACACATCTGCAATAAGAGGTAAAATAAACTTTACTTAATTTGTATAGTGGTTTAAAAAGCAAATTCTCTGAGATTTTAGACAAAGTGCATATTTCCTCCACCTAAAAATTCCAGAAATTCAGAAGTGTATAATTAATGGAATTCATTATCAAATATGGTTCATGTATGTCTATTTTTAAACAGAGAACAACTTGTAGCATGAATAATTTAAATGCCATAGTGTTTAAGTGCAAATGGAAACAACTTTGTTGACTTCAGTTGGAGTGAGAAAAAATAAGGCACAATAATGTAAATTTAAGTCATACAGCATATAAGGAACATGTTGTTTCAAGGACACTAAAACAACAAGGAACAAGGAAACATGCACAGAAGATCCAAAGACTATGTGCACAGTGTAAAATGGCTAATGGAACTTACCATTTTCTACTGCTACCGCATCTGAAAAACATAGAGAAATATTAATTTATTTAGTTGATTATTCAATCAGAATAATCATAGGTTGTTGTCAGTGTCATACTTTCTGAAAAAATATAGATGGGATTTTACTCAAACCCAGGATCAGGGAACTAATTGAAAATGACCTTCTCTGATGGCTTTTATAGATATTTTCTTAGGAATGATTATGGGAAAACAAATAAACTTTAGAGAGGAAATATGCACTCCTCTCTCAGGATAGTTGAAAGAATATAGTGTGCCCAGATAGGGACATATCAACTTAGAATCAAACAGACTGTAAAGAAGAAAATTTGGAGCTTTTATCCAGAAAATGACCCTGATGATAGTGGCAGTGGATCCTTTAATCTGTTTCTCAACAACCTGATCATGAAGATACAGAATACTTCTGAAGCACAAAGTGAAGATAATAAGCAAAAGGAAAGAGAATGAAGGAAGGGAAGAGAAAGGGAGAAGGGGAAAGAATGAAACAGAACATGGAGTAGACCTGAAAGTAGAAACATAGTATGACATGTGGGAAACGAAGTAGGAATAAGAGAAAGTAAAAGGCAAAAGAAACAAAATGAGAGAGTGGAAACGGGAAAAAAATCTCTAACAGGCAAAGTAGCAGAGTGCTTGAAGAACAAACATTACCAGGTGTTTGCAAAAGTTGAGCTGAAAAATAAAATGGAAAGTACAATATTAATGATGAGGAAAACAGATTAAAATCTGCTTGCACAAGGGTAAAGGTTAGTCTAGTCAAGGCTATGGTTTTTGCAGTAGTCTTGTATTGATGTGAGAGTTGTGGGCTATAAAGAAAGCTGAGTGCTGAAGAATTGATGCTTTTGAACTGTGGTGTTGGAGAAGACTCTTGAGAATCCCTTGGGCTGCAAGGAGATCCCACCAGTCCATCCTAAAGGAAATCAGTCCTGAATATTCATTGGAAGGACAGATGTTGAAGCTGAAACTCCAGTAGTTTGGCCACCTGCTAGGAAGAGCTGACTCATTAAAAAAGCCCCTGATGCTGGGAAAGATTGAAGGGGGGAAGAGAAGGGGATGACAATGGATGAGTTGGTTGGATGACATCACTGACTCTGTGGGCATGAGTTTGAGTAATTGCCAAGAGTTGGTGATGGACAGGGAAGCCTGGTGTGCTGCAGTCCATGAGGTTGCAAAGAGTTGGAAACGAGTGACTGAACCCAACTGAACTGGGTTGCTTCCATGTCTTGGCTATTGTAAATAGTGCTACCATGAACATTGGGGTACATGTAACTTTTCAAATTAGAATTTTTTTCTTTTCCAGTTATCCCAAGAATGGGGTTGCTGGATCATATGACAACTCTATATTTATGTTTTTAAGGAAAATCCATACTGTTTCAATAGTGGTTGCTACAGTTTACATTCTCACTAACAGTGCGTGAGGTTTCCTTTTGTCCACCCTCTCTCCAACATTTATTATCTGTAGACTTGTTGATGATGGCCTTTCAGACAAGTGTGAGGTGATACCTCACTATAGCTTTCATTTGTATTTCCTTTAATAATTAGCAATATTGAGCACCTTTTCTTGTTCCTTTTTGGCCATTAGTATATCTTCTTTGGATAAATATCTATTTAGGTCCTATGCCTACTTTTTTTCTTATTCCCATTTTTTGATTGCTGTGACCTTTTCCACAAAACTAGGAAAAAATAATCCTAAAATGTTTATAGACCCACAAAAGACCCAGAATTGCCAAAGCAATACTGAAGCAAAAGAACAAAGCTGGAAGCATAGGCCTTCCATAACAGAGACAATACTACAATGCTACAGTAATCAAAACAGTATGATATTGGCAGAAAAACAGACATATGGATCAATGGAAGAGAATAGAGAACCGAGAAAGAAACCCATATGCCTAAGAACCCAGAAATAAACCCATGTGCCTATAGTCAGTTAATCTTTGATAAAAGAAGGAAGCATATACAATAGAGAAAAGACAGCCTTTTTGGAAAGCTACACAGTCACATGTAAATCAGTTATGTTAGAACATACCCTAACAGCATACACAAAAAGAAAATCCAAATGCCTAAAATACTTAAATATAAGACTTGACACCATAAAACTCCTAGAAAAGAGCATAGGCAAAACATTCTTGACATAAATGATAGCAATATTTTCTTAGATCAGTTTCCTAAGACAAATAAATAGGGATTTTAACAATAAGTGTGTACCATCAAGAGCACTGTTGTTTAGTTGCTAAGTCGTGTCTGACTCTTTTATGACCCCATGGGCAGTAGCCCATCAGTCTCCTCTGCCCATGAGATTTTCCAGGCAAGAATACTGAAGTGGGTTGCCATTTCCTTCTCCAGGGATCTTTCCAACCCAGGGATCGAACACATTTCTCCTAATTGGTAGTCAGATTCTTTACTGTTGAGCCACAAGAGAATCTCCAGAAGGAAATAAAAGTAAAAATAAACAAATAGATGCATGCATGCTCAGTTGCTCAATCATGTCTGACTCTTTGTGACCTCATGGGCTACAGCCTGCCAGGCTCCTTTTTTCATAGGATTACCCCAGCAAGAATACTGGAGTGGTTGCCATTTCCTCCTCCAAGGGATCTTTCTGACCCAGGGATCCAACCTGTATCTCCCTAATCAAAATTATAAGCTTTTGCACAGCAAGATCAGATCAGTCGCTCAGCTGCGTCCGACTCTTTGTGACCCCATGAATCGCAGCATGCCAGGCCTCCCTGTCCATCACCAACTCCTGGAGTTCACTGAGACTCACATCCATCGAGTCAGCGATGCCATCCAGCCATCTCATCCTCTGTCGTCCCCTTCTCCTCTTGCCCCCAATCCCTCCCAGCATCAGAGTCTTTTCCAATGAGTCAACTCTTCGCATGAGGTGGCCAAAGTACTGGAGTTTCACCTTTAGCATCATTCCTTCCAAAGAAATCCCAGGGCTGATCTCCCTCAGAATGGACTGGTTGGATCTCCTTGCAGTCCAAGGAACTCTCAAGAGTCTTCTCCAACACCACATTTCAAAAGCATCAATTCTTCGGTGCTCAGCCTTCTTCACAGTCCAACTCTCACGTCCATACATGACCACAGGAAAAACCATAGCCTTGACTAGATGAACTTTTGTTGGCAAAGTAATGTCTCTGCTTTTGAATATGCTATCTAGGTTGGTCATAACTTTCCTTCCAAGGAGTAAGCATCTTTTAATTTCATGGCTGCAGTCACAAAGTTTCCTTTGGTAAACAAAATGAAAAACAACCTACAGACTGGAAGAAAATATTTGCAAATGATAGAACCTACAAAGGCTTAATTTTCCAAATATACAAACAACTCATACTGTTGAATATTTGAAAAACACAAAGAATATAATAAAATTCTTAATTTACACTCTATTACAAATGTATGTCTCTTCTATATATCAGTTAAATGTCACTATTCATCTAGCAGTTGACCTTATATACATGAAATTCATTTTCTGACATTTTTATTTCTATAGATGCACTAAATTATGATGGTTTAAAAAAATCATCTATAGTGCTAATAGATGTCAGAATAGTGGTTCTTTGTGGATAAGGGGGCTATAATTGGGAGGTGCAAGAAGGAAGCTTTCTGTGTGTGTTGATGTTCTATTCCTGATCTCACTGTTGGTGACATAGGTATGTTCATTTTGTGGCAAATCAATAATGTGCACAACTATGATTGTTGGACACTACTGTCTCTTGATCCCAGAGTTATATTCTCCAGAATTATAAGACAATTAATTTCTGTTACTTAACCTATCCAATTTGTTATGGAAGCTTTAGCAACTAATAAGCAAATCTTCATAAATAAACTCTGAAAGGAGGAAAATGTGCTCAGTTGTGTCTGACTCATTGCGACCTCAGGGACTGTAGCCCAACAGACTCCTCTGTCCATGGAATTCTCTAGGCAAGGATACTAGAGGGGTTTGACATTCCCTTCTCCGAACCCCAGGGATCAAACCCCAGTCTCCTGTGTCTCCTACATTGGCACACAGATTCTTTATCACTAGCACCAAGTTATAGTTTATAATATTATCTTATTTTTATGCTTAAGTAATTTAATTATTTCTATTGGGGGGATTAATATTTCAATCTTACCTGAGTGTCCTTGGTAAAAACCTGAAAGGGAAGGGAATCTTTCATTAGGCCTCTTAGACTGATGGGGAATAGAGAGCAGAAGCATAATATTAAATCAATATTTTATGTTATAAAAAAGTCAAAATGTTATAGTTTTTTATATGATTATATAGTTGCTTAATAATTTTCAGAAAAACTATTTTCAGTCATTATGATGTGTGTAAAGCTTTAAAATCCTACTGTTTTCAATTCTCATAGTTTTTCAAAAATATATTCATTAATAGCTAAATTAAGTAAAGCTTGATATTTTATTGGCCTTGGCCAAATTTACATGAAATTTAATTAGAACATCCTATAAACCTGAGAAAAGAATTATTATGGAATAAATGAGATTTATAAGTATGAATGCAAAGTTCACATCAAAAATTTAGTTAGCCTTATATGACAATATATGAAGAAATTATACCTCTTGAACAAGTAAGTTTTGATCAGAATAAGAATAATTTAAAAATGAGAAAATATGATAATGTGTATTTCCAAAATATGATAATGTATATTTCCAAAATAATTTCTTCCTCATTAATTAGTACCAAAGCCTCAGGTTTTTTTGCCATGTCATTTCTTCACAAATTTATTTTCTTTGTTTAAAAAGTATATAAAATCCTACTTTGATGACTTCTTAGTTTTTACACCTATGAGATCTCTGTATGGACAAAATTAATTTTTTTATCTTGCTAATTTACCTGTGTCAACTTAATTATTAGACTAGCTAAAAAACAAAAGGAGAGTGGGGAAATTTTTTTCCTTCCCAGGGAATCTCTTTTTTTTTACCTAAATAACACAGGAAAAAATTGATATTACTCTTTCCTTATTTTTATTTTCCCAATTATTTTGTTGGGCTTTGTTATAATTTATTGCATTGATTTTTTATATCTTACCCCGTTCTTTGTATCTTTTTATGCGATAATAGAGAAATGCATTTATTATTATTAGGACAATTATTCCGATTCCAAACACAATTAAAGTTATATCTTTCCATGAAAATTTTTCTGAAAAACAAAATATAGACATGTACAGTTAAATTCAATATTCATTTTTTGACCCCTTTCATCCCCCAAAAATCCACTTTCATTTTTCTTCTCCCATCTGTAGGAGTTTAAGAGTTGTCTCTTTGTTCAAAAAAACAAAAACATGTTTTTTAACATCAGCTATGTTTGGCCAGTGAATGGTTGGTTAATTTAATTTAGCCATAGAGGACTAAATTAGGAAAGAAAACTTGCAGAGACTTTTTATGGCACCCAATCAAAACAGCAAAAGGAAATAGAATTTAAAATTTGCAGAGAGTAAAGCACAAAATCTATAAAACATCTCCATATACTATTGAGAATGAGCAGAAGTATATTTTGTGATAGAAAGAATAATGGTCTTCTAAAAATTCTGACATACTAATTAATCCTTGGATTCTGGAGTATGTTACCTTACATAGCAAAAGGGACTATGCAAATGTGATTAAGCTAAAGACATCCAGATGGGGAGGTTATCTTTGATTCTCTTGGTGGGTCAAATGCAGTCACAAGGATCAAGTGAAAGATAGAGGTGGAATGTCAGAATCAGAGGAGGTGTGAAGAAAAAAGAAGGCAATGTGTGGAAGAAAGGTACATTTAAAAATTGTGTAGGCTTCAAACTGAGAGACAAATTTAAATATATTTGTACGCCTTCTCAGGTGACACAGTGATAAGGAATCCACCTACCAATGGAGGAGATGCGAGTTAGGTCCCTGGGCCAGGAAGATTCCCAGGAGTAGGAAATGGCAACCCACTCCAGTATTCTTGCCTGGAAAATTCCAGGGACAGAGGAGTCTGGCAGGCTACAGTCCATGGAGTCACAGAGAGTTGGACATGATTGAGCACATGCAAGCTTCAATCTGAGAGATAAATTTTTCCAGGTGGCTCTAATGGTAAAGAACCTGCCTGCCAATGCAGGAGACATGAGTTTGAACCAAGGGTGGGGAAGATCCCCTGGAGGAGGAGATGGCAACCCACTCCAGTATTGTTGCCTGGAGAAGCCCATGGACAGACAGCCTGGCGGGCTACAGTCCATGGGGTCTCAAACAGTCAGACATGACTGAAGCGACTTAGCAATATGCCTAGGATCATGAAAGAATGCAGTGGAAGGTGAAAGTCCAAGGGAAAAATTGAAAAGGTAAAAAAATAGCAGTAGTGAATAAGTAGATGTAAAAAGGGTAATGAAACTTACCTTCTTTTGCTTCCGAGCAATTTCCTGACAAACCTGTGTAAGAAAGACTGAATTCAATCAATACAATTAGGAAGCAGATAAATTATTCAGTTTGGTGTTACAAGTTCCCAAAGCAAGGTCGTCTGACAAATTGTAAATGGGCACATTCAATAATGACAGAATGACAAAGGAGAAATTAAAACTTTGATATTTAGAGATGTTAATAAAGATTTCTTGAGAATGTCAGTTAAAAAGGATTTCTCTAAAGTAATAGCCACCAAAAAGAAATTTATTAGCCTCTTTATGGCACCCCACTCCAGTACTCTTGCCTGGAAAATCCCATGGATGGAGGAGCCTGGTGGGCCGCAGTCCATGGGGTCTCTAAGAGTCAGACAAGACTCAGAGACTTCACTTTCACTTTTCACTTGCCTGCATTGGAGAAGGCAATGGCAACCCACTCCAGTGTTCTTGCCTGGAGAATCCCAGGGAAGGGGGAGCCTTGTGGGCTGCCGTCTATGGAGTCGCACAGAGTCGGACACGACTGAAGCGACTTAGCAGTAGTAGTAGTAGGCTCCTCAAAGATTTGGAAAAATTAAAATGAGTGCTTCAAGGGAATTCTGTATCAGAAATTGCAATGCTGCTGCTGCTGCTGCTAAGTCGCTTCACTCTGTGCTACCCTATAGACAGCAGCCCACCAGGCTCCCCCATCCCTGGGATTCTCCATGCAAGAATACTGGAGTGGGTTGTTATTTCCTTCTCCAATGTATGAAAGTGATAAGTGAAAGTGAAGTCGCTCCGTCGTGTCGGACTCTTGGCGACCCCATGGACCACAGCCTACCAGGGTCCTCCGTCCATGGGATTTTCCAGGCAAGAGTACTGGAGTGGGATGCCACTGCCTTCTCCGAGAAATTGCAATAGGTATCTAAAATTTAGAATGCTTTGCAAAAGATTCTACAAATAGCAGTGACTGCAGGGTCCATACATCAGTACTTCTCATTTGAAAATCTTAATGCCTCAACACCTCTCATCTCAATATCTCAAAGAATCTGATAATCATTGGGGCTCACTAAAGAAAAATATTACTCACCTGCTCTCTCTGTTTTGATCACTGGAAAACAAAAGAAAAATATTCTGCATTTATCTAAATGTCAGAATAATTAAGAAAATTTGTGTTTGTGTTCTAGAAAGGTGAGTAGACTAATTTTCAATTTGCTTCTCATAGATTATTTCACAGATTTTATTTCTGCCTCTTATCTCTATCATACATACTATTATCATCCTGAATGACTACATCATTTATATGGACAAACATCCATCACATTTGCCATTGCCATTTACAGGTAGATTGTATTATTTTCGATTTAATGCTTTTTCATGTGAATGTACAGTTTTTCCAACACTTTTGAAAAGACTGTTCTTTCCCCATTGCTAAAAATTAGTTGACCTTATATGCATGTGCTCATTTCTGGACCTTTCATTCTGTTTCATTGGTCTATATGTTAGTTTGCATGACAGCTGCATATTGTTTGGATTAGTATAATTTGAAATCAAGAAATCAATAAAACACTTCCATTTTATTCTTGCTCTAGATTGCTATGGCTCTTTGATGTCTTCCGGTTTCATACAAATTTTAGCATTGATTTTTCTATTTCTATGTAAAATGCCATGAGATTTTAATAGGCATTTCATTGAATCTTTGGATTACTCTGGGTAATATGACCATTTTACACTATCAATTCTTCCAATCCATGTGCATATTTTTTCCACTTATTTGTGTCTTCTTAAATTTTTTCATCAATACTTTGTAGTTTTCAGTATATAGATATTTTATCTCCTTGGTTAAATGTATAGGATTGTTTTCTTGATTTCTTCTTTAGATATTTTGCTGTTATTGTAAAGAAATGGTACTGATTTTTGTGGTTTTTTATCTTGAAAATTTATATAATTCATTTATGAGTTCTAGAAGTTTTTTGGTGAAGTCTATGGTCTTCTACATGTAGAATACGCAATTTGGGAATAGAAACAATTTTACTTTTCCACTGTGACTTGGAGAGCTTTACCTTTTTCATGTGTAATTTCTATTGCCAGTACTTTCATGACTATGTTGAATAAAAGAGAGAGAGTGGGCATGCTTGCCTTTTTCAGGATCTTTAAGAAGAAGCTTTTTCCTATTAATTATAATGCTAGCTGTGGGCTCTTCACATATGGCCTTTATTGTGTTTGAAAAGTGAAAGTGAAAGTTAAGTGGCTCAGTCATGTCTGATTCTTTGTGACCCTGTAGACTGTAGCCTACCAGGTTCCTCTGTCCATGGGATCTTCCAGGCAATAGTACTGGAGTGGATTGCCATTTCCTTCTCCAGGGGATCTTCCTAACCAGGGCTCAAACCCGAGTCTCCCGAATTGTAGACCGACACTTTACTGTCTGAGCCCCCAGGAAAGTCCTGCCTGTGTTTAGTTATTGTGTTTAGTTCCTTCTATATCTATTTTGTTTGGAATTTTTCTTTTTTTTTAAAGTCTGAATGGATGTGGAATTTTGTCAAATGCTTTTTCTGCACCTATTGAGGTGATCTTTTTGTTTTAAATATTGCATTCTGTTATATTGTATCACATTGATTGATCTGTGTATATAGAATCAACCTTGTATCCCAGGGGTAAATCCCATTTTGTCATAGTGTACAGTTTTATGACATGCTAGAATTTGACTGAGGATTATTACATCTATGTCTAAGCAGTATTAAGAGGGAAGTTCATAGTTATAAAAGAAAGTGAAAATGTTAGTCACTCAGTCATGTCCAACTCTTTGCAACCTGATGGATTGTAGCCTGTCAAGCTCTTCTTGTCCTTGGGATCATCAAGGCAAGAACACTGGAGTGGGTTGCTGTTCTCTTCTCTAGGGGATCTTCCCGACCCAGGGATTGAACCCCAATCTTCTGCCTTGCAGGCAGATAAAATGGAAAGAAAATGAAAGTGTTAGTCTCTCAGTCGATAGTTAAAAAAGACTACACTAAAAAATCTCTAAAATTAAAAAAAATCAAATAATTTAATGTAAGAAAGGCAATGTCAAAGAATGCTCAAACTACTGCACAATTGTACTCATCTCACACGCTAGTAAAGTAATGCTCAAAATTCTCCAAGCCAGGCTTCAGCAATACGTGAACCGTGAACTTCCAGATGTTCAAACTGGTTTTAGAAAAGGCAGAGGAACCAGAGATCAAATTGTCAATATTCGCTGGATAATGGAAAAAGGAAGAGAGTTACAGAAAAACATCAATTTCTGCTTTATTGACTATGCCAAAGCCTTTGACTGTGTGGATCACAATAAACTGTGGAAAATTCTGAAAGAGATGGGAATACCAGACCACCTGATCTGTCTTTTGAGAAATCTGTATGCAGGTCAGGAAGCAACAGTTAGAACTGGACATGGGACAACAGACTGGTTCCAAATAGGAAAAGGAGTATGTCAAGGCTGTATATTGTCACCCTGTTATTTAACTTATATACAGACTACAGCATGAGAAACGCTGGGCTGAAAGAAGCACAAGCTGGAATCAAGATTGCCGGGAGAAATATCAATAACCTCAGATATGCAGATGACACCACCCTTATGGCAGAAAGTGAAGAGCAACTAAAAAGCCCCTTGATGAAAGTGAAAGTGGGGAGTGAAAAAGTTGGCTTAAAGCTCAACATTCAGAAAACGAAGCTCATGGCATCTGGTCCCATCACTTCATGGGAAATAGATGGGGAAACAGTGTCAGATTTTTTTTTTTTTGGCTCCAAAATCACTGCAGATGGTGACTGCCGCCATGAGATTAAAAGATGCTTACTCCTTGGAAGGAAAGCTATGACCAACCTAGATAGCATATTCAAAAGCAGAGACATTACTTTGCCAACAAAGGTCCATCTAGTCAAGGCTATGGTCTTTCCTGTGGTCATGTATGGATGTGAGAATTGGACTGTGAAGAAAGCTGAGCACTGAAGAACTGATGTTTTTGAACTGTGTTGTTGGAGAAGACTCTTGAGAGTCCCTTGGACTGCAATGAGATCCAACCAGTCCATTCTAAAGGACATCAGTCCTGGGTTTTCTTTGGAAGGAATGATGCTGAAGCAGAAACTCCAATACTTCGGTCACCTCATGCGAAGAGCTGACTCATTGGAAAAGACTCTGAGGCTGGGAGGGATTGGGGGCAGGAGGAGAAGGGGATGGCAGAGGATGAGATGGCTGGATGGCATCACTAACTCGATGGATGTGAGTCTGGGTGAACTCTTGGAGTTGGTGATGGACAGGGAGGCCTTGTGTGCTGCAATTCATGGGATGGCAAAGAGTTGACTGAACTGAGCAACTGAACTGAACTGAATCAACGAAGTACAAAAAGAATAAACTAAACTCAAAGCAAAAGGAAGGAAATAATGAGGTGCAGAGCAGAAAACAAAAACAATGAAAAAAATTAACAAAAAAATGAGTGAGATTTTTAAAAAAGACAAAATTTGGAACTACTTAGCCAGACCTTAATAGCTCAGTTTTTTGGGGGGGCTCCAAAATCACTGCAGATGGTGACTGCAGCCATGAAATTAAAAGACGCTTACTCCTTGGAAGGAAAGTTATGTCCAACCTAGATAGCATATTCAAAAGCAGAGACACTACTTTGCCAACAAAGGTCCATCTAGTCAAGGGTATGGTTTTTCCTGTGGTCATGTATGGGTGTGAGAGTTGGACTGTGAAGAAGGCTGAGTGCCGAAGAATTGATGCTTTTAAACTGTGGTGTTGGAGAAGACTCTTGAGAGTCCCTTGGACTGCAAGGAGATCCAACCAGTCCATTCTGAAGGAGATCAGCCCTGGGATTTCTTTGGAAGGAGTGATGCTAAAGGTGAAACTCCAGTACTTTGGCCACCTCATGCGAAGAGTTGACTCATTGGAAAAGACTCTGATGCTGGGAGGGATTGGGGGCAGGAGGAGAAGGGGACGACAGAGGATGAGATGCCTGGATGGCATCACTGACTCTATGGACGTGAGTCTGAGTGAACTCTGGGAGTTGGTGATGGACAGGGAGGCCTGGCATGCTGCAATTCATGGGATGGCAAAGAGTTGGACACGACTGAGCGACTAAACTGAATAGCTCAGTTGGTAAAGAATCTGCCTGCAATGCAGGAGACCCTGTTCAATTCCTGGGTGTGGAAGAACCCCTGGAGAAGGGATAGGCTTCCCACTCCAGTGTTATTGGGCTTCCTTTGTGGCTCAGCTGGTAAAGAATCTGCCTGCAATGTGGGAGACCTGGGTTGGATCCCTGGGTTGGGAAGATCCCCTGGAGAAGGGAAAGGCTAACTCCAATATTCTGGCCTGGAGAATTCCCTTGGGTCACAAAGAGTCAGATGCAACTGAGTGACTCTCACTTTCACTTTCTTTCACTTAGCCAGACAAGATTAATTAAGAAAAAAAAAGAAGACTCCAATAAGTAAAATAAAAAATGAGTGAAAAGACTTTAAACAAGATACCTGGGAAAATTTTTAAAAAAGGATACTAAGCCCTGTTTGTCATCTGTATAATTTCTTTGGAAAAAACATCTATTCAGTTCTTCTGCCCTTTCATAAATCAGGTTTATTTTTTTTTTATATTGAGTTATATGAACTGTTCATTTTGAATATTAACGCATTTTGGTCATATCATTTGCAAATATTTTCTTCCATTCAGGAGATTGTCTTTCCTTTTGTACAAAAACTTTTAAGCTTAATTAGGTTCCATTTGTTTATTTTTTTGTGTCCCTTGCTTGAGGAGAAAGTTCTAAAAAATATTGCTAAGACATGTCAAAGAGTGCATTGTCTATGTATTCTTCTGGAGTTTTATGGTTTCTGGTCTTACATTAAGGTCTTTAATCTGTTTTTAATTTATTTTTGTATATAGTTTGAGAAAATTCTAATTTCATTCTTTTATATGCAGCTGTCCAGTTTTCCCAGCACCAAACTTTCAGCTCTAGATGAATAACTACTAAATAATAAACAACATGACAGAGGTAATTAACACTGCTTTACATTATAGATGAACATTGTTCAGAGAATAAATCTTAAGAGGTCTCATCACAAGAAATTTTTTTCTATTTTATGAATATGTATTTATATGAGATGAGGATGTTTATTAAAATTATTATGATAATCATTTCATGATAAATGAAAGGCAAAAGATGCCATATGCCTTAAACTTATACAGTGCTGTTACACCTTAATAAATGTGAAAGAAAAAAAATTACTGTGGATTTAAAAAAGAATTCGTACAGATTAGTCTTAATTCTGCCTGAGTAATTCTATCAGTTGACTACTAATCAAACTAGATAGTTCATTATGTATTTGAAAGTAAAATAATTGCTACATCTCACAAAGCTTTCCTTTCCCTAAGTCTTTTATTTATTTAATCATTCTTTCTCCATTAGAGTTTGTGGACCCTGCAGATTCTGGAAAATATAATCTGATGTCTTTAGCACTGTTGATCCCAGAGTTAACACAGATTTTATGTGACCACTGAATGATGATGCTGGGAAAGACTGAAGGCAGGAGGAGAAGGGGACAACAGAGGATGAGATGGTTGGATGGCATCACTGACTCAATGGACATGAGTTTGAGTAAAGTCCGGGAGTTGGTGATGAACAGGGAGGCCTGGCATGCTGCAGTCCATGGGGTCCCAGAGAGTCAGACACGACTGAGCGACTGAACTGAAGTGAATGATGAAATGATAGAGCGAGTTTATCAGATATGGTCCATGGAAATTACTTTGTTCAGATACATTAAAACACTGTTCATATCTTTTCTTGGCACCATGCAGAAGTCTAGTATTATAAATACCACTTCACTCATTTTTCAAACTTACCACTTCCTCCAGGCTTCTGAGAGATGCCTTGATAAGACAAAGTTAGCGTGCAGATTAGAAGAGCAGCTAAAATGATACGGAATAATTTAATCATAATGTAAGATATGAAGAATGGAAACCCAGAGATTTCTTAGTTGGCTTCTACGTAGAAAACAAAGTTTTTCTTCGCTTTTTCCCTGTAAACAAACAAAAATCATAACTGAGGTCCATTTTCCTCAGGAAAGCTGACCTCCATTATCCCCTGGGGAGTCAAGGGAAGACTGCTGTCTGGGTTGACCCAAGGTGGGAAATCAAGGAGGGGTTGGGATGAGGAGGAGCTTCTCTCCTGGGTCCTATGCTGTGAGTGAGGTACCTTCATCTGACAGCACCAGCACATGGGAGTGAGGGAAGCTCCACCTGACCACAGACCTGCTGTCATTCTCATCTTCCTTCTCAAAGGAGGTATGAGAAGCTGGAAGGTGTTGGAAAGATTTCAGACCTTTAGAAGAAGGTTTGCCTGAATGAATTCTTGCATTGGTTTTGGATGAATGATTGAGTTCAGGTGAAGGAGTGCAGGTGAAAAGAGACTCACTGTGTTCTCGTCTGACAAAGAATAAATGTCTCTGCTGGCTAGACAGTGATGAAAGAAAACCAAGGGATGTAGAGATAATGCAAGGAACATGCAGAGGATCGAGAACCAACTAGGACTGATCCCCCTGGTGGCTCAGACGGTAAAGCGTCTGCCTGCAATGCGGGAGACCTGGGTTCGATTCCTGGGTCGGGAATATCCCCTGGAGAAGGAAATGGCAATCCACTCCAGCACTCTTGCCTGGAAAATCCCATGGATGGAGGAGCTTGATAGGCTACAGTCCATGGGGTCGCAAAGAGTAGGACACAACTGAGCGACTTCACTCAGGATTGAACTAGATAAGTTCAGGACCAGAGACAGCAAGATAAAAGCCTAATATCTAAGGTTGGAGAAGATTACAGCTTTTCTAGAAGAGCCCTTAAGGCTTTCCAACTAGAACAAAGATGAACAAATCATGAGAGTTGAAGATGCTAAATTTATTTTGCTTAGACTCTTTACTGTCTCTATTGACCTTTCTCATATTCTTCACACACACACACACACACACACACACACACACACACACTCTCTCTCTCTCTCTCTCTCTCTCTCACTCTCTCTCTCTCTTCAACACTACCCTTCTTCTACATGATAGAAGTTTCTTTTTACACTTACCTGGCTTAATCAGCGACAGAAAATATCAGTTTCTTAGCATACACTGGGCATTTCTTTTCTCCTTTTAAGCCTTCTCTGAAATACTGAAGCCCTAGAAGCATTAGTTAGACCACTCACTTGTGTCTCTTCTATGTACTCCAACCAACAGGGATATAAGTGTAGCACAAGGAAAGGAGGTAGCTGGGAGGGGACTTTAGACTGCACTCTGCTCTTCTGCATTCATGTGACCATAATAAAAACCTCACAGGGCAATAAAGCCAAGTACTTTGAATGTAATGAATTTGAGTAACTTTTCATATTTATTCTTATAAATATGAATATATAAGAATAAAAATTCTCATATATTCAAAAAGAAAAACAAACAACAACAACAAAAAATACAATTAACTCTATAGAAACAGAATAAAAGTGACCCTAAAAAAAAAAAAAAAAAGAAAATGCAATTAACATGGTTTTCTTTTCATGATGCTATGACGGGGCTCTTAGATATTCTGAAAAGGCACTGGGAAATGAGTGAAAGAGAAAGCAAGTCAGCACAGAAGTCACCTTTTTACATTATTTATGTATCGTGTACATGAAAGTTAGGCAAGAGTGAAGAAATCCATTTGTTTTCTTGCCTGTTATAAGTCAGCTTTTAGGGCCATGCATAGAATGAAACTGACATATTATGCCAAGCAATATCTTTCTTTCTCTTCAATATCTTTCTTCTGACCAAGTTTCTGTACATTTTTCAGGATGTTCACAGACATATAAATGAAGTCTTCAGACCCTATTCACTGAAAAAGTATGCTTGGGAGAGGAGTAAATTAGAGAATGAAATATTTTCGTTAAGTGTGATTAGTCACCAGGAGTGGGACCCAGAAGTTCTTCTCGTTCATTTTCCTCTGAAAACCCTGTGAGTTATAGAAACTCACCTTGCCCTTGTGGTGGACATAGGACTCATATGTTATTTGCCCGTTCCCCAAAGAAGGCATCCACTTTAATCCATTCGATTTTCTTTTTCTTTTTTTTTCCCTGTTACATTAAAAAAAAAAAAAATCATAGCATATAGTGTGTGTATGTGTGTGTTAATTGCTCAGTCATATCCAACTCTTTGCAACCCCATAGACTGCAGCCCACCAGGCCCCTCCATCCATGGGATTCTCCAGGCAAGAACACTGGAGTGGGTTGCCATTTCCTTCTCCAAAAGGAACTATAGAAAGAAAGAAAGTGAAGTCGCTCAGTCGTGTCCAACTCTTTGCAACACCATGGAATGTAGCTTACCAGGCTCCTCCATCTGGAGAAGGCAATGGCACCCCACTCCAGTACTCTTGCCTGGAAAATCCCATGGACGGAAGGGCCTGGTGGCTGCAGTCCATGGGGTCGCTAGGAGTCAGACACGAATGAGCGACTTCACTTTATTTTTTCACTTTCATGCATTGGAGAAGGAAATGGCAACTCACTCCAGTGTTTTTGCCTGGAGAATCCCAGGGATGGGGGAGCCTGGTGGGATGCTGTCTATGGGGTTGCACAGAGTCGGACACAACTGAAGCGACTTAGCAGCAGCAGCAGGTTCCTCCATCCATGGAATTTTCCAGGCAAGAGTACTGGAGTGGGTTGCCATTTCTTTCTCCTAACATATAGTAGAGACTGTAAATGATACTTTCTCACACCAGGGCCCCAGATTTACATATTTACCTAGATCAGAGGGAGGAATGCGTATATATGCTACCTCTACAAGTTCTTGCAGTCTTAGCCTTATTTATCCTACAGTTTATGAAAATCTGCCCAGGATGTTGAGAATAGCTGATTTCTACATCTCCAGCCCCATAAATATTTCTAGCCCATTCATTCAAAAAGCTGATGCAGATATTTACAATCATCAAGAATTCATTTTCTCTAGGATATTCCCATGAATTATGTATTATTAGCCCATAAAATTAATTAGAATTCTAATGACTGCTCTAGGCAAGAACACACCTTTCATGTGTTGTTGGAACATCTGCATTCAGTCTAATCAATTAGGACAAAAACTAAATTCTAGGGATCATCAGCTGAATTTACAAGATGTTTCCTGGTTTCTTGCATTTGATCCCTGATAGACAAGTGTAACTGATTCTAAAGGTTCTCAGGTCCCATGCTGATGTCAACATGATGCATTTCTTTGGCCTTGGAGGTGTTTACACCTGGTCTTGAGAATGCTGTACATGGTCCGGCCTCTCATATGGCAATTTGGATGACTTAGTGCAACAAATTCTCAAACCTATCCCATCCTGCTGTTAAGCTAGAGAATATATACACACAGAAACCTTTGTAGATGAGAAATGCTGAATGATGCTATTTGGAGGATGTTCTTTTAGATTAATGGACAAGATTAAGAACAGATTTCAGTGGTCTTAAATGCACAAGGGACATCAGAAAGGCAAATGCCTCTTTAAACCTCTCCCCTGCTTTGGAGAATTTCAGGGACTTGGCCTGCAACTGTGTAGCACCTGTATGGCCTGCAACTCTGTAGCACCTGTGGATAACTCATCTCTCTGAGTCTACCTAGTAATCACTAATAACTTTCTTTTTACTGGACAAATTGTTAATTCTGTGGTTACTGACAAACAAAAGAGTTAAATAGGAAAGATCTAAGGCAAAAAGTAACAGGCAAGTCCTACCATAAAAATTCCATTAAAAATATCAGGAATTTACATGAAGTAAACCCACTCTTGGACTTCCCAGGTGGTGCTAGTAGTAAAGAACCCATGTGCCAATGTAGGTAGACATTAGAGCTATGGGTTCGATCCCTGGGTGGGGAAGATCCCCTGGAGGAGGGCATGGCAACCCACTCCAGTATTCTTGCTGAGAGTATCTCATGGACAGAGAAGTGTGGCAGGTTGCAGTCCATAGGGTTGCACCGAGTTGGACACAACTGAAGTGACTTAGCATGCTCACAAACCCACTATTATTCTAAGGTGGTCAGGTGAGAGAGTTTGCTTACTGCTATAGAGGAATGGGGGTTGGTTTCTCTACCACTTAACTTTATGGAGGGCTCCAAAAAGGAAAAAATGATAAAGACATTTCTGAGATTTTTTGCTTTAAATCCTGGTTTCCCTTGGTAAGGCAACTGCTTATGCTTCCCTGATTTAAGACTATGTCTTGTGCTTACGTATAAACGTCCTGTGTAATTTTCCTATTTTAGTTTTTGGCATTTCTGCTGAAATATATATATTCTTTCTCCAGTTACATAGTAGCTCATGAAAATTTATTTCCAATAGTAGAATTCCATCACATATCAAATCAAGGGACTATAATTTGTCTCTCCTAATGCTCAGGAGAAAATTTCCTTGATTGCGAGCTTTAAAAAATTTTGTTACTTTATACTGACCTGCACAATGTGACTGGGTTAGAACCTAGTAAATACATTTACAACAAATGAGCAATTGAATGAATGAATTTCATATTTCCTTATTTCACTGTATATACCATTCTATTTTATTTTCAAAGTAAGTCATATAGAATAATCTTCAAATTGTCCCCAAGGTTTGCTGATTTTCTCATCTCTGTTTCCTCTTTATGAACTCTCTACTGAGTGTAATAAGTGCCTGTCTCTCTGTCCTTCTCTTTTTTCTTCCATTTCAGTATATTGTTGATCTTTAAACGTTTTACTTTAGATAATGAGAAATCAAGTCTTATAAAGTTTTATTGCTTACATAAGAATGATTGCAATAATAACGCAGCTACAACTGATGAGTTAGCAAAGATATCTGGATGTATCTGGTTGACCTTTGTCCACAAGGGAGGGGGGAGATATAGTTTTATTGCTGAGAAAATAACTTGATAAGAAACTTTACATGTTTCTTTTTTTAAAAACCAAGAAGATCTTCCAGGTTTAAAAACATATTGGGACATTTCAGAGGCAAAATCCTGACCTAATTGGTGCAAAAGAGCAATTAGAGAAAAGATTTGAAAAGATTTTAACAATTGAATATGATACAGGTCAAAGAGCTTTTGAGGAAGCAAGAGAAAATATCTGGAGGGAGTTGACAGAATCTTGGAAGATTATTTCTATACCCAAGATATAATGATGGCTGTGAGGGTTGTTGGTACTGCATTTATAGGGGAATGACTTTGGGCTCAGCCCGGGGGTTGTTATAAATAGATACAAACTTCATGGGACTTGGCAGTGTTTGAGCTCCCCACTTGAAAAAGCCAATGGTGACAAAGCAAAAGCATAACTAAGTAAGAGGCAAAAATGCAACTGGAACCATTTTATGATTTACCTGTACAGACAATTCCATTTTCTCATACTTGTTCATTGTCCTAAACACTCAGAGATGCTCCCTTTCCCAGAGCCTGCTGTCCCCTCTGCTCTCATCATATTTCTCCAGTTTTTGAGAGTCTTGGCCTCCAGAAGCAGTCACTCTCCATGGGATCTAACCTTGTGTAGATTACTTTAGTCAATTTATAACTGTAGCTTAACTGAGTACTTTGGCTTCCTTGTTGACTCAGTGGTAAAAGTTTGCCTGCCAAGCAGGAGATGTGGATTCAATCCCTAGGTCAGGAAGATCTCCTGGAGAAGGCAATGGCCACCCACTTCAATATTCTTGCCTGCAAAATGTGTGGACAGAGGAGCCTCGAGGGCTACAGTCCATGGGGTAGCAAAAGATTCAGACACAACTTAGTGATTAAACAACAACAATTGACTACTCTAACCATGATTTGGTGGTAATGTTCTTCTGCCTTGAAGATATTTTCTACCATCTAAAACTGGATCTGTTTGCCAAGGACTATATTCTGTCCTTTCTATACCAACTATCTACCTGTTTTGGTTTCTGCTTCCTGGGCATGTCCATCAGACTCTCTGTAGATTTTTCTGCTGTGTCCTCATGAAGGGCCCTCCTTGATGTTGGCTACTTGTGTAGCTATCCCTCCTATTATTTGAGACCTTTCTGCCTTGATGGACTCCTTCATCTTCTTGCTGCTGGAACTGAGTCTAATATTTGCCTCATGTTCACCACCTCCCTCAGTGTGTCTAGTTTCTCTAGCCTTCCTGTCTAGCTTGTTCAGCTGCCACCCAAACTCTAGTGCTGGAATTAGAAAGGGCAGATTTATGAAACTTAAATAAGAAGGTGGTGTTGGTGGGCCACTGGGGCTTTCTTGACTCCACAACAAGTGTTTGTGTGTGTGTGTGTGTGTGTGTGTGTGTGTGTGTGATTTTTAGAAAAGTTCTCATAATTCTGTGGACCAGGGACCTTGTAAAATATGATAAATGTTTTCATTAGTATAGTATATAATGGTAACGAACATTCAGAAAGTAAGTGTTCAAGGTCAATAAGCATTAGAATTTGCAGAGTGCCGGGAGCCAGTACGGGAGTTCCCACCCATGACAAGGTCATGCGGGAGAGCCCTGATGGGCAAGGCGAGTCAGGACTCGAGGGGGCCCCCTGGATCTGCTTGAGCATCTACCCAAAAACCAGAATCATTCTGTTTTACTATTTCATGACTTTTACCAACTCCTCTGACATTTATGGGGGGCTATCCCCGACCACCTTTCTCTGTAAGAAAATCAACTTAGAGCTCTAGTTAATAATTCTCCAGGGTACAATAGGTGTGTTCCAATTCAAATCCCTTAGATAGTTTTCTAACTTGCCTGACAGGTTTTCGGACTCTTACAGCTATGCATGTGACTATTCACAGCCTCCCAACCACAAGAGGCACGGAAAGCTTAAGATATTCTAACAATGCAGGGCTTCTTGGGGAGTTAAAATTATTAGGATAGAACTAGTAGAAGATTTCATTATTGAGCTAATGCTTGCTGCCAAGTTTCCATATCCCTTACCCACTGTGTCCCTGGGAGTATATTAATTAATATAGTTGGTATATAGAAAAAATAACTAGTGGCCTTGGTGTTAACAACTTTAGACCCTTGAGGTAGTAAATTCTTTCCTTGCTACAGCCCACTGCACATTTGCCCTATAGGAATGTAACTTTAGTGTTTTGGAGCGTGGCACCAAACTTTAGAAAAATTACTTTTAGAGAAAATAAGTTTTCTGGTTAACTAACCTTTATCAAAACAAAGAGTCATAAAATGTTAATAGACCTCCTGGCCAGAAGATGATGTAAATCACCTAAAGCATTTGTATACAGAAAAGAAAGCCTGGTCTCGATAAGGGTCAAGGACTGCTGACTTTGCATGACTCTGCAACCCTATTATCCTCTATGTACAACTTAAGGTATAAAAACTCCTTTTGAAAATAAAGCTAAGGGCCTTGCTCATCAGGCTTGGTCTCCCCGAGTCGTTCTTGCTTCCCTTTCTCTCCTTTTCTTCTCTGTTCTTCCTTCAGGATGACTAATTTGGAGAGTGGGGGCCCTCTGAGACCACTTACCTGCCCAGGCTTCTAAGACCTACTTGAGAAGGTGCCTAAGGTGGGGGCACCTTCAGCTATTCGAGAGGGTGCCTGTGGCCTCCGTGGTCAGAGCAAGTTTGGTGTCACGAATTTTATTGGCTTTCCATGTAAACCAGTTAGATCAAGCCTCTTTCTCTCCCTTTTGTTTGCTATTCTTTCACCAATGCCGTCCTCCTGAGGGAATCCCTGGATCCAACTGGGACAGGACCCCGGTAGCAGAGTAAAACTTTCAGAACCCAGAGTGTGCAGATTGCTATAAAGTTAAAGAGAAAGATCTCCTGGAGAAAGGAATAACTACCCATTCCAGTATTCCTGGGACTTTTCTGGTGGCTCAGATAGTAAAGAATCTGCCTGCAATGCGGGAAATGTTGAGTTTGATCCCTGGATGGGAACGATTCCCTGGAGAAAAGATTGGATACCCATGCCAGTATTCTTGCCTGGAGAATTCCATGGACAGAGGAGCCTGGCTGGCCACAGTTCACGGGGTCACAAAGAGTCAGATAGGACAGAGTGACTAACACTTTCACTTTCGAAAGAAAAGGAACACCTGGGCTTCTGAGGGTCTAGTAACTTGTAAGTTGTAGGTTCAGATCTAGGTGAACACAGGCAGTCTATTCCCAAGTCTAAGATGCAGTGGAAGGTGTGGATTTGGCCAGTGTCCAAAGCTCAGGTGAACTATTAGGAAAAAGTTTCAAAAGTGATTGGCACTGGCCACACTTGCCCTCTTGTGACAGTCTGCACTCTGTCTGTGGCGTATGTTCTAAATAAATCCACTTCTACTTCTAAAAGAGACACACTTTATCTCTCACTGAATTCTTTCTGCATTCAGCCATCAAGAACCCGAGCTTCATTAGGTCCTGAAACCAGCCCATAGCTGATATGGCTTGAAGAAATATGTGGAAGAGGATATCAAAAGTCTCAGATATACAACTTCTCCATGGGCAGTTATTTCATTTAATGAATCTATTTTTCAGAGCTGACTTGGGCTTCCCTGGTGGCTCAGTGATCAGGAATTCACCTGCCAAAGCAGGAGGCACAGGTTTGCTCCCTGATCCTAGAGAATCTGGCATGCCACAGAGCAAATAAGCCCATGTGCCAGAACTATTGAACCTGTGCTCTAGAGCTCAGGGCATGCAACTACTGAAACCTGTGCTCCCTAGAGCCCATGCTCCTCAACAAGGGAATCCTGCACTCTGCAACTAGAGGGTTGTCCCCGCTCACCATAAGTAGAGAAAAGCCCACACACCATTGAAGACCCAGCATAGCCAAAAATAAATAAATAAATTAAAAATTTGTTGGGACTTAGGGATCAGTTGAGGGATTGCTATGCAGAAAATATGGTTCAGTTCAGTTCAGTTTCTAAGTCATGTCCAACTCTTTGTGACCCCATGGACTGCCAGCACACCAGGCTTCCCTGTCCATCACCAACTCCTGAAGTCTACTCAAACTCATGTCCATTGCGTCAGTGATGCCATCCAACCATCTCATCATCTGTCATTCCCTTTTCCTCCTGTTTCAGTCTTTCCCAGAATCAGGGTCTTTTCCAGTGGTCAGTTCTTCACATCAGATGGCCAAAGTATTGGAGATTCAGCTTCAGCATCAGTCCTTCCAATGAATATAAGGACTGATTACCTTTAGGAATGACTGATTGGATCTCCTTGCAGTCCAAGGGACTCTCAAGAGTCTTCTCCAACACCACAGTTCAAAACATCAGTTCTTCAGTGCTCAGCTTTCTTATAGTCCTAACTCTCACATCCACACATGACTACTGGAAAAACCATAGCCTTGACTAGACAGATCTTTGTTGGCAATATCTCTCTGCTTTTTAATATGCAGAGGCATAGCTTTTCTTCCAAGGAGGCAAGCATCTTTTAATTTCATGGCTGCAGTCACCATCTGCAGTGATTTGGGAGCCCCCCAAAATAAAGTCTGTCACTGTTTCCATTGTTTTCCCATCTATTTGCCATGAAGTGATGGGACTGAATGCTAGGATCTTAGTTTTCTGAATGTTGAATTTTAAGCCAACTTTTTCACTGTCCTCTTTCACTTTCATCAAGAGGCTCTTTAGTTCTTCGCTTTCTGCCACAAGGGTGGTGTCATCTGCGTATGTAGGTTATTGATATTTCTCCTGGCAGTCTTGATTCCAGCTTGTGCTTCATGCAGCCTGGCATTTCCCATGATGTACTCTGCATAGAAATTAAATAAGCTGGGTAACAATATACAGCCTTGACATACTTGTTTCTCAGTGTGGAACCAGCTTGTTTTTCTATGTCCAGTCCTAACTGTTGCTTCTGACCTGTATACAGATTTCTCAAGAGGCAAGTCAGGTGGTCTGGTATTCCCATCTCTTTCAGTATTTCCCACAGTTTATTGTGATCCACACAGTCAAGGGTTTGGTGTAGTCAATAAAGCAGAAGTAGATGTTTTTCTGAAACTCTCTTGCTTTTTTGATGATCCTACAGATGTGGCAATTTGATCTCTGTTCCTCTGCCTTTCTAAATCCAATTTGAACATCTGGGGTATTCATGGTTCATATACTGTTGAAGCCTGGCTTGGAGGACTTTGAGCATTACTTTGCTAGCGTGTGAGATAAGTGCAATCATGCATTAGTTTGAACATTCTTTGGCATTGCCTTTCTTTGTGATTGGAGTGAAAATTAACCTTTTCCAGTTCTGTGGCCACCGCTGTTTTCCAAATTTGCTGGCATATTGAATACAGCACTTTAAAGTATCATCTTTAGGATTTGAAATAGCTCAACTGGAATTCCGTCACCTCTACTAGCTTTGTTTGTAGTGATGCTTCCTAAGGCCCGCTTGAGTTCACATTCCGGGATGTCTGGTTCTAGGTGAGTGATCACACCCTTTGTGGTTATCTGGGTCCTGAAAATCTTTTTTGTATAGTTTATTCTGTGTATTCATGCCACTCTTTTAAATACTTTCTGCTTTTGTTAGGTCCATACCATTTCTGTCCTTACTGTGCTCATCTTTGCATGAAATGTTCCCTTGATATCTCTAATTTTTGAAGAGATCTCTAGTCTTTCCATTCTATTCTCTTCCTCTGTTTCTTTGCACTGTTCCTGAGGAGGGCTTTCTTCCTCACTTCATGGCATATTTGTTGGGGCTAAGGGGAAGCAGTGAGAGATTTTGATGGGCTCCAAAATCACTGCTGCCGGTGACTGCAGTCATGAAATTTAAAGACACTTGCTCCTTGAAAGTGTCACGCGAGTGTATGTTCCTCGTTTCTTTGTCTCGTCACAACAAAGATTTGGAGCAACGGACATTAAAGCCCTCAGTGCATGACAGCTCTCAGGTCTTGGACAAATCATGTTACAGCTCTTAGGCAAATCAGTGTTACAGCTCTATTTTATTTAGAAGATAGCAGGAGAGTGAGAGAGAGAGAGAGAGAGAGAGAGAGAGAGAGAAAGAGAGAGAGAAAGAGAAAGAGAGAGAGAAAAGAGCGCACGCACGCGCGCGACAGAGTCCGAGACAAAGTGCTTT